>NC_089494.1:110668121-111268335 GCF_036850765.1 Saccopteryx bilineata | reverse complement strand
GGTTATATATTTAGCCAATTTTTCACTCAATCATACCTTTGGGTGTATTGTGAAGCATCTGGAAGCTCCAAGTATAGGTTTTTCTGTTTCTGGTTGAAGATCTTGTTGAGTTTTGGGGGAAATTTATCGGTATCGCTTCCTACCCCGCCATTACTCTGACGTCATCTCCAAGTTTCATATTTTTAAAATAGCCATAACCAAAGAGTTCTTTTGGAGTTACATTTGTATTTAGAATTTACTTTTATCATAAAGTAAACAAGTACTATCAAATATGAAGGTTCTTTTCTCTAAGTTACTTCTAAGATGAATATTTGTACTTATATTGAAAAGGGGTTTTTTTGGGGGGGGGTTGTTTTTTTTTTAAATAATTTTATTTTTTTAATGGGGCAACATCAATAAATCAGGATACGTATATTCAAAGATAACAAGTCCAGGTTATCTTGTCGTTCAATTATGTTGCATACCCATCACCCAGTCAGATTGTCCTCTGTCACCTTCTATCTAGTTTATATTGAAAAGTTTTAAAGTGACTACTATAATTCCAAATTATTTTTTATTTAATTGTGACACAGTGTATGATATATGAAATAAATTTGTAACATTAAAAATATATGATTAGAGCATCATCCTGATACACCAAGTTTGTGGATTTGATCACCAGTCAGGGCACAGACAGGAACAGATTGATGTTTCTGTCTCTCTCTCTCTTGCCTTCCCTTCCATTCTATCAAAAATCCATAACATAAAGTTATAGAGAGCAGAAAAGCAAATCCTGGAGGGAAGCAGGGAGGGTGTTAGGGGCGGGGGGCAAAGGGGATGTTGAGGGGAACATGGGGCTGGGAGGATGTATTTGGTGGGACACTTGAATCTATGTAAACACAATAAATTTAAATCAATAAAAAAAATCAAAAAATATGTGTCCTGGTCAGATAGCATCATCCTGATATGCCAAGGTTGTAGCTTTGATCCCCAGTCAAGGCACATATAAGAATCAACCAATGAGTGCATAAAAAAGTAGAATAACAAATCAATGTTTCTCTCCCCTCACCATTTTCTCTCTTTGTAAAATCAATTAATAAATAAAATTTTAAAAATGGGATATATGTATGAAGCAAGTGTTTAACCTGACAGAGACAAGACTTGGACCAAAAGGAGCCCCTGGAATTTTATGACTCCGTTTGAATTGTTGCTTCTGCACTTTATTATCTTTTATCCCTGAGTTCCAACTATCCATGATCCCAGAGACAGACATTTTTCTGGGGCTGGAGAAAAATTTTGCTTCCAAACTGAACTGTCAGGGACACAAAGCCAAGCTAAAATCAATAGAACTCATAAAAGGTTTTTGGATAGTGACTTGAAGCAGTTTATTCACCAAAAGGATGCTGGCTTGACTAACTTGGACCTTGTCAGTACTCAAGGATTATTCTAGTCACAGATGTATGAGGACACTCTCTCTGCTGGTTGTTCTAAGTCTTTTCTTAGACAAACAACCTTTTGAGAAAGCAGGATTAGACAAATATGAAGTTAATTGAGAACATAATGTCACTGAGAATTATTAAATAGAAACTTCTGATAAGAATAACAAGTACTCCAGGAAGAAGAGTCTAATTTTTCTGGGATAAAATAAAACTCATGGTTTGAGAAATCTAATGGGATTGAGAGTCAGACTCAGTTTGGGTCAGGATTGCCAAACACAGAGATGAGACAACCTCAAGAGCACAGATGATTATGTGACACCCCAAAGGGAAACACTAGTTTTCCAGTATATAGTTTCATGTTTTAACAGGAAAATGTCTTTTTATATGATACATTATAATGTTTTATTTTTCAGCCTTTGAAATCAGAGGTACGGTGGCTTTTGAAAAACAGGGATTTTTTTTTTATCACTTGTGATCATTCATCCATATAAGGATTATTTACTCACACAATATGAAAAACATCTACAAAACAGAATCTGGATTGCCCATTCTGTAAATTTTCAGCTTTATTTGATAAAATATTTGTATAGTTATTTTTCTCACTACTTTTGAAATAAGTATTGGTATTTTATATTTTCCTGTAAGTCATCTATGACAAATTATCTTATACATTTTTAATCTCTCTATTCTCATTTTCCTTTCCTTTCTTCTTCTCTTCCTTCATTCCCTCATTTTTCCCCATTAACTTTTATAAATGTTTTTCACTTGGCTGTCTCTTCATATCACTTCCTTGGTGTGTTTATTTTGACTATTAAATGCCCTTATCAGTAATATAAGTGAAGGAATGCAATCATAAATTATGCAATCTCAACTACAGAATGTCTTTGACTTGCTTAAACCTCCCCTCACTAGTCAACACCCTCACTTTAAGAAATAAATCAATCCCTAAAGACTCTCTATCATTTATTTTATTTGCAGAAATTCTGATTCCATTCCATTAGCAAAAAAATATATACACTCACTTACTCTAACATTACGCTATTTCAGAATTGTCTGTGTGTTGTTTATCATTCTATGGGGAGTCAATTAGCCTCTGTGTTATTGCAGCATAGCAGAATACTATATTGAAGGAGAGAGACTTACAATTTGGAGGAGACACTGAGATTCAGTACTAAATTTTAATGACATGGGCTTGTATTTTGTTCAAGGTTCTTGCATCTGTATTCATAAAGGACATTACTTTGTAACTTTCTTTCCTTGTAATGTCTTTATTTGGCTTTGATATCAAGGTAATGCTAGGCTAATAGAATATTAGAAAAATTACTTCCTCATTTTTTTAAAGATTTTGAAGATTAGTGTTAGTTTTTTTTAAATATTTACAATGATTGGTAAAATTTATCACTGCTGCTACTTGGGCTTGGACTTGTCTTTGTTGAGATGGTTTTAATTACTGATTCAGTATCTTTATTTGTCATGAATTTGCTGAGATTTTAAGATTTCTTTTTCAGTTAGTTTAGGTAATTTGTGTGTCTAGCAACATTTCCATATAATTTCTGTGTCCTTGTTCAGAATATTATAATAATTAGTTTTATTATTGTAAGGTCAGTAATAAGATTTCTACATTAACTTCTGATTTTAGTTATTTGCGTCTTCTCTTTTTTTTTCTTTTGTCAATCTAGCTAAGCATCTGTCAGTTTTGTTAACCTTTTTAAAAAATCAAATTTTGGTTTTGTTGATTGTCATCCTTAAATTTTAATTGCCAATATATGTTTCCTATAACATTTATTTTTACTTTCTTTTGCTAACTTTGGGTTTAGTTTACATTTTTTTCTAGTTCTTCAATAAAGTTTGGCTATTGATCTGAGATTTTTCTTCTTTTCTAATATACACATTATTATTCTTATATATTCTTATTCTAATATACACATCTGCTCCTCTACACTGTGCCTACTTCTCTGCATCCCATAAATTGTGATGCATTGTGTTATCATTTTCATTCATATAAGAGTACATTATCATTTTCTATGGGATGTCTCCTTTGATCCAACTGCTGTTGTCAGAGTATGTTTTTTAATTTTTACATACTGTAAATTTTTTAGTTTTCCCACTTTTATTCATATCTAGCCTTAGTTCATTGTGGTCATAAAAGATACTTTGAATGAATTCATCCTTTTTAAGATTATAAGAATTGGAGGGGTTCAAAGATGGCCACAGAGTAGGCAGACACACCAACTCCCACTTCCCAGAACCAAGGTGGATTACAGCTTAAATCTGAAAACATTCATCATGAAAGACAAATTTTGGACTGAAATAGGAGGATTCAACATCCAAGGACAACTAAAGAACCTGTACAAAGTCTGGTAGGAAGGACGGAGATGCAGAGGCTACCCTGTTCCCAGTACCGGGGAGCAGGGAATGGAGAGTGGCACCTGGGAGGAATTTTTATGAAGGGGAGGGCTGTCCAGTGAGTAGCTGGACCTTATCCCCAAAAACCGAAATCCCAGCCTAGAGCCCTGGAGCCAGGAAGGGGCTGACGGACTATATTTGGCTGAGAAAAAAAGCCTGGACACAGTTTGATAGAAGGAGGCAGAATTCTCAGACCCAGGCTCTGTATTAAAGGAACTGCATGGAGAACCTCGCTCAAAGCCACTTTCCGGGGCTCCAGGAGCACACCCTAACCCCTGGGCTGAGTCACTCTCCAGATTTAAAGTGAATCAGCATCATCAGCAAAGGAGAGAAAGTGCCCTGTCCACTGGAGGCTCCCCTACCCTAGCTAGAACAAAGGCGCTTAGTGCCAGGTGCCATGTTAGGGACACCAATAGGGTGTGCAGAGGTCTAAGCTACACCACCCACCGCACTGCTGAGTGCTTGCTGGGGCAGACAGGCTGGAGGCAGCAGGGTGCAGCTGCAGAGGTTCGAGCAAGCACTTGCAGGCCGGCCAGAGGAGCCCGGGACCGCCCTTGCAGCTGGGAAGCCTGGGCTCACATACACCCTTGCTCCCCGAGTTGCCTGCCCTAGGTGAACGCGAGGGCCCAAGAGTGAACAGAGGGGTAACACGCAGGCATGCACAAGCCTGCCAGCAAAGGCGGAAGTCGCCTGGAAGCTGTAGGGAGCCGGGCAGGCACACAAACCCGCCTGAGGCTGGGCGTGTCCTTGGCAATGATCCGAGCGGAGCCCCAATGGCAACTGTGTGGGGAAACGCAGACGCGCGCATGAGTCCACCGGCGACAGAGGAAGTCACCTGGCAGCTGTGGGGAGCTGGGCAGGTGTGCAAATTGGCCCGGGGCTGGGTGCGCCCTTGGCAGTGATCTGAGCGGAGGCGGAGCCCCAGTTGGGAAGCACAGGTGCGGGGTCCACCAGCGACAACGGAAGTCAAACCGGCTACTGCAGGAACCCCGGCAGTGTGCAAAGCTGCTCAAGGTGTGGACACGCCTTCAGCAGTAATGTCAGCACAGGCGACCTTGGCAGAGGTCTAAGAGGGCCTGCGCAACCCCTGAGGCACAGCTGAGATCTGAGCTACCAAGGCAGTCCTATAAGCGGTCCAAACGGATGCGAGGGCATGCGAGCAAAACCAGGGAAGCAGTGGTCATAGAGGTGGGCTGGAGCCAGCAGTGCCTGAGCCCAAAAGCCCGGGGCAGCAACAGTGGTGGTGGCCTGGTAGAGGGACCACAAAACGGGAACTAAAAATGTCTAGATGGAAAAACACCTAAAGCAAAGAAGTAGGCCACATCTAATACCATACCTAATCACTGAATTACAGTACTGAGCCCACCAAGTAGCCAGCAATAAAAGACAACAGAAAGTAGATTTTAGGGGAGCTTGAACTTTTAAAGTAACTTCTGCCAGGCCAAGAGTAGATAAAAGCAAACCTAGGAGTGCAGCTGATATTTACAATGGCACTTGAACCCAGCAGAGGCAGCCACAAAATCTAGATAACCTGTAGCTCCCAAAAAGTGGATAAGAACCAGTCATAGGCAATGACTCCCACTGACCTGCCCCAGGCCCCATCCAGGGAAGCCCAGGGCAACACGCATAAAATGAGAAGACAGAGAAGTGCAATCCAAACAACTCAAAAAGAGAAACCCTCAGAAAAAGAGCTGAGTGAGATGGATATAAGCAAACTACCAGAGGCAGAGTTTATAATAATGGTTATTAGAATGTTGAAAGATCTTAGAACAACAATGGATGGTCACAGTGAGCACATAAATAAAGAAATGACAAGTATTCAAAAGGACATTGAAATAAAAAAATCAGTCAGAAATGATAAATACAATATCTGAAATAAAGACTACACTAGAAGCAATTAATAGCAGGCTGGATGAAGCAGAGGATCAAATCAGCAAATTAGAAGACAAGATAAATGAAAAAACAGAAGTTAAGCAGCAAAAAGAAAAGAGAATGAAAAAAACTGAGGAAACTCTAAGAGAGCTCTGTGACAATCTAAAGAGAAAGAACATCCACATTATAGGAGTTCCTAAAGAAGAATGGAAAGAACAAGGGTTAGAAACCTTTTTCAATCAAATCATAGCCAAAAACTTCCCTAAATTGACACAGGACAAAGTCACACAAGTTCAAGAAGAACAGAGAACTCGATTAAAGAGAAACACAAAGAAATCCACACCAAGACACATCATAATTAAAATAGCAATGCTAAGAGATAAAAGGAGAATATATTAAAAGCTGCTAGAGAAAAAAAAAAAAAGGCTATCACTTACAAAGGAGTTCCCATAAGGATATATCTGACTTCTCAATAGAAACACTTGAGACTAGAAGGGAATGGAATAAAATATTCAAAGTAATGCAGAACAAGAACATACAACCAAGACTACTTTATCCAGCAAGGTTATTGTTTAAAATCGAAGGAGAAATAAAAAGCTTCCCAGACAAAAAAAAAAAATACTCAAGGAATTCATTACAACCAAACCAAATCTACAAGAAATGTTAAGGGGCCTGTTATAAACAGAACAAACGAAAAAAAGAATACAGCAAAAGAAGAATATAGCTTTAAAGAACAAAATGGCAATAAAAAACTACATATCAATAATAACCTTAAATGTAAATGAATTAAATGATCCAATTAAAAGACATAGAGTAGCTGCATGGATAAGAAAACAGGACCCTACATATGCTGTCTACAAGAGACACACCTCAAAACAAAAGATACACATAGACTAAAGGTAAAAGGATGGAAAAAAAAATATTTTTGTGCAAATGGAAACGAAAGAAAAGCTGGGGTAGCATACTTATATCAGACAAAATAGATTTTAAAACAAAGACTATAGTAAGAGATAAAGAAGGTCATTACATAATGATAAAGGGAGCAATCCAACAGGAAGATATAACCATCATAAATATCTACGCACCTAATATAGGAGCACTTAAATATATAAAGTAGACTTTGATGGATATAAAGGGCAAGATCAACAGCAATACTATAATAATAGGGGATTTCAATACCCCACTAACACCACTAGATAGATCCTCAAGAAAGAAAATTAACAAAGAAACAGCAGACTTAAAGGACACACTAGATCAACTCGATTTAATAGATATCTTCAGAACCTTTCACCCTAAAGCAACAGAATATACATTCTTTCAAGTGCTCATGGTACATTCTCTATGATAGACCACATGTTAGGATACAAAAGTGGTCTCAACAAATTTAAGAATATTGAAATCATATCAAACATTTTCTCTGATCACAATAGCATGAAACTAGAAATCAACCAAAATAAAATAACTGAAAAATATTCAAACACTTGGAAACTAAATAGCATCTTACTAAATTATGAACGGGTTAACAATGAGATCAAAGAAGAAATTAAAAAGTTCATAGAAACGAATGATAATTAACATACAACAACTCAAAATCTATGGGACACAGCAAAAGCAGTCCTGAGAGGGAAGTTCATAGCACTACAGGCATTCCTTAATAAGTTTGAAAAATATCAAGTAAACAACCTAACCTTCATCTAAAAGAACTAGAAAAGAAACAGCAAGAAAAGCCCAGAGGTAGTAGAAGGAAGGAAATAATAAAGATCAGAGCAGAAATAAATAATATAGAGGCCAAAGAATCAATACAGAGCATCAATGAAACCAAGAGCTGGTTCTTTGACAGGTTAAACAAAATAGATGAACCTTTAACCAGACTCACCAAAAAAAAAAAAAAAGAGAGAGAGGACTCAAATAAATAAAATTAGAAATGAGAGTGTAGAAATAACAACTGACACAACAGAAATACAAAATATTATAACAAAACACTATGAAGAACTGTATGCCAAAAAATTAAACAACCTAGGTGAAATGGACAAATTTCTTGAAACATATAATCTTCCAAAAACTAATCTGGAAGAATCAGAAAACCTAAACAAACCAATTACAACAAATGAGATCAAAACATTTATCAAAAATCTCCCAAAAACAAAGCCCGGGGCCTAATGGCTTCACTGGTAAATTGTATTAATATTCAAAGAAGAACTAACTCCTATCATTCTCAAGCTATTTCAGAAATTCAAGAGGAAGAAATACTTCCAAGTTACTTTTATGAGGCATGCATAATTCTGATTCCAAAACCAGGCAAAGACAACAAAAAGAAAGAAAATTGTAGGCCAATATCACTGATGAATTTAGATGCTAAAATCCTCAACAAAATATTAGCAAACCGAATCCAGCAATACATAAAAAAAATCATACACCATGATCAAGTGGAATTTATTCTGGGTAGGCAAGGATGGTACAATATTTGTAAATCAATCAATGTGATTCACCACATAAACAAAAGGAAGGAGAAAAACCACATGATAATTTTAATAGATGCAAAAAAAGCATTTGATAAAATCCAGCATCCATTTATGAGCAAAACTTTTAACAAAATGGGAATACAGGGAACATACCTCAACATGATAAAGGCCATCTAAGACAAACCCACAGCCACCATCATATTTAATGGACAAAAAGTAAAAGCACTCCTTCTAAAATCAGGAACAAGGCAGGGTGCTCCATTTCACCACTCTTATTCAGCATAGTACTGGAAATCCTAGCTACAGCAATCAGACAAAAAGAAGAAATAAAAGGCATTCAAATTGGAAAAGAAGAAGTAAAACTATCATTATTTGCAGATGATATGATATATAGAAAACTCTAAAGTCTCAGTCAAAAAATTACTGGATCTGATAAATGAATTCAGCAATGTGGCAGGATTTAATATTAATACACAGAAATCAGAGCCATTTTTATACATGAACAATGAAATGTCAGAAAGAGAAATTAAGAAAACAATCCCCTTCACTATTGCAACAAAAAAAATAAATTACCTAGGAGTAAATTTAACCAAGGAGGTTAAAGACTTATACTCAGAAAATTATAAAACATCGATAAAAAAAAAAATCAGGGAAGAGACAAATAATTGGAAGCATATACCATGTTTATGGTTAGGAAGATAAACATCATTAAAATGTCTATATTACCCAAAGCAATTTATAAATTCAATACAATACCAATTAAAATACCAATGACATACTTCAAAGATATAGAACACATATTCCAAAATTTATATGGAACTAAAAAAGAACACAAATAGCCTCAGCAATCTTGAAAATGAAGAATAAAGTGGGAAGTATCACACTTTCTGATATCAAGTTATACTACAAGGCCATTGTACTCAAAACAGCTTGGTACTGGCATAAGAACAGGCATATGGATCAATGGAACAGAACAGAGAACCCAGAAATAAACCCACACCTTTATGGACAACTGATATTTGACAAAGGAAGTAAGAGCATAGTATGGAGAAAAGATAGTCTCATTAAATGGTGTTAGGAAAACTGGACAGCTACCTGCAAAAAAATGAAACCTGATCACCAACTTACACCGTGCACAAAAATAAACTCAAAATGGATAAAAGACTTAAATGTAAGTTGTGAAACAAACATCTTAGAAGAAAACATAGGCAGTAAGCTCACCGACATCTATCACAGCAATATATTTGCTGATTTATCTCCACAGGCAAGTGAAATAAAAGACAGGATAAACAAATGGGACTATATCAAACTAAAAAGCTTTTGCACAGCCAAAGATAATATGAATAGAATAAAAAAACAAACCACACAATGGGAGAACATATTCGAGAATACATCTGATAAGGGGTTAATTATAAAATTTTATAAAGAACTTGTAAAACTCAACACCAGGAAAACAATCCAATCAAAAAATGAATAGACACTTCTCCCAAGAGGACATACAGATGGCCAATAGACAGATGAAAAAAATGTTCAACATCACTAATCATTAGAGAAATGCAAATTAAAACTACAATGATATACCTCCTCACACCAGTCAGAATGGCCCTCATTAACAAAACAACACACAATAGGTGCTGGCAAGGATGTGGAGAAAAGGGAGCCCTCCTGCACTGCTGGTGGGAATGCAGATTGGTGCAGCCACTGTGGAAAACAGTATAGAGATTCCCAAAAAATTAGAAATGGAACTGCCCTTTTTCCCAGCCATCCCACTTATAGGAATATATCCCAAGGACACCCTATCACCAATTGAAAAAAAGAAATGCACCCCATGTTTATGGCAGCTTTGTTCACAATAGAGAAGATCTGGAAACAGCCCAAGTGTCTGTCAATGGACAAGTGGATTAAAAAGCAGTGGTACATATATACAATGGAATACTATGGGGCCAGGAAAAAGAAGGAAATATTACATTTTGCAACAATATGGATGGACCTGGAAAGTATTATGTTGAGTGAAATAAGCCAGGCAGAGAAAGAAAAATATCATATGACCTCACTCATTTGAGAAATCCAAGTAACAATGTGAACTGAGGAATGGAATTACACCTAAAGGGAAGGGGAGAGGGAGCTTTTGGGAGGGGGATAAGGGAGATGTTGAGGGGAATACAGAGGAGGGGGGATGCTTTTGGGGAGACACTAGAATCTATGTAAACACAATATATAAATTAATTAATTTTAAAAAATTGTAAGAATTGTTTTGTGGCCTAATATATGGTTTATACTAAAGCATATTTCTGAGTACTTGAGACAATGTGTATTTTTCTGTTGTTGGATAAACTTTTCCTTACATGTCTGTTAGACCTAGTTGATTTCTAGTGTGGTTTATGACCTCTTTTTCCTTATTGATCTGCTGTGTAGATGTTTTATCTACTATTTAAAGTGATGTATTGAAATATCCAACTATTTTAGAAACATTGCTTCTTTCAATTCTGTCAACCTTTGCCTCATGTATTTTCACATTCCATTTATCTGTTGCTTATACCTTTATAATTATTTTATTTTCTTGATAAATTGACATTTTTATTAGTTTGTCTTTTTTTTCCTGTTTTATTACAGTTTTTGACTTATAATCTATTTTGTCTGATATGAATAAAGCCACCTATATCAGAGAAGGAAGACCTTGAAGCAATAGTGGACTGTTGGACAACTCTCGGGGTAAGAAATTGAAGCCTAATCAATAGTTTTCCTCTCCAGGGTGAGGACACAATGTTTCTGCAGTGGGTTTCAGAGTATTTGCGTACTTCTCCTTTTAACTTTGAAATATTTTATTGTAGCTATCTTAATTTCATTCCATTACATATTGGCTGTGGTAGGATAACTTGTCTTTTTTAAGTTAATTGGTTTCAATACCATAAGGAAATAATTATAAGGTCAATGAAGAGACCACAAACATCACCTAGGTATTCTAAGCTTTGAGCTGGATACTTAAAAATTTATGGATTATAGTCTTTGAAGCAAAACTGAATGTTCTATGAAAAAGAGAGTAAGGGGAGAGTTTGTGCCAGAATTGGTAACTATGACAGAGACAATAAGTTCACCATGTGTTTCATTTGACAATTGTTAGACTTCTGTAGTTTAGAAAATCCCTGTGATAATTGTACTCAGTATTCTGTGAAGAAAAGTGACCTGGTTATTGCGAATTATAACATTTCACTATTTTCTATGGCTGAGGAATATTGCATTACATATATGTGCCTCCACTTTTTTATCCATCCATTTATTGATGAGTAGGTCACTTTCATATCTTAATTATTATAAACATCACTGCAATGAAAATAGGAATGCATATACTTTTTTTCAAAATACTGTTTCTTCAGCTGTATCGCCAGAAGTGGAATCTCTGGGTCATAAAGCAGTTCTATCTTCAATATTTTGACGAAACTCCATATTGTTTTCCATAGTAGCTACAACAATTTGCATTTCCACTGACAGTGCAGAAGGATTCCCTTTCCTCCACATCCTCACCAACTCTTGTTTGTTGATTTATTGATGATAGCTATTCTGACAGGTGTAAGGTGACATCTCAATCTGTTTTTAACTTTCACAATATGATGAACCTAGAGGTTATTATGTTAAGTAAAATATGTCAAACAGAAAAGATAAATACTATATGATTTTATTCTATGTGGAATCCAAAAAACAAAATAAATGAACAAACAAAATAGAAACAGACTCAGAAATGCAGAGAACAAGCTGATGGTTACCAGAGGAAGGCAGGTTGGGGAACTGGTTGGAAAATCTGAAGGGATTAAGAAGTACAAATTGGTAGTCAAAAAATAGTCATAAGAATGTAAAGTACAGCACAGGGAATATAATCAATAATATAGTTTTTGGTTTTTTCTTTAATTTTTTATTAATTTTAATTTATTGTGTTAACATGAATTCAAGTGTCTCACTCAATATAACTCCCTCACTGCCACCCCCTTGTCCCTCATTGCTCCCCCTCCCCCATATTTTTGGGATTTGCTGTCCTGTTATCTGTATCTATGTGTTATGTACATATAATTTCACTAATCCCTTCACCTCTGATCCCATCCCCTCATCCCCCTTACCTCTGATGGCTGTTCCTTTGCTCCCTGTGACCCTGCCTCTGCCTCTATTCTGTTCCTCAGTTTACTTTGTTCATTAGATTCTGCATTTAAGTGAGATCATATTATATTTGTCTTTCTCTGTATGGCTTATTTCACTTAGCATAATAATCTCCACATGCATCTGTGCCATCACAAAAGGTAAAATCTCTCTTTTTCATGGCAGTGTAGTATTCCATTGTGTATATGTACCACTGCTTTTTAATCCAATCATCCACTGATGGACACTTGGGCTGTAACCAGATCTTGCCTATTGTAACCAATGCTGCAATAAACATGGGGGTGCATATCTTTTTGAATCAGTGATTTGGTTTTCTTAGGATGTATTCCTAAAAGTGGGATAAATGGATCAAAAGGTAGTTCCATTTTCAATTTCTTGAGGAAATGCCATACTGTTTTCCATATAGGCTGCACAAATCTGCATTCTCACCAGCAGTGCAGGAGGGCTCCTTTTTCTCCACACCCTTGCCAGCACTTATTGTATGTTGATTTGTTAATGAGCACCATTCTGACTGGTGTGAGGTGTTATTTCATTGTGGTTTTAATGTGCATTTCTCTAATGATTAATGACGTTGAACATTTTTGATATGCCTATTGGCCATCTGTAGGTCCCCTTTGGGAAGTGTCTATTCAGTTCTTGTGCCCATTTTTAAATTGGATTGCTTACCTTTCTGGCGTTGAGTTTTACAAGTTCTTTATAAATTTTGTTTATTAACCCCTTTTCAGATGTATTGGCAAATATATTATTCTCTCATTGTATGGGTTGTCTTTTACTTTTGTTCATGGTGTCTTTTGTTGTGCGAAAGTTTTTAGTTTAATACAGTTCCATTTGTTTATTTTGTTCCTTATTTCACTTGCCTGTGGAGATAAATCAGCAAAAATATTGCTATGAGAGATATTGAAGAGTTTACTTCCTATGTTTTCTTCCAAGTTGTTTATGGTTTCATAACTTACATTTAAGTCTTTTATCCATTTAGAGTTTATTTTTGTGAATGGTATAAGTTGGTGGTCTAGTTTCATTTTTTTTTTTGTATGTACCTGTCCAGTTTTCTCAACACCATTAATTAAAGAGACTGTCTTTACTCCATTGTGTGCTCTTACCTCCTTTGTCAAATATCAATTGATCATAAAGGCATGGGTTTATTTCTGGGTTCTCTGTTCTGTTCCATTGACCTATATGCCTGTTCTTCTGCCAGCAACAAGCTGTTTTGAGTACAATGGCCTTGTAGTATAACTTGATATCAGAAAGTGTGATACCTCCCACTTTATTCTTCATTTTCAAGATTGCTGAGGCTATTCATGTTTTTTTTGGGGGGGGGTTCCATATAAATTTTTGGATTATTTGTTTTATATCTTTAAATTGGTATTTGAATAGAGATTGCATTGAATTTACAGATTACTTTGGGTAGTATAGACGTTTTATTGATGTTTATTCTTCCTATCCATGAACACAGTATATGCTTCTATTTGTCTGTATTTTCCTTGATTTCTTTTTTTCAATGTTTTATAATTTTCTGAGTACAAGTCTTTTATCTTCTTGGTTAAATATACTCCCAGGTACATTTTTTGTTTTGTTGCAATACTGAAGAGAATTATTTTCTTAATTTTTCTTTCATAGAGTTTATTGTTGGTATATAAAAATGTCACTTATTTCTGAATATTGATTTTTATATCCTGCCACATGTCAAATTCATTTATAAAGTTTAGTAGTTTTTTAACTTGGACTATAGGGTTTTCTATGTACAGTATTATATCATCAACAATTAATGATAGTTTTACTCCTTTTTTTCCCATTTAATGCCTTTTATATTTTCTTCTTTCTGATTGCTGTGCCTAGGACTTCCAGAACTATGTTAAATAAGAGTGGTGAAAGGTGGCACCCCTGCCTTGTCCTGATCTTAAGGGGATTGCTTTGAATTTTTGTCCATTGAGTATGATTTTGGCTCTGGGTTTGTCATAGATCACCTTTACTTTGTTGAAATACGTTTCCTGTATTCCCACATTCCTGAGAATTTTGATCATAAATTGGTGCTGGATTTTATCAAATGCTTTCTTTTCCAGCATCTATTGATATAATTATGATTTTATCCTTCCTTTTGTTTAAGTGATGAATCACAGTGATTGATTTGTGAATATCATACCAGCCTTGCCTTCCAGGAATAAATACCACTTGATCATAATGTATGACTTTTTTAATGTATTGCTGGATCCAGTTTGCTAATATTGTGCTGGAAATTTTAGCATCTAAATTCATTGGGGTATTGGCCTATTGTTTTCTTTCTTTGTAGTGTTTCTACCTGGTTTTGAAATGAGGATTATACTTGCTTCATAAGAGGAGCTTGGAAGTCTTCCCTCCTCTTGAATCTTTTGAAATAGAAGGGTAAGTGTTAGTTCTTCTTGAGATATTTGGTATATTTGGCCTGTGAAGCCATCTGGTCCAGGACTTTTCTTTACTGGAAGTTTTTGATAACTGTTTCAATTTTATTTGTTGTAATCGTTCTGTTTAGGTTTTCTGATTCTTCCAGATTGAGTTTTGGAAAATTATATGTTTCTAGAAATTTATCCGTTTCACCTAGGTTGTCCAATTTTTTGGTATACATATCTTCATAGTATTTTCTTACAATCCTTTGTATTTCTGCTGCGTCAGTTGTTACTTCTTCACTCTCATTTCTAATTTTATTTATTTGAGTCCTCTCTCTTTTTTTCTTGATGAGTCTTGTTAAAGGTTCATCAATCTTGTTTACCTTTTCAAAGAACCAGCTCTTGGTTTCATTGATCTACTGTATTATCTTTTTAGCCTCTATGTCATTTGTTTCTGCTCTGATCTTTATTATTTCTTTACTTCTACTTCCTCTGGGCTTTATTTGTTGTTCTCCTAGTCTTTTAGATGCAGGGTTAAGTTTTATATTTGAGCTTTTTCTTGATTCTTAAGATATACCTGCAATGCTATGAACTTCCCTGTCAGGACTGCTTTTGCTATGTCTCCTAAATTTTGAGTTGTTTTATGTTCATTTTTATTTGTTTGAAGGAAGTTTTTTACTTCTTCCTTGATCTCGTTGTTAACCCATTTGTTATTTAATAACATTCTATTTAGCCTCCAAGTGTTTTAATGTTTTTCAGTTTTTCTATTGTAGTTGATATCTATCTTCATGCCATTGTCATCAGAGAAGATGCTTGATATGATTTCAATCTTCTTAAATTTGTTGAGACCACTTTTGTGTCCTAACATGTGGTCTATCCTAGAGAATGTACCATGAACACCTAAAATATATATATTCTGCTGCTTTGGGGTGAAAGATTCTGAAGATGTCAATTAAATTTAGTTGATCTAATGTCTCATTAAAGGCCACTGTTTCTTTGTTAATTTTCTGTCTGGAGGATCAATCCATTGCTGTTAGTGGGGTATTAAAATCCCCTACTATTATAGCATTGCTGTTGATCTCACCCTTTATTTCCATCAAAATCTTCTTTATATATTTAGATGCTTCTATATTAGGTGTATAAATACTCACAATGGTTATATCCTCCTGTTGAATTGCTATTTTAGGTAGTGACTTCTTTATCCCTTACTATATATAGCCTTTGTTCAAAAGTCTTTTTTTTTTTTTCAGATATAAGTATTGCTACCCCAGCACTTTCTTCATTCCCATTTGCATAAAATACGTTTTTTTATCCATTCACTTTCAGTTTCATGTATCTTTTGTTCTGGGTTGATCTCTTGTAGACAACATAAGTACCGGTTTTGTTTTCTTATTCATGTAACTATTGTGTGTCTTTTGATTGAAGCATTTAATTCATTTACATTTAAGCTTATTATTAATATGTACTTATTTATTGCCGTTTTATTGTTTAAATCTACAATCTTTTTTTTCTAGATTTTTTTCTTTGTTCTTTTTACAGCAGGCCCATTAATATTTCTTGCAGTACGTTTTAGTTGTAATAAATTTCTTTTTTTTTTTTTTTTTTTTTTTTTTTTTTGCATTTTTCTGAAGCTGGAAACAGGGAGAGACAGTCAGACAGACTCCCGCATGCGCCCGACCGGGATCCACCCGGCACGCCCACCAGGGGTGGTGCTCTGCCCCCCAGGGGGCGATGCTCTGCCCATCCTGGGCGTCGCCATGTTGCGACCCTCCTGGGTGTCGCCATGTTGCGACCAGAGCCACTCTAGAGCCTGGGGCAGAGGCCAAGGAGCCATCCCCAGCGCCCGGGCCATCTTTGCTCCAATGGAGCCTTGGCTGCGGGAGGGGAAGAGAGAGACAGAGAGGAAGGCGCGGCGGAGGGGTGGAGAAGCAAATGGGCGCTTCTCCTATGTGCCCTGGCCGGGAATCGAACCCGGGTCCTCCGCACGCTAGGCCGACGCTCTACCGCTGAGCCAACCGGCCAGGGCCTGTAATAAATTTCTTGAGTGTTTTTTTGTCTGGGAAGCTTTTTCTTTCTCCTTTAATTTTAAACAATAGTCTTGATGAATAAAGAAGTCTTGGTTATATGTTCTTGTTTTGCTCCACTTTGAACATTTCTTGCCAATCCCTTGTGACCTGAAGTGTTTCTGTTGAGAGGTCTAATATCATCCTAATGGAGGCTCCTCTGTCGGTAATTTACTGTTTTTCTCTTGCAGCTTTTAGTATTCTTTGTCTCAACTTTGGCACTTTAATTTTGATGTGTTTTGGTGTAGGCTTCTTTGGGTTCCTCTTTAATGGGACTCTCTGTGCTTCTAGAACTTGTGTCACTTTTTTCTTAGTCAGTTTGGAAAAGTTTCTAGCTCTTCAAAGAGCTTCTGTATCTCTTGTTTTTTCTCTTCTTCAGAAATCCCTATGTACGAATGTTGTTTCTCTTTATATTGTCACAGAGTTCTCTTAAAGTTTCCTCAGACTTTTGAGCCTCTTTTCTTTTTGCTGCTCTACTTCATGCTTTCATTTATCTTGTCCTCTATATTGTGTTTCAATCCTCTGCTTCATCCAGCCTGCCATTGATTTCTTCTAGTGTAGTTCATTTCTGATATTGTATTGGTCATTTCTGACTGGTTCTTTTTTATAATTTCAATGTCCTTTTTGATGCTTGCTATCTCTTTATTTAAGTGCTCATAATGTCCATCCATTATTGCTCTAAATTCCTTGATCATCCTAAAAATCATTATTTTAAACTCTGCATCCCATAGTTTGGTTATTAGATGGATCTCATTCAGTTCTTTTTCTGGGGATTTCTCTTGTTGATTCATTTGGGTCATCATATTTCTTTATCTGCCTATTCTGTCTATGCTTTAGGTAGTACTGTCCAACTTTAAAATTTTTGTAGTGTCTTTATGAAGAAAATGGGTTCAGTGGTACTGACCTTCCGGTCACCTGTTTTCCTTGTTCTAGGAATGCTTCCTGAAGGTAATATTTTCCCTCTTATCGTATGTATTACATGTTGTTGGTTCTTTTGTGGGTATGGTTATCCCTTCAGGCTGGCTGGCTTTAAGGGTCAACCTTGATTATGTGTATTACACACTGTACAATGTCTGTCCTGTTGGGCATATTTATTCTCCACGGTGTCTGGTGCCTGCTAGCCTCCACCTTTGGGCATGCTGCTTGTGTAGGTAGCTGAGTCTAGGGTTGGTGCTATCTGCCATGCACTACCAGCTGTGTTGGCTCTAGTTCTTCTTGAGTTGTCATCAGCTGTTGTTGTAACCTGCTGTGCACTACCAGCCTGAAGCTACTATAGTTTTTACTGTTTTTGTCTGCATTTTCTGTGCCTGGGTAGTATGGGAGGGGCCAACCTGTGTATAAGGATCAGCTTCCTCCTGCTTAGAGATGACAACAGCTCTGTAGAAGCCCCAAGCTCTGTGAGAGTTGTCTCCACTTTTCAGCTGCCCCTCCTCTTGCAGCTGCCTGGTCTTCCCACAGAGTCTTCTATAGAAAGATTGTATTGTGGGCTCAGATTGGCCTCACCCAACCAACCCCTCTACAGGTTGCACACTTGGTGGTTTAGGGCAGCTGAGGTTGTGAATACAATATTAGTGGGACCCCCTACTTCAGGGGTCTCTTGGTCTGTAGCTTAGTACAGGGAATGTGGCCCCTACTCCAGAATTTAATCCCTCAGCCACTGCTGGATATACAGATTTTATTTCTCCCCAACAACGTGAGCAGCAGGTTTAGACTGAGCGTGGCTGACAGTGCCCTCTGCAGAAATCTTTTCGGCTTCCTAGGTCTCAGGAAGGAAGACAGAGAGAGTCCTCTCCTGGGTCTGACTGTGCTCCCCTCAAAGTGACTAAGCCCCTCAACCAGATCCAACAATAGACTCACAGGGACCAACATGTTAAATGTCCATGCTCCAAGCCTTTCCCTTTCCCCTGTGCAATATAGCCCTTCAGGACATGATATCCAGCACTCAGGTCAGCTGTCTGAGAAGCTCCACCCTATCCAATGCACTTAAGCTGCTGTGTTGGTGCTGATCACAGAGAGTGGAACTCGCCTCAGCTGGGCCAAGTGTGAGGAGCCTTTCCTTAAGATACCACTCTGGAAAGGGTTGTTAGGTCCTGAACTGATGCTTTCCACAGCTGGCCCCTGGATGTGCCAGCCCTGGGCTTCCCTGGCAGGAACCCAGTGCAGACCATTGGAAGACACTGCCTGTGACTTGTCCTCAGCAACCTTCTTGGAGCTACAAGCAATCCTGAGTTTGTGGTTGCCTCTACTGGGCCCAGGTGTACATGGGAATACCAAGTTGCACTCCTAGGATGGCTTTTACCCACACTGGGCATGAGCAATGTCTGCTTAAAAAGCCAAGTTTCTCTGAGTCCTGCCTCCTGCAGCCTCTGTCTGCTGGCTGCTTGTTGGGTTCAGCTGCAAAAAAACCTCTGCTACAGTCTAGCACCTCCAGCAATTCAGGGATTAGGAAAGGTGGTGGTGTGGCTCCGCCCCTCAGTCCCAGGCATCCAGTCGGTGTGGCCTCTGAGACCCAGAGGTGTGGGCTGCCCGCTTCCGGGAGAGATTCTACAGAGTCTACTGTGAGGTGGAAGCACCAGCCCTAGAGTCAGGAACGTGTGGGAGAACACTCTGGTCTTATCACCAGAAAACTGAGTCACTGACATGCCCCCTGCTTCTTGGCCTCTCAGAATGACCAGTTGCCATTCTGGGGTAGGAGAGACTCCCAAGGGCAGAACTGTTGGTTTTCCCCAGGCTGATGCCACACAAAGAGGATGCTCCTCTCAAGAAAAATGGTGACTGCAGTACTGGAGAATGACTCAGCACAGGTGGTCTGGTGGCTGTCCCCCACAGTGTCTCTCCCTGGGCCTCCAATGTTACACTTTCCTCATGCAACTCCAGTCATCTCAGCTCTTCCCTGCTAGAGCCCTTGTTAAGTGGCTATGAAGGAGGTTTTCTGCACAGGCCCTTTAACACAGTGTCTGCATCCAAGAGGTGTGTCTCTTGTGGACAGAAACCCAGCTCTTCTCACAGCTAAATGATGTGTGGATGCCTCTTCTAGGCTCTGGGGCTCTCAGATGGTGCTCTGGGCCTGGGACTGAGCACCCACACCTCTCAGGGAAAGCCTTCCTACAGTGAGAGTCCTTCTGGACCCTCAGCTGTCCCTTGATACTGGGAATGGGGCAGCCCTTCCCACATTCCACCCTTCCTACCAGTCTCAGTGTGGCTTCTTCTGTGATCCTTGGTTACAGACTCTTTTTCATCTAGTCCAAAGTTGGTTTTTCAAGATGATTGTTCTTAAGTTAAGTTGTAACCCAGTTTGGTCCTGGGAGGTGGCAGTTGGAACATCTGCCTACTCCGTCATCATTTTGGACTCTTCCAATATATATGATGCCAGGTGGATACTTAAATTTTAGGGAGCATGTCACTTTGTAAATTATATAATTGTTTAACTATTTGCTGTACACTGAAACTAATATAAAAAGATATTGAATATCAAGTCTAATTGAAAAATAAAATTAAAAAAGAAAAAATGAAAGAAGAACAAAAGAAAAAGAGAAATAAAGTGATAATGAGAGAAAGGGAAAAAAAAGTGGCCTGGGCATCCTAATCATTGAATTAGTAAAAGTCTTTTCACAATTTCCCAGCCTAATTTTCCTGATCCTGCCTGAGTGAGAAATAAACCTTTGTTGTGTTAAACCTTTGAGATGTCATGATTAATTTGTTTTAGTTGCAAAAAAATATTCAAACCAAACAAAATATGTGCTTTATAGGCTCCCACTTTTGAAACAGTCAGTAGCACTTATTTCACTTTATTTTATTTTATTTTTCAGGAAATTTTGATTCTGGTGGGACTATGAAAAAAGGTGTCATTCTGATAAATTCAATAAAAAGGAAAGAAAAAGATATATCAGCAAATAAAATAAACTGAAATAAGTGCTATTGAAAAAGATATATCAGCAAAAAGATATTTTAAACTTGTGAGTATGTCTCTTAAATGACCGGCAATGCAGAAAAGTCCCTTTCTTCTTGACTAGAATTTTAAAGCAAGAATGAGCCAGATACATAAAATCAATGCAATCTACTTTTTTTCCCCTGATGGCTGTGGCCTTATTATGATACTTTAATGTTGAGTGGCTCCAGCCACCACCAGGTTTCAGTTTGTATCAATTAACCCAACAATGCATTAAAACCACTGAGTATTGTTCATATCAATGCTTTGAATATTGGTCATCTACACAATGCACTTTCACCAACAAGCAAGCAACCAATGCTCAGTGTAATATTTACTTATTTGCTGAGTTATTTCATGAGAAGCCCTTAAAATAAATAATTATTTCCTGGTTTCTTTTAGAAGAGGCTATAAATTTTCTTATACATTTCTTTCTTTGTTAATATAACTTTTTGGCCTTGTTCCCAGGTCCACATGGCATTCTTGATAGCATTTGCTCTACTTGTAGAGATAAAGTAAGAGTTGATTTGAATGGTTTTTTGTTTTTGTTTATTTTTTAGTTTTGGGATCCTCCAACTTCTCAGGCACTTTCAATTCTTCTCAAATAATCACATTCAAATTTCTGGCCACCTAACTTTTGACTATCAGGGTCCTGATCTTGACCATAAAATTCTATTTTCTTCAGACTTCAGTTTTTTTAAAATGCACTGTACATAGTTCATAGTGTAATTGTAAGTTATCTCAGAGCACCAGTTACAAGGAGAAAACTACCAAGAATAAATTTATATGATAGTACTAAGTCCCCCCCCCCCTTTGTCCTAATGTCATCACTAAGAGGTATAAGAAGTAAGCCTTTACTTCTACTGTGCTTCCATCACTGAACTCTTTGCTCTGCTTTCCATCGAGACATCTTTTATGTATGTGAATACAAGAAGGTAATAGTTTCATCATCAACTCACCGACCTTACTGTGAGCTCCACCTGCTACCACCTCCATGTTGGGGCCATTGCCAGTTCCATAATCTTCAAGGTTTTCCAAGGATCTGTTACTTGAAAATTAAGTCCAATAACTATTTTATATGATATTCTTTTACTTGTTTTGAACTATGAGCAACGTAGACTGGCTTTGCTTGCTTCAGTTGATAGTATTTTATATAAAGAAAAAAAGAATAGAAATGGCAAACTGTTTAAAAAGTTGTTTTAAGCAAGTCTCTTGAACTGGAAACATATTTAGGTCACACTGTCACTAGGAGTGCTCTATCCCAGGGAAGTAAAGTCTAAACTTATGTTCTCTTTGTCACTTGTTGTATGTATTATATACTTTATACACCCACACACATGTACTTCTCTTTCTCCATAGCTTCCTTTTTATTTTTTATTTTAATTTATTGTATTTACATAGATTCAAGTATTTCATCTAATATATCTCCCTCCCTCTACACCTGTGTTTCTATTGATACCCCCTTTTTCCCCCCCAATATCCTCCCCCCTTCCCTCCAGATTTGCTGTCCTGCTCTGTCTCTGTGTTATATATACATAACTTTATTAATCCCTTTCCCCTCTCTGATCCCATCCTCTCTTCCCCTGTCCATCTGGTCCCATAAACCCTGCCTCTGCCTCTACACGGTTCATTAGATTCCTCATATGAGTGAGGTCATATGATATTTTTCTTTCTCTGCTTGGCTTATTTCACTTAGCATAATAGTCTCCAGGTCCATCCATGTTGTCACAAAAGGTAAGATTTCCATTTTTTCACTGCTGCATAGTATTCCATTGTGTATAGGTACCACCGCTTTTTAATCCACTCGTCGACTGATGGGTACTAGGGCTGTTTCCAGATATTGGCTATTGTAAACAATGCTGCAATAAACATGGGGGTGTATTTCTTCTTTTGAATCAGTGATTTGGTTCTCTTAGGTTATATTTCTAAAAGTGGGATAGCTGGGTCAAAGACCAGATCCATTTTTAAATTTTTGAGGAATCTCCATACTGTTTTCCACAGTGGCTGTACAAGTCTGTATTCCCACCAGCAGTGAAAGAGGGTTCTCTTGTCTCTGTACACCCTTGCCATCACTTATTGTGTGTTGATTTGTCAATGAGCGCCATTATGACAGGTGTGAGGTGGTATCTCATTGTGGTTTTAATTTGTATTTCTCTGATGATTAGTGACATTGAATATGTTTTCATATGCCTATTGGCCATCTCTATGTCCTCTTTGGAGAAGTGTCTATTCAGTTCCTTTGCCCATTTTTTGATTGAATTGTTTATCTTCCTGGTGTTGAGTTTTACAAGTTCTTTATATATTTTGGTTATTAACCTCTTATCAGAGCTATTGTCAAATATGTTCTCCCATTGTGTGGTTTGTCTTTTTATTTTGTTCATAGTATCTTTAGCTGTGCAAAAGCTTTTTAGTTTGATATAGTCCATTTGTTTATCCTGTCTTTTATTTCATTTGCCCTTGGGGATAAATCAGCAAATATATTGCTGCAAGAGATGTTGGAGAGCCTACTGCCTATGTATTCTTCCAAATTTTTATGGTTTCATGACTTACATTTAAGTTTTTATCCATTTTGAGTTTATTTTTGTAAATGGTGTAAGTTGGTGGTCTGGTTTCTTTTTTTAATTAAATTTAATGCAGTGACATTGATAAATCAGGGTACATATGTTGAAAGAAAACATCTCCAGATTATTTTGACATTTGATTATGCTGTATACCCCTCACCCAAAGTCAACTTGTCTTCCATCACCTTCTATCTGGTTTTCTTTGTGCCCCTCCCCTTCCCCCATCCCCTCTCTCTCCTTCCCGCCCCATCCCCTCCCACCCCCTCACCCCCCAGTTTCATTTTTTGCTTGTACCTGTCCAATTTTCCCAACACCATTTGTTAAAGAGACTGTCTTTACCTCCTTTGTCAAATATCAATTGACCACAGAAGTGTGGGTTTATTTCTGGGTTCTCTGTTTTGTTCCATTGATCTGTATGCCTGTTCTTCTGCCAGCACCAAGCTGTTTTGAGTACAATGGCCTTATATAGTATACCTTGATATCAGGGAGTGTGAAACCCCCCACTTTATTCTTATTTTTCAAGATTGCTGAGGCTATTCGTGTTCTTTTTTGGTTCCGTATAAATTTTTGGATTATTTGTTCTATATCTTTAAATTGGTGTTTGAATAGGAATTGCATTGAATCTATAGATTGCTTTGGTTAATATAGATATTTTAATGATGTTTATTATTCCTATCCATGAACACGGTAAAGTGGTACCTTGAGATATGAATTTATTTATTTATTTATTTATTTTTAATTAATTAATTTTTTTACAGAAACAGACAGTCAGAGAGAGGGATAGATAGGGTCAGACAGACAGAAACAAAGAGAGATGAGAAGTATCAATTATTAGTTTTTGTTGCGACATCTTAGTTGTTCATTGATTGCTTTCTCATATGTCCCTTGACAGTGGGGCTACAGCAGACTGAGTAAAACCTTGCTCAAGCCAGTGACCTTGGGTCCAAGCTGATGAGCTTTGCTCAAACCAGATGAGCCCACGCTCAAACTGGCGACCTCAGGGTATCAAACCTGAGTCCTCTGCATCCCAGTTGACACTCTATCCACTGCATCACTGCCTGGTCAGGAGAGATACAGATTTAATTTGTTCTGTAACCTAGCTTGTAAGTCAGTCAACTTGTATATCAAACTGCTGATACTGGACTGTGCGCCAATGCTCCAACTAGTGGCAGCTTCCTGAATCATGACTCGTATCTCAGAATTTTATTCGAATCTCGAACAAAAATATGGACTGAGTCCCAGCTCGTATCTAAAAACAAAATTTGTATGTTGGTCTGTTCGTATCTCAAGATATCACTGTATATGCTTGCACTTGTTTGTCTCTTTCTTGATTTCTTTTATCATTGTTTTATAATTTTCCAAGTACAAGTCTTTATCCTCCTTGGTTAAATTTATTCTGAGGTGCTTTATTTTTTTTGTTGAAATAGTGAAGGGGATTGTTTCTTTTTTTAAAATTTTATTTATTTTCACATTTTTTTATTTATTCATTTTTTTAGAGAGAGGAGACACAGAGAGAGAAAGAGACAGAAAGAGGAAAGAGATAGAAAGAACAGAGGGAGGAGCAGGAAGCATCAACTCCCATATGTGCCTTGACCAGGCAAGCCTGGGGTTTTGAAACAGTGACCTCAGTGTTCCAGGTTGACGCTTTTACCCAATGCACCACCACAGGTCAGGCAGGAATTATTTCTTTAATTTCTCTTTCAGACAGTATGTTTTTGGTGTATAAAAATGTCTTTGATTTCTGAATATTGATTTTATATTCTGCCACCTTGCCGAATTCATTTATCATGTCCAGTAGTTTTTCTTTTTTTTTTTAAGATTTTTTTTCTTTTATTTCTTTTATTAAAGGGACAGAGAGAGAGTCAGAGAGAGAGATAGAGACAGGTATAGATAGGGACAGACAGACAGGAACAGAGAGAGATGAGAAGCATCAATCATCAGTTTTTCGTTCCGACACCTTAGTTGTTCATTCATTGCTTTCTCATATGTGCCTTGACCACCAGCCTTCAGCAGACTGAATAACCCCTTGCTCCAGCCATTGACCTTGGGTCTAAGCTGGTGAGCTTTTTGCTCAAGCCAGATGAGCCTGCACTCAAGCTGGAGACCTCAGGGTCTCGAACCTGGGTCCTCTGCATCCCTGTCTGACACTCTATCCACTGCACCACCGCCTGGTCAGGCTCCAGTAGTTTTCTGACTGAGACTTTAGGGTTTTCTATGTACAGTAACATGTCATCAGCAAATAATAATAGTTTTACTTCTTCTTATCCATATTGGCATCCAAATTGGATGCCTTTTATTTCTTCTTCTTGTCTGATTGCTGTGGCTAGGACTTCCAGAACTATGTTGAATAAGAGTAGTGAAAGAGGGCACCCCTGCCTTATTCCTGATCTTAAGGGAATTGCTTTTAATTTTTGTCCATTGAGTATGATGTTGGCTGTGGGTTTGTCAAAGGTGGCTTTTATCATGTTGAGGCATGATTCCTGTATTCCCACTTTGCTGAGAGTTTTGATCATAAATGGCTGCTGGATTTTATCAAATGCACTTTTTTTGCATCTATTGATATTATCATGTGATTTTTCTCCTTCCTTTTGTTTATGTGATGAATTATATACATTGATTAATTTGCAAATATTGTACCAGCCTTGTTTACCCAGAATAAATCCCACCTGATCATGATGTATGATTTTTTTCATGTATTGCTGGATCTGATTTGCTAATATTTTGTTGACAATTTTAGCATCTAAGTTCATCAGGGATAATGACCTATTGTTTTCTTTCTTTGTAGTGTCTTTGCCTGATTTTGGAATGAGGATTATGCTCACCTCATAAAAGGAGCTTGGAAGTCTTCACTACTCTTGAATTTTTTGAAATAGCTTGAGAAGGATAGGAGTTAGTTCTTCTTTGAATATTTGGTACAATTCGCCTGTGAAGCCATCTGGCTAAGGACTTTGTTGGAAGTTTTTAGATAACTGTTTTGACCTCATTTGTTGATATCAGTCTGTTTAGGTTTCCTGATTTGTCCAAATTGATTTTTTAAGAGTTTATTTATTTATTCACCTTAGAGAGGAGAGAGAAAGAGAGAAGGGAGGAGCAGGAAGCATCAACTCCCATATGTGCCTTGACCAGGCAAGCCCAGGGCTTTGAACTGGCGACCTCAGCATTCCAGGTCAATGTTTTATCCACTGAGCCACCACAGGTCAGGCCAAATTGATTTTTGAAAGATTATATTTTAAAAGAAATTTGTCCATTTCATCTAGGTTGTCTAATTTTTTGGCATAGAGTTGTTTATAGTATTTACTTGAAATCCTTTTGTATCTGTGGTGTCAGTTGTTACTACTCCACTCTCATTTTTTTTATTTCTTTTATTTATTTATTCATTTTAGAGAGGAGAGGAAGAGACAGAGAGAGAGAGAGAGAGAGAGCAGAGGTGGAGAGAGAGAAGTGGGGAGGAGCTGGAAGCATCAACTCCCATATGTGCCTTGACCAGGCAGGCCCAGGGTTTCGAACTGGTGACTTCAGCATTTCCAGGTCAACGCTTTATCCACTGCACCACCACAGGTCAGCTCCACTCTCATTTTTAATTTTACTTATTTGAGTCTTCTCTTCTTTTTGCTTGATGAGTCTTGTTAAAAGTTCATCAATCTTGTTTACCTTTTCAAAGAACCAGCTCTTCGTTTCGTTGTACTTCTGTATTGTTGTTGTTGTTTTGGCCTCTTTCATTTATTTCTGCTCTGATGTTTATTATTTCCTTCCTTGTACTTCCTCTGGGCTTTACTTGCTGTTCTTTTTCTATTTCTTTTAGATGCAGGGTTAAATTTTATGATTGAGCTTTTTCTTGCTTCTTAAGATATATCTGCAATGCTATGAACTTCCCTTTCAGGACTGCTTTTACTATGTCCCATAAATTTGTAGTTGTTGTTTGTTCATTTTCATTTGTTTCAAGGAAGATTTTTATTTCTTCCTTGATCTTATTGTTAACCCATTTATTATTTAATAACATGGTATTTAGTCTCAAGTGTTTGCCTGTTTTTCAGTTTTTCTATTGCAGTTAATTTCTAATTTCATGTCATTGTGATCAGAGAGGGTGCTTGGTATGATTTCAATCTTCTTAAATTTATTTTGTGTCCTAACGTGTCTATTTTACAGAATGTACCATGAGTACTTGAAAGGAATGTATATTCTACTGCTTTAGGTTGAAAGGTACTGAAGATATATATTAAATCTAGTTGATCTAATGTGACGTTTAAGGCTGCTGTTTCTTCATTAATTTTTTGTCTTGAGGATCTATTCATTGATGTTAGTAGTGTGTTCAAATTCCCTGTTATTATAGTATTGCTGTTGATCTTGCCCTTTATGTTGTCAGTATCTGCTTTGTATATTTAGGTGTTCCTATATTAGGTGCATATATATTTATAATGGTTATATCTTCCTGTTGAATTGCTCCCTTTATTATTTTGTAGTGACCTTTTTTATTCCTTACTATAGCTGTTGTTTTAAAGTCTATTTTGTCAGATATAAGTATTGCTACTCCAGCTTTTTTTCCTTTTTGTTTTGGTGAAATACATTTTTTCCATCTCTTCACTCTCAGTCTATGTCTATATTTTGTTCTGAGGTGAGTCTCTTGTAGGCAGCATATGAACAGATCCTGTTTCTTATACATACAGCTACCCTATGTCTTTTGATTGAAGCATTTAATCCATTTACATTTAAGGTTATTGTTGACATGTACTTATTTATTGTCATTTCATTCTTTAAATGTACAATCTTCTTTTTCTAGATTTTTCCCTTTGCTTTTTTTTACAGCAGACCCATTAACATTTCTAGCAATACTGGTTTGGTAGTAATAAATTCCTTGATAATTTTTTTGTCTGGGAAGCTTTTTATTTCTCCTTCAATTTTAAATGATATTCTCACTGAATAAAGAAGTCTTGGTTGTAGGTTCTTGTTTTGCACCACTTTGAATATTTCTTGCCTAAATCTTGTGGCCTGAAGTGTTTCTGTTGAGAGGTATGATGTCATCTTAAAGGGGGCTCTTTTGTTGGTAATTAACTGCTTTTCTCTTGCATCTTTTAGTATTCTTTGTTTGTCTCTTAACTTTGGCACTTTAATTATGATATGTCCTGGTGTAGGCCTTTTTGGGTTCCTCTTTAATAGGACTCTCTGTGCTTCTTGAACTTGTGTGACTTTTTCTTTCATCAGTTTAGAAAAGTTTTCAGCTATTATTTCTTCAATTGGGTTCTCTATCCCTGTTCTTTTTCTTCTTCAGGAACCCCTATGATGTGGATATTGTTTCTCTTTATGTTGTCACAGGTCTCTCTTAGAGTTTCCTCAGACTTTTTGAGTCTCTTTTCTTTTTGCTACTCTGCTTCCATGCTTTTGTTTATTTTGTCCTCTAAATTGCTGATTCGATCCTCTGCTTCATCCAGCCTGCTTTTAATTCCTTCTAGTGTAGTCTTCATTTCTGATATTGTATTTGTCATTTCTGATTCTTTTTTATGATTTCAATGTCTTTTTTGATGCTTGCTGTCTCTTTATTTAGGTGCTCATTATGTCCATTTATTGTTGCTCTAAGATCTTTGAGCATCCTAACAATCATTATTTTTAACTCTGCATCTGGTAGTTTGGTTACATTTATATCATTTGGTTCTTTTTCTGGGGATTTCTCTTGTTGATTTATTTGTGTTACATTTCTCTGTCTTCCCATTTTTGTGTGTGTATAGCCTGCTCCTTTGGGTGCTATTTGAATAGCTAACTGAGTTTAGGGTTTTGGTTTTCTGCTTCTGGCTATCTGCTATGTTGGTTCCAGATCTTCTAGGCTTGGCATCATCTGTTGTTATCTGCTGTGGGTTATTTCTCATCAGTTTCTGTTATTTTTAATGTTTTTTGTGCGTGGTTTCTGTGCCTGGGTTGTGTGAGAGAGGTTAAGCAGCTCTGTACAAGATGCAAGCTCTGAAAAATTTGCCTCTGCTTTTCAGCTGTTCCAGCTCCCCTTGCAGCTGCCTCATGTTTCCAGAGTCCTCTGTTGAGTGTTTGCAGTGTAGACTCAACTGGCCTCACCTAACCTACCCTTGCACAGATTGCAAACTTGTTGGGTTAGGCCAGCTGAGGTTGGGACTATGAAGTTAGTGGGACCCCCTACTTCAGGGTTCTCTTGGGCTATAACTCAGTACAGAAAATGTGGACCCTAACCCAGAGCCTAATCCCTCAGCCTCTGCTGAATACCCAAAGTTTATTTCTTCCCTACAAGGTAAGCTGCAGAAAAGTCTGAGTTTCTCTGATTTTCTCTTTCTGCTGTCCCTAATTGCCAGCTACTCACTGGGCTCAGCAGGGAACTCCAGGGATTAGTGTGGGGCAGTGGGCATGACTTGTTCTTTTGTCCCAGTTGTTACTGTATCCAGATTTTCTTTTTTTACATATCTCAGGGGGTGTTGCCATAAGAGTACACTGGGTGTGGCATCTGAGTTCCAGCTGTGTGGCCTGCCAGCAGGCTCTCTGTGGCAGGGCACATTCTCAGCAACGGAGAGGGGAGGTGTAGCTCTGGTCTCACCTCTCACTAGAAACCCAAGTCACTGACCCACCCCCTGCTTTTTAGCCTTTTCCAAAAGAGCCTTTCTCCTGGCTGGATATGGAGAGATTTCCAGGGGTGGAGCAGCTGCTTTTCTTCAGACTGGTGCGGGTCAAAGGATCATTTTGCCCCTGTATATATCCACTTTAGCCCTGGGGAATGACTGAGCATGGGTGTTCTGGTCACCGTCACTGTGTCTCCCCCTGTGCCTACAACTCCACACTTTCCTCATGCAACTCCAGTCCTCTCAGCTCTCCCATCCCTGAAGCCCCAGGAGATTGGCCTTGAGCGAGATTTTCTATGCAGGTCCTTTAAGGCTAAGTTTGTCACTCCAAAAGCCGCCCCCACCCCAGCAGACAGAAACCTTGCTGTTTGCATCAGTCAATGCTGTCTGGTTGCCTCCTCCAGTCACTGGGGCTCCAAGCTGGGACTTCCAGGCCTGGGGCTGAGGCCCTCCACCTTTCAGGGTCCCTCTCCTTGCAGTAAGAGTCCTTCTGGTCACTCCTCCACTTCTCACTTCTGGGAGTGGGGCAGATGCCACTACATCTCCACATTTTCTACCAGATTCAGTGTGGTCCTTGCTTATAGTAGAGTCCTCTTCATTTCTTCTAAAGTCAGTTTTTCATAATGGTTGTTCTTCAATTAAGTTATATTCCCATTTGGTCCTGGGAAGTGGTTGCTGCAATGTCTGCCTACTCTGTGATCATCTTAAAATCTGTCTATAGCTTCTTATGTCATCATTTTTCACTATATGGTGTTCTCCATTATATTTATTCTTCCTAACCAAGAACAAGGAATATTCGTCCACCTCATTATATCTTTTTCGATTTCCCTTAACAATGGTTTGTGGTTTTCATTATATAAGTCCTTTACATTCTTTGGTATGTTTATTGGTAGATATTTTATATTTTTTGTTGCAATCGTGAAGGGGATTATTTTTTTGAGTTCGTTCTCAAATGTTTCATTGTTGGCATATAGAAAGGCTATGGACTTTTGTATGTTAATTTTGTATCCTGCAACCTTACTGTATCGGCTTATTGTTTCTAGTAGTCTTTTTGTGGATTCTTTGGGGTTTTCGATGTATAGGATCATATCATCTGCAAAAAGTGATACTTTACTTCTTCTTTTCTGATATGGATGCCTTTTATTTCTTTGTCTTGTCTGATTGCTCTGGCTAGAACCTCTAGTACCACATTAAATAAGAGTGGAGAAAGTGGACAACCCTGTCTTGTTCCTGATTTAAGGGGGAAAGCCTTCAGCTTTGTGCCATTTAATATGTTGTTAGCTGATGATTTATCATATATGGCCTATATCATGTTGAGATATTTTCCTTCTATACCCATTTTGTTGAGAGTCTTAAACATAAAATTGTGTTGTATTTTATCAAATGCTTTTTCTGCATCTATTGATAAGATCATGTGGTTTTTGTTCTTTGGTTTGTTGATATGGTGTATTACATTATCAGTTTTACGTATGTTGAACCATCCTTGAGATTCTGGGATGAATCCCACTTGATCATGATGTATTATTTTTTTAATATGTTGTTGTATTCGATTTGCTAGTATTTTGTTTAGTATTTTAGCATCTGTATTCATTAGAGATATTGGTCTGTAGTTTCCTTTTTTTGTGCCATCCTTGCCTGGTTTTGGTATGAGGGTTATGTTGGCCTCATAAAATGTGTTTGGAAGTATTGCTTCTTCTTCAATTTTTTGGAAGACTTTGAGTAGAATAGGAACCAAGTCTTCTTTGAATGTTTGATAAAATTCCCTGGTATAGCCATCAGGGCCTGGACTTTTATTTTTGGGGAGGTTTTTAATGATTTTTCTATTTCTTCTCTACTAATAGGTCTATTTAGGCTTTCTGCTTCTTCTTGACTCAGTCTAGGAAGGTTGCATTGTTCTAGAAATTTATCCATTTCTTCTAGATTGTTGAATTTAGTAGCACAAAGTTTTTCATAGTATTCTACAATAATTCTTTGTTTATCTATGATGTTTGTGGTGATTTCTCCTCTTTCATTTTGGATTTTGTTTATATGAGTTCTTTCTCTTTTTTCCTTGGTAAGTCTTGCTAGGGGTTTGTCAATTTTGTTGATCTTTTCAAAGAACCAGCTCCTTGTTCTATTAATTTTTTCTATAGTTTTTCTGTTCTCTATTTCATTTATTTCTGATCTGATTTTAATTATCTCCTTTCTTCAGCTGGTTTTGGGTTGTCTTTGTTCTTCTTTTTCCAGTTCCTTAAGGTGTGAAATTAAGTGGTTCACTTGGGCTCTCTCTTGTTTGTTCATATATGCCTGAAGTGATATGAACTTCCCTCTTATCACTGCTTTTGCTGCATCCCATAGATTCTGATATGTCGTATTGTCATTTTCATTAGTCTGTATATATCTTTTGATCTCTGCACTTATTTCTTCTTTGACCCATTCATTTTTTAAAAGTATGTTGTTTAGCTTCCACATTTTTGTGGGATTTTTTCCCTCTTTTTTGCTGTTGAATTCTAGTTTCAAGGCTTTATGATCAGAAAATATGCTTGGTACAACTTCAATTTTTCTGAATTTGCTGATGTTGTTTTTGTGGCCCAACATATGGTCAATTCTTGAGAATGATCCATGTACACTGGAGAAAAATGTATACTCAGTCACTTTGGGATGAAATGTCCTGTAGATGTCTATCATATCCAGGTGCTCTAGTGTTTTGTTTAAGGCCAATATATCTTTATTGATCCTCTGTTTGGATGACTGAAATAGAGCTGTCAGCAGTGTATTGAGGTTTCCAAGTATGATTGTATTTTTGTCAGTTTTTGTTTTAAGGTCACTAAGTAGCTGTCTTATATATTTTGGTGCTCCTTGGTTTGGTGCATATATATTAAGAATTGTTATGTTTTCTTGATTCAGTGTCCTCTTAACCATTATGAAATGTCCATTTTTGTCTCTGAGTACTTTTGCTGTCTTGTAGTCAGTTTTATCAGATATGAGTATTGCTACGCCTGCTTTTTTGGGGGATGTTATTTGCTTGGAGTATTGTTTTCCAGTCTTTCACTTTGAATTTGTTTTTATTCTTGTTGCTTAGATGAGTTTCTTGTAGGCAGCATACATTTGGATTTTCTTTTTTAATCCAATCTGCTACTCTGTGCCTTTTTATTGGTGAGTTTAATCCATTTACATTTAGTGTAATTATTGACACTGTGAGTTCCCTATTGCCATTTTATAGACTGCTTTCTGTTAGTTTTGTGTCTTGTTTGATCCTTCTCTTTAGTTTTTCTATCTTTTGTTTTTATTTGGTTGTATTTCATACATCTTTCCTCTGTTGCTATCTTTTTTCAATCATGTGCTTCTGTGGTGGTTTTTTCAATGGTGGTTACCATTAAGTAATGAAAAGGGTTCGTACCCTGTTCATTGTAGTGCACTATCTTGTGAACACTTTTGCACTCCATCATCCTTTGCTACTGTTAATCTCCATTCTCTACCCTCCTTTTTTGTTGTTGTTGTCACAGTTTAAATTTGGTTTTATTGTGTTCTTCTTGAAGCTTTTACTCGTGGTTTTTTGTTCTTGTTGTTGTTCTTTGTATCTTATTGGAGAACCCCCTTTAGCAATTCCTGTAGTGGGGATTTTCTGATGATAAATTCCCTCATCTTTTCTGTATCTGTGAATGTTTTTATTTCTCCTTCATATTTGAAGGATAGCTTTGATGGGTATAGTATTCATGGGTGAAAGTTCCTCTCTTTCAGGACTTTAAATATTGGGGTCCACTCTCTTCTAGCTTGTAGAGTTTCTGTTGAGAAATCTGATGATAATCTAATGGGCCTTCCTTTATATGTTGTATTCTTCTTTTCCCTGGCTGACTTGAGAATTTTTTCTTTGTCATTGGTTTGTGTCAACTTCATTATGATGTGCCTTGGAGTAGGTTTTTTTGGGGTTAAGAAAACTCGGAGTTCTGTTTGCTTCTTGAATTTGAGGCTTTAATTCTTTCCACAGGTTTAGGAAGTTCTCATCTATTATTTGTTTGAATATGTTGTATGTTCCATTTTCTCTCTCTTCTCCCTCTGATATACCTATTATTCTTATGTTATTCTTTTTTATGGAGTCAGATAATTTCTGTAGGGCTATCTCATTTTTTTTTTAATTTTTGAGTTTCTTTCTTCTTCTCTCTGCTGTGCCTCAAGTTGCTTGTCTTCTATTTCACTAATCCTTTCTTCTACCTGACCTGTTCTATTAGCTAAGCTTGTTATCTCATTTTTCAGCTCATGAATTGAATTTTTCATCTCTGTTTGATTTGGTTTTATAGTTTCTATTTGCTTGGTAATATATTCTTTGTGTTCATTGAGTTGTTTTCTTAGCTCCCTAAATTGCCTTTCTGTGTTTTCTTGTATATCTCAGAGGATTTTTAGGATGTCTATTTTAAATTCTCTGTCATTTAGCTCCAAGGTTTCCAATATATTAAATTTTTTCTCCATAGATTTTTTCCTCATCTATCTGAGTTACTTCTTCTTTTGTATCCATGATATTTGATTTTCTCTTCCTTAGTGGCATCTGAGGGTGCTTTTGTTGATAGTATTAATGAGATTTAATAAAAAATAAAAAGTTAAAAAATAAAAAAAAAAGAATTTAAAAACATTAAAATTTTTTTAAAAAAGAAAATTATTCCCCTCCCCCTCCTTTTTACCTTTCCTCTCCTCTCCCCTCTTTCTTGAGGAAATCTTGTGGTGAACTATGAATTATATTGTGCTAAATAGAACAAACAATGCCTGTAATGAAGGGCCTGAGTTGGAGAGAAGTAATTAAGGGGAAAAAGAAGGGGGTATTGACCCACAAAATGCAAATAAGAAAAAAATTTGTGTCAAGAATAAAATGATTTGCTTTTAGGTGTTGGTTGACTAAGAGTTATGATGAGAGAAATATGAGGGGAACAGGAAAATGGGAGGGATTAAAAAAATTACTATTGTATTTAGTGGAACAAGAACTAGATAAAATGGAGAGCCAGGGTTGGGAGCACTCCTAGTGAGTTAAAAAGTGAAGTAAAATTCCCCCCAAATGCCACAAACATAAATTTGAGTCCCAGATAATATCATTTGTTCATTATTGAGGATTGAATGAGAGGAGACATAAAGGAGAAAGGAAGAACCTAATATAGAGGAAGATAAGAAAGAGAGAGAAAAAAAGAGGGAACCACTAAAAGAAGAAAAAATAAAAAAAGGAGAGAGAGAGAGAGAGTTAAGGGTTTGGATTGCAACCCTCATAGAGAGAAAGGAAGAAGAAAGAAAAGATAATGGGAGATGTAACACTGATGAGTAGTGTAGTTCCAGGAGAGGAGAGAGTAATACTGGCAGAGAATTAAACGACCAAATTGGAAAAGGAAAAAAATAATCAAGACATGAAGAGAAACAAACAAACAAATATAATAAAATGGGATAGGTTGTAAAGTCTGTGGATTATTCTTGATTTTGAGAAGTTATCTTCTTGCTTTTTTTTTTCTCTCCCTCTTCCTGGTTGGTGACTCTTCCCACGTTCTGCCCCTGTGGCACACTCAGGTAGAGGTTTGCAGTTGATAAGTCTTTATGGCTATGTCATATATTGGGCTTCAGTATTGTTGGCAGTCAAGGCTCATTAGCATTTGTAGGCTCCAACAGTGAGAGAGTCTGTGTTCCTGGAGCCTCTCTCCTAGTCTTTCCTTCCTGAATTAGTAGCCTTATAATCCAGTTATGGGGTTGCTGCTGCCTCTGCCTAGATAGTAAGAGGCTCAAAGAGCTGGCAAATCCTCACTCTGTTCCCACTAAGCACAGGGTTCTGAGTAAGGCTCAATCAGTCAGAGCTGCTAGCATAATCAGGCGGGGCTTCTGCCCACACAAAGACCTCTGACTCTGCCACTCTGTCTGGTAACATGGGCAGGCGCCCACTCCCAGGGCGCTCGGAGGAATCTCTCGCTCACTATCTGAGCACGCAGACCGGGATATGGAGCAGGCCGTCTCTTACTTCGAATGAGACCCCCGCCCACACGCAAAAGTTCCAGCATTGGAATTAGCTCTCGCTCCCTCCCCATGCCTGGCTTTTTCAGGGTGCTGGGGTGGCCTGAGATTCTGCTTTTGGCCTGCACAAAGGCCCCTGACTCTTCTTCTCTGAGAACACGGGCGCCCACTCTCGATCTGCCCAGAGGAATCTCTTGCCCACTCTCTGTGCACATCAACCAGGATATCAGGCCGGCCATCTCACGCATGGAAAAGTTCCAGCTTTGGAATTAACTCTCACTCTCTCCCTGTGCATGGCTTTTTCAGGGCACTGGGGTGGCCCGGAGATTCTGCTTTCGGCCCACACAAAGGCCCCTGACTCTGCCTCTCTGGGGTAACACGGGCGCCCATTCCCAGGGGAATCTCTCACCCACTCTTCTTGCGCACTGACCAGGAGATCAGGCCAGCTGCCTCTCACTTCGAGTGAGACCCCCACCCTCACGGAGAAGTTTCAGCATTGGAATTAGCTCTCGCTCCCTCCCCGTGCGCAGCTTTTTCAGGGCTCTGGGACTGTCCTGAGATTCTGCTTTCAGCCCACACAAAGGCCTCTGACTCTGCCTCTCTGTGGGGTAACATGGGTGCCCACTCCCAGGGCTCTAGTAGGAATCTCTCACCCACTATCTGCGCGCACCGACCAGGAGATCGTGGTGAACGGCTGCCCCACTTGTCTTTCTTTGTCTGGGTTTGGCACGAGCATTAGCTTGTATTGACTGGGTTGCCACAGGCACAGTTTTTCCTTGGTTTGGATCTCCGTGCCACAGCCTGGTTCGGTTGTTTGTGCCATGGCCTGGATCTATTCACCCCCTTTGCCCGCCTTAGTTTCTATACTCTCACTTCCCAGTGAAAGTAGCCCTTTTTAGGTTAGTGAGGAAGGCAGAGTATTTCTTACTCCCTATTTCCTTCAGGGTTTGATTATATATTTAGCCAATTTTTTGCTCGACCATACCTTTGGGTGTATTGTGGAACATCTGGAGGCTCCAAGGATAGATTTTTCTGTTTCTGGTTGAAGATCTTGTTGAGTTTTTGGGGAGATTTATCGGTATTGCTTCCTACAGCACCATTACTCTGACATCATCCCCTCTCATATGTGTCTTGATGGGGCAGGGGAGTGGATACTGCAGAGCCAGTGACCTTGGACTTCAAGCCAGTGACCTTTGGGCTCAAACCACCATCCATGGGGTCATGTGTATGATCCCATGCTCAAACTGAAACCCTGTGCTCAAGCCAATGGCCTCGCACTCAAGCTGGTGAGCTTGTACTCAAAGAAGCAGCCTTGAGGCTTTGAACCTGGGTCCTTAGTGGCTTAGGCTGATATATTTATTGTGCCACCTTCTAATAAGGCATCTGGTGATTTTTAAAAGCAGTAATTTATCATTATACTCCAAGGATTTTAAAAAACAACCTTTAATTAAATAATATGATCTGCTAATCCTATTATTACTAGTAAGGTGGGCATGTTTTACCTGAAAGTATAATGTTGACTTATGGGTTAAAATAAATAAATAATTATTTAGATTCATTAAGAACTAAAATGAGTACTGAACTCATGACATATTTAAATTTAATTTTAAATTATAATTTCTAGCTCTGTTTTTGAAAGAACTTAGAAACAATGACCAACCAAGAGACTTCTGTTGATCAAATTATGATGTATAATTATAATTTTGTACTGTAAAGTTCCAACTTTGGGGAAAGAAATATAAAGAAAGCACAGAATGTTTTGTCATACCACAAGAAAAAAATCTCAGCACAGGCTACATGGATTGTGTCTAAAGAGCTCAGGGACAAGCCCTCGCCAGTTGTCTCAGTGGTAGAGCATGGCTTGGTGTGTGGCAGTGCCCAGGTTTGATTCCCAGCCTGGGCACCCAGGAGAAGTGCCCATCTGCTTCTTCACTCTTCCCCCTCTCCTTTCTCTCTATCTTGCTCTTACCCTCCTGCAGGTTCCATTGGAGCAAAGTTGGCCCTGGTGCTAAGGATGGCTCCATGGCCTCTGCCTCAGGTGCTAGAACAGCACTGGTTGCCATGGAGCAATGCCCCAGATGGGCAGAGCATTGTCCCTTAGTGGGAATGCTGGGTGGATCCTGGTTGGGCACATGCGGGAATCTATCTCTCTGCTTCCCTGCTTCTTACTTCAGAAAAAAATAATTCAGGGACCAAGTTAAAGAGGATCCAACTGTATAAGAAAGGCATGCTAGAGCATCAGTTAAATAGTAACTACAATGGATTAAAACCCACAAAGTATGTTTAAATTTGTAAGTTCATAACAATATTTATTTTATTATTATTTTTTAAATTTTTTCATTGATTTGAAAGAGAGAGAAAGAAAGAATCAACTTGTTTTTCTACTCAGTTGATCCATTTAGTTGTGTACTTACTGATTTGCTTCTTGTACTTGCTCTGATTAGAGATCAAACCCATAACCTTGGTGAGACAGGATGATGCTTTATCCACTGAGATACCTGGTCAAGGCCAGCTCATAACAACTTTTATACTAAAATATTTCTCAGAAAATTTGGAGAATAATAAGGAATCAATTATTTTGAAAATTTTTGAAGAGAAAAGTGAGTCACTTTTTCCACCTTTCTTACATGTACAGTAGGAAAATGTTTAATGGTAATAATTTTTTATAGAAATTTTTAAATAAATTGAGGATGAGATATATGATTTAAAACTTTGGAACATTTAATGTTATATGTTATACCAAGTCTGTAAAAGCACAAAGAAACAGTATCTTATATGCCTTCTACTATATGAAAAGACCCAGATAAAGAAAATGATTATTTGCAAACTAAATAGCTAATAAGAGATTAATATCCTGAATATTAAAAGACTTTTAAAAAGACAACCCAACTAAAAAGAGGTAAAGGTTTTCATTTGACATTTCTCTAAAAAAGATATACAAATAAGCAATAAGTAAATGAAAAGATGCTCTATATTATTATTGATTAGGGCAATGCAAATTAAAACCATGAGATACTTTACACCAAAAAGAATGGTTATAACAAAAGAAACATAGAAAATATTAAGTGTTGTAAGACTGGAAAAATGAGAATCATTCTACATTGCCAATAGGAATGTAAAATAGTGCAGCCACATCTTGACCTGTGGTGGCGCAATGGATAAAACATTGACCTGGAACACTGAGGTCGCTGGTTTGAAACCCTGGGCTTGCCTGGTCAAGGCACACATGGGAGTTGATGCTTCCTGCTCTTCCCCTCCTTCTCTCTATCTCTGTTCCTCTCCTCTCTCAAAAATGAATAAATAAAGTCTAAAAAAATAATAAAATAGTGCAGTCACTTTGAAAGACAGTTTGGCAGTCCTTAAAAGTTAAATAGAGTTCCCATACAACTAAGAAACTTTCCTCTTAGGTACATAACCAGGAGATTTAAAACACATGTACTCACAAAAGCTTTTACATAAATGTCTATAGCATCATATTCATAAAGATGTAACCTCAAAATGAAAACACACCAAATGTTTACCACCTGAGGAATAGAAAAATAAACGTGGTATATCATATACTAGGATATAATTTAGTCACAAAAAAAGAATGAAGTATTGATACAAGCTAAAATATGGATCAATAATGAAAACATTACACCAAGTGAAAGGATTCAATTATATAATATATATCATATGATTCCATTTACATTAAAATTTCAGAATAGGCAAATCCATAGAGGGGGAAAAAACTAGATCAGTGGTTTTCAGGAGCTAGGAAAAAGGAGGCATGGAGGATGGCTGTAGACATGTTTTCTTTCTGAAATGGTAGAAATATTCTGAAAATACATAGCGGCAATTTTTGCATAACGTGGTGAATATAATAAAAACCACTGAATTATACACTTTAAAAGAGTGTGTTGTATGATTATGTAAATCAAACTTCATTAAAAAAATAAATTTAAGAAGAAAATTATAGAGAGCATACAGATACTAAACTTGATAAAATAAGGTTCAGAAGCACAAGGACTCTGGTAAAATCTCTTGAATAGAAGATTGAGATAAAAATCAAATAAAGGATGGGGTCATCTATTACTACAGATGGTCTCTCTCTTTTTTTAATAAATACATTTTTATTAATTTTAATGGGGTGACATCAATAAATCAGAGTACATATATTCAAAGAAAACATGCCCAGGTTATCTTGTCATTCAATTATGTTGCATACCCATCACCCAAAGTCAGATTGTCCTCTGTCACCTTCTATCTAGTTTTCTTTGTGCTCCTCCCCCCTCCCCCTCTCCTTTCTTCCCTCCCCGCCCCCCCCCTAACCACCACACTCTTGTCCATGTCTTTTAGTCTCGTTTTTATGTCCCACCAATGTATGGAATCATGCAGTTCTTGGTTTTTTTCTGATTTACTTATTTCACTCCGTATAATGTTATCCAGATCCCACCATTTTGTTGTAAATGACCTGATGGCATCATTTCTTATGGCTGAGTAGTATAGCATAGTGTATATGTGCCACATCTTCTTTATCCAGTCTTCTATTTTTTTTTACAGTGATTAAAGCCTTTAAGCAAACTCTTGGCCAATACAGCAAGAATCCACAAAAGAGTAGTGACCTTAACATGTTCACCAAGTTCAAGTTGGCACCAACACCATTCCAAATCCCTGAAAATGCAACCCAACCCCAGTTCAGTCCGTTAGGAGCTATTACAAGGAGAAGTCCAGGAAAAGTATGCATGGCACTGAAATTGTTGTCACAATTCTATACTTTGCAGCTCACGTCCAAGTACCAATGACTGCTGCTTCTAGCTGGTAATGATTCAGGTAGACTGGAAAAGCCATCTGCAGCATGTGTGGAGATGAAGCTTCTATTCTTCTCTGCCTGGAGAGATGAGACCAGGTTGCTTTCCCCTGGAGCTCTGTGACTGTGGCATGGTAAAGAGAACCTTGGGATACACTAAGCTGGGTGGCAAAGGTAAAATCATAATAGAAGTTGGCAAAAGGGGGAAAGAGAGTTCTAAATTAGGAGTAGGTCCCAGCCTGAAATATGATTGGGGCATTGAGGTAGGAGGAAACATTATATATCAAACAGAGCAGCAGAAAATAGGAATATCAACACCCACAACAGAGATCTTTGAGGGAAGAATAAAAAACCTGACTATTCAGGCGAGATATGGTTAAGTGGCCCTTGTTCAAGTGAGATCAGTTTACCTGCTTCTTGGAAGAAATACCCTAGGCTTGTCCTCAGTGTCATAGATGGGGCTGATGGCCCTGGGCACCTTCAGCCTTCAGTGGGATGGTCTCTTTTTTATTGAATGTATTGGGAACACATTGGTTTGCAAAACTGTACAGGTTTTAAGTGTACAACTCCATAAAATGCCATTGGTGGATGGTCTCGAAATAGCTACCTATATTTTGAGTGCTAGACAAAGAAACTTTCATAGCTTATCCTTCTAAAGATTAGGTACATTCTTAAATTATGTTGTAAAAATAATTTAATTTTAGTTACTGGCTATAGATCTGTTCAAAAGTAAATACATAAGAAACATACTGGCCTTAGCCACTTTGCTCAGTGGTTGAGCGTCAGCCTGGTTTTTATATAAGTCCCAGGTTCAATTCCTGGCCAGGGCACACAGGCAGCATCTATCTGCTTCTCTACTGTTCCCCCTCTCCTTTCTCTCTACCTCTCTCTTCCCTCCCAGAGCCAAGGCTCCATTGAAGCAAAGTTGGCTCAGGCACTGAGGATGGTTCCATGGCCTCCACCTTGGACTCTAGAATGGCTCCGGTTGCTATGGAGCAATGCCGCAGATGGCAGAGCATCGCTCCCTAGTGGGCATGCCGGGTGGATTCCAGTCAGGTGCATGCAGGAGGCTGTCTCTCTGCCTTTCTGCTTCTCATTTCAGAAAAAAAAAAATGCAGGGGAAGCAGGTGGTCCTGACATCTGCCAGGAAAATGGCTGGTGTTCAGGTTACGGGATCCCCAAGACCCATCTGATAGGGATGGCATGTGAAATTGGCAATCCACTGGTCCTCTCTAATGTGCAGCTGGTGTTGGCCTTAGAAGGTAATAGGTGGTTTTTTTGTTGTTGTTTTTTTACAGCAGCAGCAGCTAAGAGAACTGTTAAGGCAGCACAGGCCTTGAATGTGTTTGACCCCACGAGGCCCTGTGAGATTGTTGAGGGGTTTGGATGGGGCTTGTGGCAATGGACAGCACACTGTGGAAAGGTGTGAGGTCCATTAATAAAGAGCTGTGTAGGGCCCTGGCCGGTTGGCTCAGCGGTAGAGCGTCGGCCTGGCGTGCAGGGGACCCGGGTTCGATTCCCGGCCAGGGCACATAGGAGAAGCGCCCATCTGCTTCTCCACCCCTCCCCCTCTCCTTCCTCTCTGTCTCTCTCTTCCCCTCCCGCAACCAAGGCTCCATTGGAGCAAAGATGGCCCGGGCGCTGGGGATGGCTCCTTGGCCTCTGCCCCAGGTGCTAGAGTGGCTCTGGTCGCAGCAGAGCGACGCCCCGGAGGGGCAGAGCATCGCCCCCTGGTGGGCAGAGCGTCGCCCCTGGTGGGCCTGCCGGGTGGATCCCGGTCGAGCGCATGCGGGAGTCTGTCTGACTCTCTCTCCACGTTTTCAGCTTCAGAATAAAAAAAAAAAAAAGAGCTGTGTGGCTAGTTGCCTTGTAATGAACCTTTACCTTGGTGGTTAGCATAGACAGCTGGGCTGTCTATAGTGGACTGATTATTGGACTGCAACTAGAAGAGGGCACCAGCTCCCTTAACAGATGGACACGTCAATTGTGGGCAGTACTATTGAGAGACTTTGATGTGGGAGCACAGCTCCTGTGGAGGCCCTCCTGTACTGGTACTCATCCAGTTGCAGAGGTGCACCAAGGACACTTTACAGTTTCCATGGACACAGGAAACTATACAGGCCCTCCCACCTACCATGGGGTAGGGAGTTATAGGTGGGCCTCCAGGTGACACCCTGGGCAGAGTGCTCAGGGAGACATTATGAAGGGAACTTTTGTAATTATTGTGTAACTTTTGCTGTTGCTATAGTCTCTGTTTGTTTCCTATGATGTAGATTGTGAAGCAAGCAACCCTAAACAGGTGGCCTGTGGGGCAGCTGTGTTAGGCTTGCTCGTGGGGTTACTGGCTGTAAGCACTTTGCCTGATTGGTGCGTGAGTGCGTGGCTGCACCACGTGTGTGTGGCCTATGTGAGGCTGTGGGTGCTTGCACTCAGAGAGATGGGGGATTGTGGATGGCAAATTGTGGATTGCCTGCCAGCCACTGTGAGGGGCCATTTTGCTGTTTGTTTGCCTGAGAAGTGGGTTTCCTCTGCCTGTGTGCTTGTCCACCATTGCGAGACTTTATTAAATGAGAATGGCCCAGTGCTTTCTGGCTCCACAGTTCCTCTACCGTCTGCCTGAATCCAATGTGGACCTGCCTGGCCTTGGCTACTGGCATTACAGTAAATGAATTAAAAGTGAAATAAAGAAGTCTATTAATGAGCCTATTCTATGTCCAGGTACAAATTAATCAACTACTTAGTTTTAGCCATTATTATTATTATTATTATTATTAACTTTTTATTTTCCTAGCAAATTACAAACAAGTTAGGGTATAATATAAATTACACATATTAAAAAGTATACCTCATTTTCAATGAAATTTGAACAGGAATTAAAAATAACTAAGAACTATATTAGAACTTGATAAAAAATCAATAAGGGTAAAATAAAGAAAATTTCTACACATTGTACAGAGTTCAGATGCAGTTAAAAATATTTTATACATGGAAACTCTTACCTCCTGTAGGGTCAGGCACCATGGACATGCAGATTCGCGTCGAGTCTGGGCACACGGTAAAGGAAGGAGCTGTGGGGCTGGAGGATGGTGGGCCATTCCATTTACTGGAGGCTCTCAAAGATAGGGAAGCCCAAAGAAAAAAAAACACAAAGGGAAAGGGAAACCTTCTTTTCACAGTGGAGGACAAGAGATCAGAAAACCAACCATCCCTCTCAGTGGTGGGGCACAATCTGATCTCTGCCCCTCAGGGGAAACACTTATATCCTTACAATAAATAGCACTGTCACATGCCCACTTACTAATTGCACAAAGGGCTTGCAGCTGGTAAACCTCTGAACAAGCCTAACACGGCTGTTTTCTCCACACCTCCCTTCACTACTACCTATCAACTTGGGGACAAAAGAAAAGAAGGCAGGCTCTGTGGCTTCCTGGACCTGCACAGTGAGAAGACCGAAAGGAAGTTTAGGAAAGAACAAAGAAAAAGACTGGTTGGGGTCTGAGTTGAGTGGAGCCTAAACTGAGTTCTGAAACCAAGGGTTGAGCTAGGTACAGTACGTTATTTTATTTATGTTTTATTGTACAGAAATAGTTATCTTTCAATAGGATGTGAATTCTTTCCTTCACTTTGAACAAGTTAACACACCACAAAATTAGAAAACAAGCTAATTTTTAAAATCAATGTCCCTCTGCCAGGGATGATTTGAATTGAGAAATAATTGCCAGAAAAATAACAGGACTTTACTACAAATTTTTCTAAAATTGAGAATGGGACAGGAAGCTGCATCCAGACCAACCACTGTTCAGTGTGACAGTAAGCCATAGATACCTGTTGATTTGGATAAAATAGGTCCATTCATCATGCACTATTTCTTCAAAGAGGATAGAGTCAAGGAAATAGAATAAGCAGTATGGGGAGCATTAGAAACGACTCCATGGAAATCAGAACATGATTGACTATGCCAGTACATTTTAGTAAATGATGACTCAGCTATAACATTTAAATTAAAATATCCATTTATATAGTAGGTGTGTTAATTAGATTAAGTGTTGAAAAGAGAAGGATACTGATGCTTTATCAGACAGCATAGTACCTGGAGTATAGTGGTCACAAAATTTATTTGAGTTGTTTCACAATTTGAAGCCAAGTATGACGTTGAAATTTTCTATTTGTTTTGGAAAGAAAATGGACAATTTGTTATCCCCAAAATCCAAATTTCACCATATACTGAAAATAACACATTTTGTCCTGAAGGGCTAGAGAGTTGTAACGAGATCTACAGCCATTAAACATGCTTATGAAAGAAGGGCTATGTTCGCTATGTTTCCTTAGCAGGCCTTTTCTGTCCCATTGGAACACATCTTATGCAACCCATCAATCAGGATAATTAATGATGTGACTTAGCAATTCAGGCCATACAGAGACACTCAAGTCCTCATAAATTGTGTGAGAGCAAGTAAAGCCTGTAAAATGGGACAGTTAACAGAGCAATCAAATTTCAAAATTGCCTGCCTGCAGTGGAAAGTGTGTCAGTGATGAAGAGAAGAGGGGAAGTGAGAAGAGAAAATATCAGTGAGGTACAGGTATGGTGTACTAACTCTTAGGAATGAAGGGTTTGTGTAAGGCCAGTAGCCACAGCCACCATCACAGCCGCCTGGCCCATGCAGGTTCGCATTTGATTCAGAGAGACAGCAATGAAACAACAGAGCCATGAACTGGTGGGCCATCATCTTTAATCCTAGCTTGCACCCAGGGCAAGTAATAACACACACTGGGCTCCAAAACCCACTCATTCAGTGCTCACAAAGCTACTAACTTATCCAAGTTTCCTAGAATCAAAGGTTTCTAGCTCACCAGCCTTATTCACCTTTGTTCCCCAACTCCTTCTCTCTGCACAAACTCTGCACTAACTGGCTTCTCCCTCAGCACTCCGCCATCTTGGCTGCTTCCCTCCTCTCCTCCACGTGGCCATACTCTGCTCTCCTCTCAGCATGGGCTCCTCCTGGAACATAATTTCTCTTTTCCCGGAACATGATCTCTCTTCCTTTTAAAACCTTTTGGCATGAAAGCCCTCCCCCAACACATATTAACATGATCACGCTCATCCCAAGCAATCACCTGGGTGACAGACTTCCATGTGGGCAGCACCATCTTTAACAAAGTGAGCATAATATATTTTATCTGCCCAACAGTGTGTCAGATATTTGGGTATCTGGGAGGAAAACTTTACACACTATCAAATGACGGGTCCCTGTAAAACCCCCAGCCCTCACCATTCAATGCCTTGAGCTGTTCATCTAGTGGAGATGCCTGCAGTAAGGACCCTATTACTTTTATTTGGGTATCTCTGTCTCTACTGGGCCATATATCCGTTTTCCTACCATTCTTTCTTGTTTCATCCTCACTACTGAGATTGCTAATTCACTTGCAGCTGAAACTTGTACAAAGGCACTTGAAGGGAATTCTACTTAAGACTTCTGGGAAAAATTATCCTTCTTGATAAAAAAACAATTGTTATTCATTGCCCCTCTATCATTAATATTTCTGTGAAAAGACAGATTGCCTGGGGCCCCTGCAGTTATCTTGAAGCCAATTGAAGGGGACAAATTAAAGACTGGAGCTAGAGAAGTGGAAAGGTTGGAAGAGCCTGGGATTTAATTCCCTCAATAATTTGTTACACACTCCCTACCCCAAGCTCCCAAATTTAGCTCTTGTTTGATATGAGTAAATGAAGGCTCTTATCAATTAAGCCAGAGATTCTCAAATTTCACTGTGCATACACACCACTGGAGAATCTTGTTCTCATTACCCTTCTGATTTAGTAGGTCTAGGGTTGTACCTGAGAGTCTGTGTTTCTAATAAACTCTCAGGTGAGGTCCAAGCTCTAAAGTTTACATTCAGTTTTTTGAAGCCAGATGCATACCATATGGTAAGACAGTGAAGGACTTACTGTTGAATCCAACCTGAAGATATGCAGGATGCACCTTAGGAACTCACCAGCTAAGATAACTCATAGATGTAATTATTGTGTGTGAGGACTTTGGGGTCATTGTTCGAGTCTTGATTCTGTTATTTATGCCCTGTGTGACTCTAGTGAAACATTATTTGACCTCTGTGGATCTTTTCCAGAGAATACCACTATCCATCTCACATGGTTGCTTTGAAGGTTAATTGAGATAATGGGATTAAAAGCCTGGACATTGAACAAATGTGAATTCCTTTTCTATGACTCTCTTGGTAGTATAGAATACTGGGTATTATAGCATTCTGAGATGTCAAACTGCACTCATGTTCAAACGGTGCTAGGCCTGATGGAAAAGGACAGATTGTGGTGATCAGCACAGACTTTCTTTGTAACCAAGGTGCTGTATCAAAAGCCTGTGATGCTAGTATCAAACTATCTTAAATTTAAAGTTTAATAGAAAAATAGTCAAAATTGTACTTTGATATGACTTTTCTTTTTCTTTTTTCTTTCTTCTTTTTTTTTTTAGCAAAGTAGAGAGAGAGAGAGAGACAGACAGGAAAGTAGAGAGATGAGAAGCATCAACTTGTAGTTGTGGCACTTTAGTTGCTTATCAATTGCCTTCTCATATGTGCCTGGACTGGGGGGCTCCAGATGAGCCCAGTGACCCCTTGCTCAAGCCAGCAACCTTGATCTCAAAACCTTGAAGTTTTGAACCTGGGTCCTCAGGGTATGAGGTAAATGCTCAATCCATTGTGCCACCACCTGGTTAGGCATTACTTATTTCTTTTTAAAAACCTACCTAACTTGCCTTTGATGAGAAAAAAGATTTTTGAATTTGCTGACTTTCTCTTCCAATGTTGCTGAAATATTGCTAAATGAAATAAGTGTTGTTATTATATTCGGTCAATGGTAAATAAAATCTATTGCCTATAGTGATAAAAAATTGGGAGGTAATGCAATTTTTCTAAGTCAGATTGTAAATGAGATTGTGGATGCCAGCGATGCTTTTAAATATCCTTACATGATTTTTGGATTTGCAGTGATTGAAGACTAAGTAATCTTTTCATGTTCACAAGCCTGAGTGCTCAAACACAGTGTTTTGAATACATCTAGGAATGATTTAGGAATGTCCTTGGCATAGTGCCAGAGCAAGGGATTCTATTAATGACTGTTGAGATCTAGTTGTGGTCTGCTGGTAAGACTTTCCATGAATAGGAGTAACTCTTACATATCCAACATATAAAACAGGTATATTCTCTTGACAGACATGTTCTCTTGACATTGAATTCAGGTAACATCCATGTAGCTACAGTGGGCTATCATTTACTTTGTAGTATTTTTGCTCTCAAATCATTCTCAAGAATATCTGGAACTATGTTTTTAAATATTCAAAATCCATCCTCACATGAGGTAAATATGGATTAAAATTCTCCTTATTTAAAGAGTACAGTGGTGAAGAATGGCTGAGAACAGAGGCTTCTAAATTAGCTGGAGCTAGGTTTTAAGCTATTTACTCATTAGTTATGTGAATGTGGGCTAGTTACATACATTTCCAGACTCAAATTTCTGATCTGTAAAATGAGAATCATAGTACATTTTCTAGGGCATGTTGAGAAGATTCAGTCTGATAATGAATATAGAGCACTTAGCACATGCTTGGTACTTAGGGAGAATCTAGAAATTTTAGATAGGAACAACTTATTCAAACCTGAGTGAAAACACTTCTCTATTCTCATTTTTTATCTTCATTCTACAATATTCACAGTAGCAAGTTCTTGTGGGAAGAAAGTAGAGCTGAGTCAACAGCTTGTACACGTGTATTTTATTGAAGGATGTGATTTTAGGAAGTATGTGTGGGAGACTGAGAAAAGTGAGATGTGAAAGAGAGAAATAGAAAGGTATACTGGTGTGGGCAGATGAAGTTTCCCAGGCCTACCAAGGATAATGCAGAATGTCTGGAAGAAGAAAGAGAGGCATGTATAGTCTTCTGCTCCCATTTTCCATTAATTAGACTTGATGGGGGTGTTAACATTCTTATATAGGTCTGCAGTGTGTAAGTGATGAGTCTGTTGGCCCAACAGACAACTTTAGTATCAGAGAATCCCCAGAACAGAAAGTGAGAGCACAGCTGAGGAATTAGGTTTTATTTCTGCAAAGCTCATTGCTGTAGGATATGAAGATGGAGAGTATGTGAGGAAGGACAAAAGAAGTATTTCATACATGATTATAGAAGCCTTGTGCCCTTAATGAAATTGGAGAGCAAATCAATCCCAGGTGCCCACCATTTGTGGACAATGGCTTAAGTCCTTATAGTAAAAACCAACATTTAAGTCACCTCATTCTAGTAGATCTATAACTGGCATCTGCAAAACCCTCAATGGTGATGTTTATGCTGAAAATCCAATAAAAAAAGACATTCTCAGGGTGAGCTAAGATTCAGGTTTTGAAGACACCCTTTTTTCCTTGGTTATATCAGGAAATACAAGTAGATCAGCAGTGTCTTCTTGGTCTCTACGTTGTTGAGTCAGAGACCTCGCTGGAGGAAATTAATGAAAAAACTTTTCCTTTCAAAATGCTTCAAAAGTTTATGTGTTTATTTCTGTGGCTGATTTAATATAGCTTACCTGTTTTATTTTATAGTTGAGCTTGCTTTTTTTAATTTTAAGGGTGAATTATCATTTGGAAAGCTTGCTGCTGGAGTTCTAGGAAACTCTTGGAATGCACAAATACACATAAAGTAGTAGGGTTCTGGCCACAGGCAGTGTATAACAGGGAAAGTCAACTCGCACAAGCCCTCTACTATCTGGTGTCTATGTGTTCGTGAGCATTCCTTTATTATTATTATTATTAAGTTTAATGGGATGACATTGATAAATCAGGATACATATGTTCAGAGAAAACATCTCCAGTGAGCATTCTTTTATCTAAAATGGCCCAGTTATTAAAACTCAAAATGTCCTACAAATGAAAAAATTTTCACCTTCCTACTAAAAAGTATGTCTTTATCTGAGATCTATTTAGCCTTTAAAGTGAAAGTGGGTTCCAGACAAATACCTTTCACATTATAAACTGTATTAAATTAATTGAAAGATAGATAAACATTGATAATAATAATGAAACAAGAGAAATGATGAACAGTAAAAGGCAAATACACTTTAAGTGTTACTCAAAACAGACATTCAATAAAACCACAACTTTCAGACAACTTAATTATTTGCATCATAAAAATTCTAGTGGTTGAAATTCAAAATATTGATTAAAAAGCTTCAGCTGGACTTTAAATCAGCTTAAAAAGAAATTTCCATTTTAATAAAATAGGCAAAACTTTCCTTTGAAACATTACACCTTATTTTTTTAAAAATGTGTTTACTATTCTTGAAAAAGACCTGAAATGTATCTTTCAGAAAAGAGAGCCTTCCCATTTTAAATTAAATTCAATGGAGCAGTGAAGACACAATTCCAATGCAATCGAAAGAACAACAGAATATCCCCCAAATGATGTACATTTTCCACGTAACCAGATCTGGGAGTTGATCCTTTGACAAAATAGGAGGGCTACTGAGCAATTCTGAGACATTCTGAAGTGTCCTCCTGGCATTCTAATGTCCTGGTTATTCAGCCTGTCTCGTAAGTGAAGGGTGAAGATACTCTGACATTAGTTACCAAATTTAATATTCTCATGACTTAAACTGCCTTCATGCGGTCAAGTTTATTTTATGCTCTCAGTTACTACGGCAAGTCAACACAGCAAAAGAATTAATGCACTTTGTGCCTTCATCTCAGTTAAACAGCAAACACAGCTGTTTGCGAACTTTTTGGTCAATGCAAAAAAGATATTTCATTTCTAATTCTCACCAGAAGTATTTAAATTAAAGAGTAACAGATGAATCGGGCAGGCGCAGAATACTAAGTAGAAGCTGCAAAAGCATCAATCCAGCTCTTTGCTTTTACAATGAAGATGAGAATTGATTTTGCATTGAGAGAGAGAGAGAAGTAAAAGGACCAAGTGTTTTTAAAAAAGCCTTCTCCGCCAAAAGAGCAAAATAGCACTCAGTGGCATTGCATTGTTAACAAAAGTTCTTTATCAGAAACTATAATTTAATATTTAAGTATCTAATTTACATGTGACAAGGTATCATATCCAAAAAATTAAATTGCAACTAGAAAACTATTAACCACTAAAAACGATACCAAACACAACCCAAACATTTATAGGAAAGCAATAGCTAGAATTTGAATTGGAAAAAATGTTTCATCATATTTGGCTCATTAAACAAAGCATCCATTACAGCCTGTAAAAGAGCATTTCTTCTAATTCATCAAATGTTTATCCTTTGTAGCATGAATAACATGTAAAGATAGATTTATTGACTGCATATTCACAAGTGTGTATATATATTGTGAGACACACACTCGTGTGTAGATTTAAAGATATATCTACTGATAAATTGCTGAACTTTGGAAGGTGCTAAACTCCATATTTCTACATGACCTTTGACCCATTTAATAATGCCTTTTTGTAAACAGAAATTACATAAAATATTCTGGTTTTTATTAACTGAATATTTTCTTAAGCATAATAATAGACAATGAGAATTGCACTTACTGTAAAGATACAGTAAAATGTTAGACTGCAGCTCAGCCATTGAAGATCTCTTCAGGAATTGTGGTACTGAGAAGTTGTGCATTATATGCAAAGAAGGTGACCATTGAAATTAAAATGAGAACAACTAGTTACAGAACAAATAGGGGATAACAGAAGAAAACATGCACTATTCCAACTTTAATGCAAAACGAATTCTTCCCAGGAAACCAACCTTTGACCTTCATTACACAAACAAACAGATTTTGCACCCTTGGCAAAACAGTAGACTTGGACTTCTATATTCAAATTCTAGTTTATTGTCTCTGAGTGTGCTGTTCCAGTGTCATCTCCTTAAGCTGCCCTTGAAACTCTGGAGCATCTACATATGACAGTCTCTTGGTTAAATTTCATTGAGCGTCAATATCCCCTTCAGTTCTATATAAATAAGAGTCATTATTCATCTTCTTCTGGTTCCTGTGGTATCACAGCTATCTCTTCCTTTAAACAATCACTGAAGAATCTGAGCAGTGTGCTGTAGAGATGATACTTGCTTTTCTCAGATACCTTATGACCTTCATCTGGATAAACCTAAGATTTTGAGGGGAAAAGTGATTTAAAAGTTACCAAAGCAACTATTGTCCCTCAGAATTCATTCTTTTACACAAAAGGGCAAATGAACTTCAGGAAATGATATCTAACTAAAATCTCACCCAATTCAACTCTGAGTTTTGCATATTAAACTTTTTCATTTTTATTATAACTATATCATAATCAACATTAGAGACAAAATACAATTTTTGTAATTTAGAAAACTTGATTGTAAACTCATTCACTGTCCCTGTGAAATGTATGTAAATATTTTTTTAGCTCATTGCCAGTTTTACAACAAAGGTGATATCTTTTTCAAAGACTGGAAACCATCTCTTTGAAATATAAACATTGAGGGAGACAGCACCACAATCTCCCAGTCTCTGTGGGAGAGAAGAAGTCTTGCTCCAAATTGTAAAACTACCTCTTGTCATAAAGGTACAAGAAAGTTTATGTTCTGTTTCGGTGAAGCATTTATGCAAGTGGACTGTGTTTCATTCCTGCTCAGCTTCAAAATGTTTGTAGCCCTTTGTTTCAAGAAAGTTGAATTTAGTCTTTCTCCTTTATTTGCAATAATCTTGAATAAAACCATCATTGTCTGCTTAATCTTGTGCAGTGCAATTTTCACTTTGACAGTATAAAAGACATGAGTGACTTTTTTAGAGTATAAATGCAAATACAAATTCAAATGTCACATTAATTCCTGAGTGTAGAGTTTTTAAATGGTGCCTTGGTGCCTTCTGAGTAAAGATACACTCTTTCAGATTGTTAATGGTATGGCCCACTATTTGCTTATCTATTCATCTTAATCTGTCATCCTCCTAAGCCTGGTTCTGGTGTTCTAGATATTTAAACTACTTTTAGTTTTTCCAAATGTTGGGAAATTATAATTACTTTTTTTTCCTTCTTAACTCCTCCTTCAGACTAAAAGTTCCTTGATGGTATGTCCAAAAGTATGTCTTATTGACCCACTTAGTATTGTGACCTTTGTAAAGTAATATATATTTTTTTTGACAGAGACAGGGAGTCAGACAGAGGGATAAATAGGGACAGACAGACAGGAAGGGAGAGAAACGAGAAGCATCAATTCTTCGTTGTGGCACCTTAGTTGTTCGTTGATTGCTTTCTCAAATGTGCCTTGACTGAGGGGCGGGGCGCTACAGCAGATTGAGTGGACCTTTGCTGGAGCCAGCGACCTTGAGCTCAAGCTGGTGAGCCCTGCTCAAACCAGATGAGCCCGCGCTCAAGCTGGCGACCTTGGGGTCTTGAACCTGGGTCCTCCACATCCCAGTCCAATGCTCTATCCACTGTGCCATTGCCTGGTCAGGCTGTAAAGTAATTTCTTGATAAATATTTCTTAAATATTTTGAAAGCACAGATATAAATGGTGTTTTAGCCTCTCCTTTTTTCTCATAACATTTACTCAAATCACTATTCTTCTCACCTTTTAGTATAACAGTGATGGAAAATGAGGAAAAGACAGAGGGACTAGGGGAGAAATAAAAAATTGTTCTAAAAGAACTTGTTGCCTGACCGACCGGGCAGTGGCACAGTGGATAGAGCATCAGACTGGGATGTGGAGGACCCAGGTTCGAGACCCCAAGGTCACCAGCTTGAGCGAGGGCTCATCTGGTTTGAGCAAAAGCTCACCAGCTTGAGCCCACGGTCGCTGGCTAGAGCAAGGGGTTACTCGGTCTGCTGAAGGCCTGTGGTCAATGCACGTATGAGGAAGCAATCAATGAACAATTAAGGTGTTGCAACACGCAATGAAAAACTAATGATTGATGATTCTCATTTCTCCGTTCCTGTCTGTCTGTACCTGTCTATCCCTCTCTCTGTCACTGTAAAAAAAAAAAAAGAACTTGTTATTGGTGATATTAATAAAAGTCCAAAGAGAAAAAGACATTGCATAAGAATGCTATGCAGTTGTAAAGCATGAACTCATCTACATTCTCAGTATAAGTAAGAAGAGAGAATACAATCTTTGGTAGCTAAAATACATAGTAAATAAATAGCATGGGGGAATGAACAGCACAGAAGCTGTTTTCTGATCTTGCAACCAAAAAACCTAACTAGGAAAATACATAAACACATTCTTCTGGAAAAGTGGCTTACCTGCATAGTATAATTCACTCCTGCTTTTATTAGGTGTTTGATTAATTCTGCTGAATGCTGAAAATGAACTTTTGCTGCAAGAAATTAAATTATAATATTTGAAAGAAATATGTTTATAAGGATCAGAACATGTTATGTCATTTTTATTCAAAGAGATTGTTTTACTTTGCATACACTGTGCATTTAAAAGACTAATACTTGGCTTTAACTGGGAAGCCAGTAGAAACAGTGATGATAAAACTTTTAGCTTTATGTTATAAAAAAATACTGAAACGGGAGCCATGACTGAGTCACTACTTATTGTACAGATGTTATTTAGATTTATTTCATTGGTTATCATTTATTATGTTTAATTTTTCACATTTTATACCATTAAAACAATTTTAACATAGTGAATACTTGTCCTGATAATGTAGCAAACCAGTTTCTATTCCTTTCTGAGGATTACCAGAGTCCAATCTCAGTTAGACACAGACATTCTGTGTTATTTTAAATTAAAAAATACCCCATGTTGAGAAAAGAGAGTACACATATTATTATTCAAAGGTTAAATATTTAATGCAGATCATGCTGGTTTCTTCTGTTTCCTTCTAGCCTCCTTCTGCTTGAACTTAAGGTCCAAAACTTCGAAATAAGCAGCACAGCAGATGGGTTGAGTAGCAGTACTGGCCCAAACTAGCATTGACGACTTGGACGAATCACTCAGATCTCCTCACAACACTGTGCTCCCAAGTTGCCTGAGCTATTCATTCCTACACTACGTACATCTTCCAAATTCTGTGAATAATTTTTAAGCTAGCATTTTTAAGTTGTCTGTAAAACTAGGGAAGACTTATCAATATAGTTTAAGCTGCTTCATTGCTCTTATTCTATGATACTAATTAATATTGCTACATAGCAGACAAGGAAAGTTTCCAAATGATCGTTTGAATCTTTTTAAAATCTACCCAAGATCTTTTTTAAATATTTTACTATACTTCATGGAAAATGCCCATGTTATCTCTAAAGAAGTTTATATCTTGCTCTGAAAATTTGAGCTACTAGAAATGCTAATGAATAAGAGTAATAACTGGGATAAATGATCTCTCTTATAGCTCCTTCATTTACTGTAGGAAAACATTTTGTTAAGGACTCCATTTTACAGCTGAAAAGATAAACGTATAAATGAATTTTCCAAATGGATTCTTTCCATGCTGGTTTCTAGTGCCAAGGCCTTTGATATCTGTCATTTATACCCTTCCTAAAACTAAACAGAAATATTAAGGTCTAATTAACTGAGTGAACTGATTAGTTGGTAAGTTTTGAAGAAAACATCATTAATGGTTTATTATAGTGTCATTGACTGAGCCACCAAGCCGATATGGGGTGTGTGTGTGTATGGTGTCCATATTCTACAGTGATTTGAATAATTTAATCTTGAATATAATTTATTCCTACAATTGAAGCTTCAGAGTACAAGTAGTAAGAGTCTCACTGTCAGATTCAAATCCTTCTTTTACTAATCAATAGTAATATGATTTTTGGCAAGTTAGATTAATTCCGTAATATTAATTTTTCCAAATTGTTAAAGAAGAGTAATAATACCTACAGCATTTTTGTGAAAAACAGGTAAGTTAATGTTGAAAGTTTCGGAAATGGTTTGTGACATTTAACCAGTACTTAATAATAACTACTTGTTTTTACTACTATTAATATACATGTAATATCTTAATACCTCAGAACAAGTTCTAATGTTCTTTAAAAATATTTATGTTCTCTTTCATCATGTTTCACCCAAAATCTTAGCTATCATCTAAGATTTTTTTTAAGATTTTATATTAGTTATAGATTTTCAAAAAATGTCACAAAGATAGTACTGGGAGTTCTTGTATATCTCTGACCTAGTTTCCTCTATTGTTAAAATTTTACATTTTTATGGTACATTTGTTACAACTTAGAAGCATTTAGACATTATGACTCTTTAACCTCTTTTGTTCTTTCAGAATTTTTCAGACTTTCTCTGTTTTTGGTGACTTTGACAGTTCTGAAGAATACTAAGATATTTTGGTAGACAAACTTTATTTTGGTTTATCCATTTTTTTTTGGTGGTTAGAGGGAGTTATGGTTGTTTTTTCTTTTTTTGGACTAGACAGTGGACATAGAATGCCATTCTCATGAAATGACATCAAGGGTGTACAATATCAACGTGACTTCTCGCTGTTGATGTTAACCTTGACCATGTAGCTGAATGATATTTGTCGTTTCTCTGCTGTAAAGTTACTCTTTACTTTCCATCCAGTGCTCTTGAAGCAAGTCACTAATTTCAAGCCCCTCTAATGTGGGTCGGAAGGAAAGTGAAGCTTTGAGGAGAAATAGCTACATCATTTCTTTCAGAATTCTACCTGAGAGATTTGTCTCTTGTCTCCCATTTACCTGTTTACCCAAATATGTGTTATATATGGAACTGAACACTAATTTAACCATGGCCTGATATGTTTGAAAGTTAAACTTAAAACCTGCTATAACACTCTTTTTTTTTTTTTTTTTTTTTTTAGAGAGAGTGTGAGAGAGGGGTACAGGTAGGCAGGAAGGGGGAGAGATGAAAAATATCAACTTGTAGTAGTGGCAGTTCAGTTGTTCACCGAATGCTTTCTCCTATGTGCTTTCACGGGGTTGGGGGGGTTTGGGGGGGCTCCAGCTGCTAGTGACACCTTGCTCAAGCCAGCAACCTTGGGCTTCAAGTCAGCAACCTTTGGGCTCAAGTTAGCAACCTCAGGGTTTTGAACCTGGGTCCTCAGTGTCCCAGGCCGATGTTCTATCCACTAGGCCACCACCTGGTCAGAAGCTATAACACTTTTTTAGTTCTATACTTTGTGAAATGGAATAAAATTCTGAGGCAAGGCAGGGTAAACTAAGCAAAAAACAAGTTCAAGATTTAGGTAATACTGATTCAAGATCTGACTGTCTTTGCTCACTTGCCAGGTAATCCTGAATAAATTAGTTTCCTCCTTGAAATAGATTTTTCTCATATGCGAATGGGGCTATAAATAGCCTTCTGTTGTAAAGTTTTATACAGAATAATAAAAAATACATAAATATTTTGAGCCCTGACCCTTCATGCGAATATAAAATATTATTCTTTACTAGTAATATCAGTCACATACATCTCCAATGTTTAACATGATAAAAAAATAAGCAGTGATGGGAAGGTTTCTGTTTTAACTTCAGTGTGTAGCCTCCTCAGAATTTCACCTCAGTGCTGGCACTTTTTGCTATTCTGTTGTTTTCTAGGTTAGTTTCCTTGTGAGGTATGCTGAATAACACCATAGTACTAGTCACCAGCCAAATGTGGTTATTTAAATTTAAATTAAGTAAAATTAAGTAAAATAAAAAATTCTGTTTCTTAATAACTCAAAACACATTTCAAATGCTTACGCAGCATATGTGGCCCGTGGTTACTGTGTTCAACAGTAAAGATTATACATCTCTTCTTTTTTTTTTTATTTAGAGATGGGAAGATAGTGAAACAGACTACCTCATGCACACCAGCTGGGATCCACCTGGCAAACAAACTATCTTTAGTGCCTGAGGCTGACATGCTCAGACCCACTGAGCTATCATTAGCACCCAGGTGATGCTCAAACCAATTCAGCCACTGCACTGACTGTGGGAGGGGAGAAGGGAGAGAAGGGGGAGCGGGAGGGGAAGAGAAGCAGATGGTCACTTTTCATGTGGGCACTGATCAGGAATCAAACCTAGGATGCTCATATACTGGGCTGATGCTCTATCCACTGAGAAAACTGGCCAGGGCAAGATTGAACATTTCTATCATCCAGAACATTTTACCTGACAGTGTTGCCACTGAAGCTCCTACTTCTTCTATTCTTCCTTCTTCCCACTTCCTATCATGCATCAGGTTTTTTGACACTGCTCTCTTCAGTAGGTCTATAAGGTCCTTTGTAAGCAATACCACTTTGCTAAAGTTCAGACCCCATCAATAACTAGCAGCAAATATAATACTTACTGTCAGCAGTCCCATGAATTATTAGTATATTTTCTTCCTTTAAGCCATTGATATTATGTAGCACACTTGATGCCTATAAAGGAAAACAAAACATCTGTATATATAGATCTACCTATATTTACATTTTGACTGAATTTTAGAACAAAAATACTTTTTTTATTATTTTTGAATTAGTTACCTGGTATGTGCTTTCTTCTTTAGAAGGCACACCAAGGTATCTTTCAGAGAAAGCTGAGGCTGTGACCCAAGAAAACAAAAATTTAAGAATAAACTAAAAACCATTGAAATAGCATAGTTCCTTATTTATTGTCTATATTTCACATTTAATCGTCATGCACCAGTAATATTAATTGAATCAGAGCGGCAGTAAATAGCTGAAATATCTCTGATAACACTGAATAAATGAGCTCAATTGAGTTCCTTTGCATTAGGATTTTCTTTTTTATTATTATTATTTTTTTATTTATTCATTTTAGAGAGGAGAGGGAGAGACAGAGAGAGAGAGAGAGAGAGGAGTGAGGGAGGAGCTGGAAGCATCAACTCCCATATGTGTCTTGACCAGGCAAGCCCAGGGTTTCGAACCGGTGACCTCAGCATTTCCAGGTCGACGCTTTATCCACTGTGCCACCACAGGTCAGGCATGGGATTTTCTTATCTACAAATTAATATGTTGTATTAGGTCATTCTATAGGAAGTACTCACCATACAACTTCAAGTCTATGATGGGTGCAATCACTGATCCACATTTAAAAAGCTTTTCATCTGATTTTAAGATCATTGATGCAATGTAGCCACCATAACCCTGGCAAGAGAAAATGTGTACATATATGTATGTATATATAACACATATCAATTATTCCTGGAAATATTTTTAACTTCACTCACTATATTTGGTAATATACATATATATATTATTATTATATATATTATATATATTATATATATATATATCAGAAGGTCTCATCATGTCTAAAACATGAGCAAAGAATATACTATGATCACTTTGTACAGGTAAAATTTTTAAAAAGAGTTGCTTAAATTTTTATGTAACAAGTTATTTTAATAACTTTAGGTAAAATATAAAATCAATCATATATTATCAAGTGTCAAAGATTTGCTCTTTGATTTTATGTCAAATACCTGTATACTACAAATAATTTAAAGATAGATAAGTAGTTATTAAATCATATATCATTTTAGGCAAATTGGATATATATTTAGTGAATATATTATTAATAATAATGACTGTTATGTAGGATTAAGAAAGGAGAATTAAATATTTAAAATCTCTCATATGTATTTGTTCTGCTTTCAATTTCATACAACTAAATATTTAAAGAAAATGAGATACAGTAAATAATGTTGCTACTAAGGTGCATTGGATAATTGTTTAAATTTAATTTTAAAATATTCTCTTGCAATATTTTGAGCTAATTTAATTATAAATTCTTAAAAAATAAATCAAGGTGTTCTGTTTCCTTTGTAGTTCATGAACTGACCAGAAAAGATCTAGAAGAGATTTTAACAATGATAGTAATAACAGACTAAGGGAATGACCTTCTGAGCTATCAAATCATTTTAGATATCAATTTTAAGTTCTGCTTAAATATTCTTCATCTTACTGAATTTTAGAGTATCCTAGGAGGTATTAAAAATGTTAACACCTATCATGCTGGACATTAAAGTATTCAGGAAGTATTAAAAATATTAACACCCAGGCCTTAGCACCAGAAATTCTGATGCAGTTGGTTTGTGATGAGGCCAACTTTTGAAAAACTTCCAGATGATTCTAGTGTGGTTCACAGGTATAGGACTCTATAAACACTTAAGATAATAAACAGAGAATTTTATTTATGCTTATTTGTAGCATCATTTAAATATTTAAGTATTGTTAGATAAAAGTCCAAAATGCAGTCAGACATTACCGAAGTAGCAAAGAGAATGTATGTAAAGGGTAGCAGAATATTTCATTCCAAAATATTACACTATGGTATATTGATTATTTTAAGCTAGAGGTACTTTAAAAAAAGCAAATGCAAGGAGAGGTTTTCTCTGAACTCCCCTAAAGATAGATCCTTCAAAAGAAACTCAATTGTTATAGATTCCTTCCCCAGGAATCCTATTAATCATGGAAGACAGACTCTTGTCATAGGCAAGAAGAATAGAAGTCAACACCATACCTAGAAAATTTGTCACAAACTGCATCTTCCATCTATTCTGTTAAGATCTAACTCACCTTTTTTTTTTTTAGCAGTCATTTATCTCTCCTACAAAGCCTACATCTCTCTCTTGTTTCCTTGTTAAAATGGTAATTTAAGCCTGAATTCCAAGCCACCTCAGAGAGTTACTCATTTTTCCCTGGGTATCTCCCAGGTAGACATGAGGTACACGTGTCAATAAACATCTTTTCATTTTTCTCTTGCTAGTCTGTCTTTTATCACAGGGGATCTCAGCCAAGAGCTCAATAAGATTAAGGAAAAATTATATTTCATTCACTATAAATATCAACTTCGTAATGAAACATTCAGTTAGTACCTAGAAGCTTGAGCAAAGCTTTCCCAATAAGTAGGAGCTAAGTAAAATAAAATTATCTTTTATAAACCACCAAGAGTATTTTTGCTCAGTCTCTTTGAGAGAGAAACTAAAGTAGCTTTTGGTTAGCAAAATTTAAAAGTAGTAAGCTGAATTGTGTGAACATATTTATAGAAAACAATGGAGAAAAGAAAAATAATTTCTTCCTACCCTTCTGAGTTCTTGGCTGAGATTCTTTGTAATAGATTAATAAGAAAATAAACAAAAGTTTGTTAACATGTATACTTCATGTATATATGAGAAATAACTAGAGAAACTGGGTAATTCTGTGAGATAGCCTAGGTATCTTAAGTACCATCTTTAACTAAAGAAAGATGTTGGGGGAGGTCCTTTATAAGAGTTTCCAGAAACATTGCTTATTATGCAGATTTAAATCAGTCCCTTCTCCATTGCTAAGACTTTCTTATGATTTAGAGCAGTGTTTTTCAACCAGTGTGCCATGAGAAATGGTCAGGTGTGCCGTGGGGAAATTAAACATGGGTCCCCAAACTACGGCCTGCGTGCCTGATACGGCCCACAGAGGCTATTTATCCAGCCTGCTAGCAGCCTCCATCCGAACATAAACATTCCCCTCACAATCCCTCCAGCTATCAGCCACAGGAAGAGTGGAGGCACAGGGAATGCTCACTGACCAATCATCTTCTAGGATTCATCCCGACCACTAGCGATGAACCAATAGTAGGCTGCCTCTCATCCACACCCAGGAAGGTCCCCGCTCGGGCTGCCACACACTTGTCATTGTGTGGCCGCGGCGAGTAGTTGAAGCTGCTACTCCTCCCCATGGTACCGATTTCTAATCCTGGTCAGGACTGGAGGTAAATGTTGCCACCACTAGATGAAGCCTCAGCCTCAGCTGGTTATGTCTATCCTGATGGTATATATAGATATTTGACCTTTTTCTTTTTAAAAGAGGCCCCCACAGAGGTGATATACAATGCATCACAATGTTATATAAGTTTAAGCTAAAGTTTGCTGATCTTCCTTTGGACAGTTTTTGGTTATCTGTTGCCAAGGAGTTCCCCATTCTGGCCAACAAAGCTATTTTGACATTGCTCCCATTTTCAATCACATATCTATGTGAGCTGAGCTTCTCAAGCTTGACTGCGATAAAAACTAAAAACAGAGAGAGACTGAGAACTGTCTTTGTGTGTGTCTTTCTACCATTCCCGCCAGGATATCCATTTTGTGTTCATCAAAACAGGAAGAAGAGCTTTGTGTGTGTCTTTCTACCATTCCCGCCAGGATATCCATTTTGTGTTCATCAAAACAGGCCCAGGCTTCACACTAAGTGAGTATAAATACATTTAGAAACTATATTATTAACTATATGTATAATATGTACTGTGTTAGAGTGTCATTTTGGTAGGTGGTGTGCCCCAGGATTTTGTAAATGTAAAAAATGTGCTGCGGCTCAAAAAAGGTTGAAAATCACTGATTTAGAGTCATCCTTCTCTTCTAGATATAGAGAGGAAGACACAAATAGAGATTTCCTCTCATAAATAAAAGTAACTTCTCTGTTTTCAGACTAGAAGGGTCAGCTATTTCTTAAAATAATCACATATTCTGGTATGATATATTCTGTTCCCCTTCAGAAGTTTGAAAGGGGTATAATAAGCCATGCAAAGCAAGTAAATAAAGAGTTATTATAGAGTGAGAGTGTGCTGGGCCCTTAAAAGTTCTGTTCCTAAAGAGAGCATTTTTATTTATTTTTACTGTATTGTTTCTAGTTTTTTCATAGAGATGAGAGAAGAATGTCAGATCCAAAAGGTTTCAAGTGCTTGCCACAGAGCAATGAGAGAAATGCACTTTGTTTATTTATTCATTTATTTTATTAAGTTGAGAGAGAGAAAGAAAAGGGCAGAAGGGAGAAGCTGGAAGTATCAATTTGTGGTAGTTGCTTCTCGCATATGCCTTGACTAAACAAGCCCAGGGTTTGGAACCAGTGACCTCAGCATGATTTATCTACTATGCCACCACAAGTCAAGCAAGATAATGTACTTTAGATGCATCTTAAGTGATAACTTTTCCTGTTCTAACTCCACAAATGCCTGAGCAAACTTCAACTGATTATGATTTGGTTGATTACATATATAAAACTGAACACTTTGAGAAAATAGCTGAGTATTCCTACCCACAGAACAACTGTATATCACATATATAAATAATATAAATTAATAGATTGTTGCTACTTTTTTTTACCTCAGTATACCATGATTCTTAGAGTTGATTATCTCCAGGTACTGAGAAGAATGGTGTCTTCTAAAGGAGAAGCAGATCCTAGAAGAACACTTCTCCATTTGAATATTTATTCAAAGTACTTGGGAATCTTCTTAAAATGCATATTTTAATTCAGTAGGCTGGGTGTGGGCCCAGATTTAAAATTTTTAAGAAATTCTCAAGGCATACTTGTGCTTCTGGCCCACATTTTGAACCGAAGGTTGTTATAGTATAGTCATATACTAAAGAACAAACCAGACCTTTAAAAACTGTATCAGTGTCCTCGAAAACAATTCAATCTCTGAAGAATGAGCTGTGGAACTCTTAAATGTGGTTCTAAAGGGAAACTAGGTGGTTGTAAGTCATTGCTTCACTATATTTTTAAATATGAAAATTTGAGATTCATGAAACTGCACACTCTTTAAGACTTCTTGACAGAGAAACTGGAATACACTTCTCTCTGTACCATTTAGGAACCTAGTCCAAAATGCTGCTTTCATTTGTCTTAAAGAAATAACTTCTAATTTTAACAGAAAATCAACACTGGTAGAAATTAGAATAAATTAAAATTTTTTTATCGCCTTCCCCTCCATCATTTTTTATTTATTCACTAAATGCAAAAGTAAATCATACACACACAACACACAAGTTCCTGGAAAATATATTCTAGAAAAGGGTAGGCCAGATATAAAGATGGTGATTTTAATTTTCAAAACAGATCACATCAGAAAGAAGCCCAAACTGGTGGTCATCATGTTGACTCTATAGTCAGTTACAGGATGTTTATGATTAGATTTAGATTACAAATATTCAATAGTCAGTGTTGGCTGCTCTGTTTCAATTCTGCTGTCTTTTTACTGGTTACCCAGTTTCAGATTTTTTCCATTTATTACAATTCTTATATCAATTCCTCTTGTAAAGCCTTTTTGCATTACTTATAAAATTCTAACAGATTTGTTTTTCTAAAATCATGCTTACCTGTAGAATACTAGCGAAATAAAATTGGATATAAAAAGCCAAAAGTTTTCTAGGCTGACTGAAGCTTATCTCTTCTCTTTCCCTCTAACACCCATGTGATAATCTTAGAATACAAAGTATTTCTTAATCTTGCTTTCTTGGTGTTTACAGGCTTAACATTACAACAAGTAGAAAAGGGGTAAGAGTATTGTCTAAAAATCTATATTATTTAATACAAAAAGCATTCTTAGAACCACTATCATTCTATTTCTTAATCAGTTTTCATGTCATGTGTCTCTGGGTTCACTTATAAATAGTAGAAATTATTTCATACTCAAACTGATAAACACGAAGAATTTGTTTTGTCTAAAATAGTGCTATATCTTCCTTTCATCTCTGTATCTTTATAATGTCTAGCCCAGTGATATGTATAATCTCGGTACTTAATAAATATTTACATAAGTTTGATTTTGTTACTCTGATAATGATGTTGATCTGGAAATAAAAGTATTGCAAGAAGAAGTTAATATTGTACAGAAAACATGTGGTCATCTTTCAGTTTAAGCCATGTCAGTCTTCCTGAAGGCTTGCCATCCTGTGATGCTTTAAATGATTTCTACGACTGCTCCCTTTAATTATTTATATCTCAGTTTAAATGTCACTTAATCAGAAGGCCCTTCCTTGACCACTCAATCTAATAACATTGGCCTTCCCTGCAGTTAATTTTTATCCATTGATCTTTTAAAAATATTTTATGACTTATTACCATCTGAAACTATTTTTCATTATTTGTTTACTATCTGTTCATCCTCCAGATGGTAAGCTTCATGAAAATAGAGCCCTTTTTCTGTCCTGTTGTTATTTTAACACCTGGCACTAATTAGATACTCATTTAATAGTTGCTGAATTAATAAGTTATTGAACGCATATAGTAGTAATTATATATAATTCATAGTAAATTAAGGAAATTACACACACATACAATATTTCTACTATTTACCTTTCCAAAAATGCTTAATCTTTTGGAGTCAATGTATGGTAGTTTCAGTAAAAATCTGCAGTGAAAAAGGAAAAAATATATAGTTATATCTTCTTGAGTTAAATGCACCTGGGGATTTAATCTTAGCACAAACACACACATATACACATACACACAACACAAATCAAATTAAAAATACTTTTGCAGTTGCAGCGCCATTCATGTACAAGAGCTCTGTATTTCAGAACGCTGCTAGTCAAAGTGATGGTCCAGTAGTTTGGAGACCACCCTGTAGCTTGTTAACAAATGCAGACCCCTGGGCCGCATTTCATATCCACTGAATCAACATCTACATTTTAACAATATTCTCATCAATGTCTATGTACTGTTTTAAGGATCCTACTAGATTTCTCAAGTCACTCTTTCATGCCAGCACAGTAAAGGTGACTGAAAGCTCAGGAGTTGTTCATTAACTACAGAACTAATATACATTATGGATTATGTTAAATAAGTAAAGTAGTGGTACAATTAAGGTCTCTTTCATTTTCATAAATCAAAAGTGAATTCTAATCCCACAGAGGAAGTACAATAACTCTTTTATTATGATGCTAAGAGAGAAAAGTATCTGAAAATAAATGTAATAGTCTATATGATTAATTTATACAATTGTCCAATCACTAAAATACAAACCTCTGAGTCAGCATCAGTCATTTTATGTATCATATATCTAGCTTCTGTCCCTGTAGGAAAAACAATAAGAATCGTGCAACCACTTACTTCACAGCTGCTATTTGGTCCTTTACTTCCACTGAACCTAACCTTTGATGGATCTCCTGCAAAATTTTCAGGCCCTGGAACCCACTTCCTCTGCCATCAAATCGTGCAATGATGATGCTATCTGTGTCGACAAGCACTGAATCCCAGTCAATATAGAACTTATCTGTAACCAGCTGGCTTCCTGGTTCTTCATCCCTGCAACACCAACACATTGGACAATCTGGTAGAAGTTGTAGCTTTCACCCTTATTGGTTAACAAAAATTATGAAAAAGATGTATGATGGCTATTAAGAGACTATTAATTCTTGAGGAGAAACTTGAAATTTTAAATTATATCTCCCTTTGTGAAATTTAAATGAAAATTTCTTGGAACAAAATGAAAATACAAAACAAGATTTAAAGCTGTGTATGAGAGATTAATTTACCTCATTTTTCAAAAGGAAAAAAACAAACGAGGATAATACACACATTTTCCAGCAGCATTTCTGCAGAATGATTGTTGAGTTTACATACAAGCTCATCTTTATTAGATTTTTTTCCAGACATTGTTTCAGAAATGTCTTGCAAATGACATGCAAGGTCTAATGGAGAGAATCAGTAGTGCAATTATAATGATAATTTAACATGAAATGTACAATCCTAAACAATGCCAGACTTAAAAAGAAAATCTATATTAATATTTCTATATTTTTGTGTGTGGTGTGGTGGCGGTGGAATTCTCAGTGAGGAGAATTTAAGCAAACAGTGAGGATATACTTTTTATCAGTGAAACTGACAGCAGGAAAGTAAAGCAGAGACACATCAGTTTGAAAAATTTGAAAGTTAAACGATGGACACTCAAATTATGAAACATGACATTCTCTCTAGAGGAAAAAGGTGATAAAATGTTAAACTGTCAGATTCTAATGCTATTTATTATTTTATATTCCAAAATACAAAAAAGGTAAACAAAAAGCAGACTTTTTCATAAGCCACACAGGTTATATAGGTCCAAATCCAAGTATAGTATGAGCAGGTCCAAATCCAAGTATAGTATGAGCACACAGTGAGTGGTCCCCAGGAAAGTTTTGAGAATCATCAAAACATCTAACTCTCTGAAAGAATCTCTATTTTTAGTTGGACTGCATACCAGAAATCTTCACCCCCACTCACACCTCTATAAAGACTCCCTTGCCTTCTTGTTTATGCAAATATGTTACCTAGAAGCACCCATATACAAACTAATCCTCATTAACATGTTCTTAGGTTATGAAATTAGCTAAAGAAAATAACTTCTGGGCACTAAATGGAACTGAGTAGATACAAGGGTTGTCTGGGACCAGTGAGTTAAGTGAAGGAGGAAGTAGGGAAAAACATCAGACAACTAAAATCTACGGCAGGGGTCCCCAAACTTGTTACACAGAGGGCCAGTTCACTGTCCCTCAGACTTGGAGAGCCAGACTATAAAAAAAACTATGAACAAATCCCTATGCACACTGCACATATCTTATTTTAAAGTAGAAAAACAAAACAGGAACAAATACAATATTTCAAATAAAGAACAAGTAAATTTAAATCAACAAACTGACCAGTATTTCAATGGGAACTATGCTCCTCTCACTGACCACCAAGGAAAGAGGTGCCCCTTCTGGAAGTGCGGCGGGGGCGGATAAATGGCCTCAGGGGGCTGCATGTGGCCTGCGGGCTGTAGTTTGGGGACTCCTGATCTATGGAATGCTGGTGTAAGCTGAATTCTGTCTTCTAAAATTCATGTGTTGAATCTCTAATGTCCTGTACCTTTGAATGTGATTGTATTTTGAGACAGGGCTGTTACCATGGATATTCAATTGAAATAAGGTCATTTGGGTGGTCCCTAATCCAATCTGATTTGTGTCTTTATCAGAAGAGGAAACGGGGACACAGAGAGAGACCCTGAGGGCATGCATGTGCAGAAGAAAGTCTCAGTGAAGAGGCAGCAAGAGGGCAAATCTGCAAACTACTGAGAGGGGCCTTAGAAGAAATCAAACTAGCTGACATCTTGATCTTGAATTTCTAACCTCCAGAAAATAAATTTATGTTGTTTGAGATACTCTGTGATATTTCCTTGTTAGCTCTAATAAGCACTTTAATATAAATACTTTCTGTGGTTCAGGCACTTAAGATCATTACCTTACTTACTTATACACTATCAACATTTATTTAATCTTTCCGAGGAAGAAGTTAGCTGTTTCATAGCTTATTACAGGTATTATGGTTCTGACATCATAAAGAAACTGGGTGTTAGTCAAATAAGTTTGTGAATATGATATACATGTTTGCTCGCATTGGGTATGGGGGACAGGCTGTAAGCTTGCAAGGTCCTTATAGTCTAAGGCTTAGTTTTTTTTTGTGTGTGTGTGTGTGTTTTTTACAGAGACAGAGAGAGTCAGAGAGAGGGATAGACAGGGACAGACAGACAGGAACAGAGAGATGAGAAGCATCAATCATTAGTTTTTTGTTGAGCATTGCAACACCTTAATTGTTCATTGATTGCTTTCTCATTCGTACCTTGACCGTGGGCCTTCAGCAGACTCAGTAACCCCTTGCTGGAGCCAGCGACCTTGGGCTCAAGCTGGTGAGCTTTTTGCTCAAACCAGATGAGCTCGTGCTCAAGCTGGCAACCTCAGGGTCTCGAACCTGGGTCTTCTGCATCCCAGTCCGACACTCTATCCACTGCGCCACCGCCTGGTCAGGTTTAAATACTAGTTTTAAGACTAAGCCTTAGCCACCATTTTAATACTAAGATCTTTTCAACATCCTTCTAATACTAAGATCTTCTCAAAACTAAGCTTTTCCCCACACCCTTGACTGTTGCATGATATGGGGTGGTGCACTCTTATGAGGAATCCCATTTATGCCTCAGCATAAGTGGTTTTGTATCAGAGACTTTCTTATTTGTATATTGGCTTAAAGGCTTTAATTTTCTATACTCTAAAATGAAGCAGATGGTGCTCTCACTCGCTCAGATCCTGCTATCAGCATTGCAGAGGAGAGGCAGCCAAAATGGTAGAGTGCTGAAGGAGAAGCCAGTTTGTGCAGAGTTTGTGCAGAGAGAAAGGAGATGGGGGAAAAAGGTGAATAAGGCTGGTGAGATAGAAACCTTTGATTCTAGGAAAACTTGGATGAGTCAGTGGCTTTGGGAGCCCTGAATGGAAAGGGAAGTGTTTGCCCACTGTGTGTATTTACTCGCCCACTGGGTGTGAGCTAGGATTAAAGGTAATGGCCCAAAAGTTCTTGACTCCGTTGTTTCGTTACCGTCTATCCGAATCAAATGTGAACCTACATGGGCCAGGCAGCTGTGATGGTGGCCGTGGCTACTGGCTTTACACTGGGCCATGGAAATTATTTAATCACAACCCCCTCATTCTCTCTTAAATCACACTGGTGACCCTAGACCCTAAACTCTAAGACTCAGTTTTCTTAACTTTAATGATAGTAAAATCCTGACTTGTCTCCCTCAAAGAATTTTGCAAACATTAAATAGCATAATGTATTTGAAAACACTTTATGGAATATAGTAGACAACATAAAATCATCTAGATCATCTTTGTCTTTCCATAACATTTGCAATCTTAACTCATTTTCTTAATTTAATTTTTTAATTTATTTTAGTTTTGGCAGCCTTAGTTCCTGATGAAATTATTCAGAATTCTTCCCCCACATCCCCACATGCTCAGTTCAAAAGGAAGTCTTAAACTGGTGTTGCCCTCACCTCCAGTTTCTAGGTGATACTGGCATGACTTGTTCACCATTTGAGAGAGAGCATGAACACCAGGCCTAACACTTCTGGTACATAGAGAACACAGCAAATGTCTGTTGAATGAAACTATTTCAGGGAAAGCAGGCTCAGGTGAAGTTTAAAATGGAAAGACCTTAAAAAGCCTTGAGTTTAAATAGAGGCACTGCATTTTGAAGCTTGGATATTTATTGAAAATACTAGAAAGCAAAACATAATTCACAAAGGACAAGATACAAGGGTTAACTGCAGCATTTAAGTTGAGTAAAAATGTGACAATTTGAGTCCCAACTTCACTCTGAATATTGGCAAGATACTAAAACTCTAAGACTCAGTTTTCTTAACTTTAATGATAGTAAAATTCTGACTTGTCTCCCTCAAAGAATTTTGCAAACATTAAATGGCATAATGTATTTGAAAACACTTTATGGAATATAGTAGACAACATAAAAGTATTGTTAGATTCGTCAAACAACGGTTAGTACTCTTTTGTTAGAAGCCATTTTTGCTTATATTAAGCATATTTCCTTACAGGTCAAAGCAAAGAACTACATAAAGAATTTTGGCCAGTTGTGCAGACATTAAACTGGGCAGTATGAATGAATAAAGATATTGTGCCATATGGTACAATCTATTATGTCAGAGGGACTTCCATTTTCTAGATGGACCAATGATATCTAACTAAATAAAATTAAAAAGTTAATCAGCAGATCTTTTGAAGCAATCACCATGGTGCTTTTAATTATTAAAGTAGAAATTTTCAACTCAAAAAACTGGCAACATCTCTAATGTAATGTAAATATTTTGTTAATCTGGAAGATACAATTTTCTAATTTATGCATGATCTATTACTTTGTTCACAGCTATTTTAAAATTCACAACTAAGATAAGTTTAGACAAAATGTAAGTAATCACAGACATTTTATAGCAAGCAAATAAATCATTTCAAAATATAGTTTAAAATAAGGCATATTCTCTAACTTTTATAATCGAGGAACAGTTGCCAATTTTTAAAAATGAAAGCCTGCAATCCTTTAATCGTACTTGCATTACCAGTACAATTCTACTCTTTTTTTCCCCTCTAAATTGTCATTTTTAACTACACTCTTGTCTTCATGGTGTTTTAGTGTTATGGCGCAAAATAATCTTAATACATTATTTTAACAGCCAATGATTTAACACATTTCTCTGTCTAATTGGGTTTGCCGTCCTTTCTATTTTTGGTGCATTACACAGGCATTTCTATTTCAAGATAAGTTTTAAAAGAATATGAATTATAATGTTAATATTGTAATTATAAGGAAAACCCAGACACTTGCAAGAACAAGGTAGAAATTCTTCATAAAGTATGGAACAGAAGATATTATACATTTTCCCCTACAAATAAAGAGAAGAAAATACCGTATTGCTCCATGTATAAGATGCTGCCATGTATAAGATATACCTTAATTTTGGGGCCCAAAATTTGAAAAAAAAAGTATTACATAAAGTTATTGAACTCAAGTTTTATTCTTTATAAAATTCATACAACTCCTCATCACTGTCCAAACTCCCATCCATTAGCTTGTCCTCATCTGTGTCTGATGACAAATTACTGTCTTCAACAATGAGCACAAAAACAAGCACAAAAAAGCGGGAAATGCAAGTATAAAATTCTACAACCACTGTATAAGACGCACCCAGTTTTTAGACCCCAAAGTTTTGGAAAAAGTTGCGTGTTATACATGGAAAAACAGTACTTACTAGGTGTGGTTAAGGATAACCAGAAATCTGACGGTAGGCATGACTACCAGGCATGTATTATATCCCAGATCATCCACCGTGTAATAAATGGCTAGAGCAGCTTGTGTGCATATTGGCCGTGTATTGTAGAATTTCTAAGCTTCAATTCATCTGGTTACTTTCTGTTTTTCCTCTGAGATTTCCCTAATCTTTTCCCTACATTATTTTGCTTTACTCTCTCTGTTTCAGAAATATCTGTCTGGGGACCCATAGAATGGAGAATGTTTCAAGGTTGAGAATGGGGACATGCATTTTTATTGAAAGTTTAGGGAAAAGAACAATTCTGTCTTTTTTAAGCATGGAAAGGTCACAATGATATGAAATTTGTCTATTTCTTAATACAGGCAGTAAAATCGAATTAAGACTAAATTTTCTTAGAAGTTAAAATCTTCAAGGACACAGTCCTTATCTATTTTGGTACCTTCAATACTGAATGTGTCTGTATGGATGAAGAGTTCAGGATGTGAGAATTTAATAAAAAACAGAAAGATAGATGAGTAAAATACACACTATCTATTAGATCTTTAAAATGAAAGAACAAGCCATATTTTATGACATCTTCACTATGAGAGATTTGTTCAGACTACATATTTGGTCAGGTGCTATTTAATTTCATGAGAAGAGGGTTGAATTTAGTTTCAGAAGAATAGGTATTAGTCCTTTGTTACCAATATGCTGAGTTACCTTGAGCAATTAGATGCATTGCTATCTTCTTTTATTGTTCTTATTACTAAGTAAATACTATCTTGTAAATAGTTAAGATTATGAACAGTGCATTTTAGAAAACCCTTTTTCTAACTAATAAAATTTTGGTGAAAATAAATGGAAAAAATTCTCAATGAGAGCACTTTCCAAGACTGATCCATTGCATGGCACTTTTCATACATGGCAGACTTTTAAAACTGCTATACTGTGTCATGGGTGAACCTTGAGGATCTTATGCTAAGTGAAATAAGTCTGTCACAGAAGAATAAATACCACATTATTCCATTTACATGAAGTAACTAGAGCCGTGATGAGAACCTTTTTATAAAAACCGCCCACTTTTGCAGTACTGGTCAACGTGGTCCCTACCGCCAATTAGTGGGCGTTCCAGCTTTCATGGTGGGCCAATCGCAGCAGCATTTGGTTGCTCTGCTACCCGCCCACCATGAAAGCTGGAATAGCCGACTAGTGGGCGGTAGGGACCAGGTTGACCAGCACTGCAAAAGTGGGCAGTTTTTATAAAAAGGTTCACCATCACGGAACTAGAGTGTTCAAATCATAGAGACAGAAAGCTGAATGATGGGTGCCAGGGGATAGGGGAGGGGATGTGGAGTTACTGCTTAAGGAAGACATATTTTCTGTTTGGGAAGATGAAATTCTGGAGATGGTGGTGGTGATTGCGCAACAACGGGAATGTATTTAATGCCACTGAACTGGATACATAAAACGTGGTTTACATGGTATATTTTATGATATGCATATTTTGCAAAACAGGAAAAGCTTAACATATAAAAAAAATAAGAATAAAAGAGAAAATTGCAATACTGAGAGCTGCATATCTATGTCCATTGAAGAGTGAAAGGAACATAGAATTGCTCATGGTCTTCTCAGTTCTTTGCCCCTTCTAGGCCTAGAATAGATCAACTTCCCCTGATGAGGTGCTAGATTAGAGCTAGAGTCATTGGGAACTAAGTGTTGCAATTTTACTTTAGCTAAAATAAACTCAAAGACAGTGTGAAAGGAAGGGAGAAGAACATAATGGGAGGCAGGAGAGGGAAAAGACGTGCTGCCAAGAGCCACATCATATTCTATTCTTAAGGAAAAACAATTGTCAACACTTACGATTTTGTTCTTTAGGACATACTTCATTACAAAACAAAACATGGGTCTGACATAGGATGGTAGTAGCCTTAAACAATATTTGTCTTGCTTTAATTTGAAATTTATAGATAGATAAGAGATTTAGTTGTAACACATGTACATCTAAAGCTTAAGTTTGTCCTCTTCCAAACAACATATACATACAGATATACACATTAACTAAGGATTCCTTGGGCCAATTCCTTCTCTATTTCTCATTTTATTACCCTAACATTTCTTCTCATGAGTGAATTGTCATATACACACAATGGCAGAATGAGTTTTCTCATATATTTACTTGTCACATGAGAAATAACACTATTCTTCCTGCCAGAGAACTGATTCTTGTTGATAGCCCCATCTTCTTCCACTAGGAATACTAAAATATCATCTGTAAATTTCCGATCCATGGTTTATTTACAGTATAGTTTTTGGCTGATTTACTTTTCTTCTGAGTCCTAACTAGGGAAGTGTTTGTTATGGTCAAGGTTATTTATGCCTCTACCCAGACCTTATCTTTCAGTTCCCAAGCCTGTGTTTCTACTGGTGACTATGATGAGGCCTACGTGACCCATCCATCAAAATTATGTTTATCAACTAAATCTTCAAATAGTATTACTCGCCATCACTTGTATTCATATAAATGCATTCATATATCTTGTCCATGTCAAACCTTTTAAAAACATTACCAGTGTTAGTGACCTTAATTTTATAGATATATGGAAGTGTCATTGTGAACAGAGCCCAGGTGATAGGTTGATAAAACCTAAGTTAAGCCAAGGACCAGTGGCTTTAAACAAGTCACTGCTCTTCCCTATGTCTAAATTTGCTTATCTTTGCTGTTTAGGATGATAACAATACTGTCTACTTTATAGCAAAAATTAAATGAAATTTTATATATATAAATTTTATATATATATAAATTATATATATATATATATATATTGCTTAGCAAAGCATTTAATCCTTGGTCAGGGTTAAATATCATTAACCTAGTTCTGGTTAACATTATGAAACTTGACCTTCCCATCTTCTATTCTTCTCAAAGAAGCTGAGCTCCCAAATTTGGCCATCCGCAAGCAACTTTGCATTAATGATTCCTGAGCCTTTATATCACAATAGTCTAGTGTTTCTTATTTGGCTTAGTCTAAATGAAGGACACTTCAATTGCATTAAATGTTTTCTATTTTTCACAGTGGGGGGGTTAAGTTAATTTGGACTGAAAAGATGTGTGTATGTATTTCTGGTTTTTGGGTTGTGTACTTGATTTCTTTATACACATAGTCATGTGTGTTTGTGCACTTGAACATAATTTATGTGACTCTGTATTTGTGAGTTCTTTCTTCTGCTGTTTCCACAGCCATATACTTATCCTAGCACCATAAAAACAAGATAATTCGATCCTAAAGTACTTCTCTAGTTTATAGAATTTGTGAGAGAAGTTAGGCCTTCTTTTAGAGGTATTATTTTTCTTTTCAATAAGTTTTCTTTATATTTAAAAAGTTGCTCAAACAATAAATTTAACGTTTTTTTTTTTCTTGCTCAGAGTTTGGATCTGTGAATTTGGGAATGTATTTTGCATTAATATAACTGAGTCTTTTATTTTCATCTTTCCCCTACTCCTATTTTTACTTCTCCCCCTTTCCTCTTTCTGCTTTAAATGAACTATCCTTCATCATATCAAGGTTAGTTCCTTCCATAAAGGCACTCTTCCTTGTCTTTTTTTGTTTGTTTGTTTTGGTGTCTCTTGAATAGAAGCCAGAGATTGTCCCCTGAGAATGATACAAAAGCTATATAACAACTATTATTAGATCAATGAAGAAAAAGCAGAATACAGTTTTTAAAATCAACTTATTTATAATGTCATAGGAAACCAAAATGAAAAGCTTGCCAGAACATGGATTGAAATATTGAACAGTATGGATATTAATGAGCCAGCTATAAAACTCAGAAATGGACTGTTAGCATTAGCCACACAAAATTAACCTTGGATACACATTTTAGCACATGGAAATAGAAGAAAAGAACCAATAAAAAGGGACCACAGAAATATTGCCCAGACAGAAATTGTGCTATAAAATGGGAGGAAGCACTAATCTCCTGATCATCTCTGCTGTCAGAATCCTACTACATCAATTCCCAGCCATTGGCCAATTTTCATTTAGAATCATTTCTAACAGAGTCGGTGAGGAGATAGAAAGAGAAAGGGGGTTGATGACCTTTTCTTCCAGCTGCTGAAAATGGCTATGTACGCAAACAGTATCAGGTAATAGAGCAGAACTCTTTAATCCTCCCCCTAAAAAATAATAGAGGTGTACCTAGGATTACATGTATACACATCTTAAAGCATTAATAAAAATTTTCCAATTGAAAAAGAAAACTAAAGGTACTGAAAGACTGTATAACAAACCCAGAGAAATGATTGAGAAACTAGTATTTCCCAGAATGAAGAAGTTTTTTAAAAAAATATTTGGAACACTGACTTTCTCTTTAGAGACTGGGTGAAGAAAGATGAAGAGGAAGAGAGAAGTAGGAAACAGACAAAGACTTCTGTATGCTGTGCTAAGGAATGTGTATTTCTAACCATTGGAGGAAATAAAATCAGAGGGTTTTAGCTAGGAGAGCCACATTCTCAGACATGAATTTCACAAAGTTTACCCTAGCAAAAGAATGGAAAAGAAACTAAAAAAATAGAGAATAGAGCAATAACCTAAAAGGGGGAGGAGGGCTAGGGTAGATAGATAGAGAGCAGGGTGGCAGATTAGAATTGAATTATTCATATATGATGTCTGCTTGGTATGGGGCTTGAAGAAAAAGAGTGTGAACTCTTGGACAACCCCATTGGTTCAAAGATCAAAGCAAGACACTATGATCTCATGAGCGTAATGCTATTTACAACATTCAATAATACTCCTACTGTTTATTAAAAGTACAGTGTGAGTATGTAAAATGTACTGGTTTCTCTTGACTGTTGGAGATGAGTAGCTATATAATTTCCCTCAGCACAAGTGTGAAAAAAATAATTATACAGAAAAAAGATAACAAAGAGCAAAGAGCTGACTTCCATCAAGATGGCTGAGTTGTAGGACTCTGATAGCATAACACTGATTGAATGATGAAAATATCTAGAGAAAAATAGATAATGATCTCTAGTTAAGAAAGTAATAGCAACCATGTTAATCTGACTTTTGGACATCATCCATTTATTCATTCAACACACTACCTGACCTGTGGTGGCACAGTGGAAAAAGCACTGCATTAACCTGGAATGCTGAGATCACCAGTTCAAAACTCTAGGCTTGCCTGGTCAAGGCATATATGGAAGTTGAGGCTTCCTGTTCCTCCCTTCTTCTCTCTTTCTCTCTCTTCCCCTGCCTCTCCTCTTTAAAATGAATAAAGTTTAAAAAAAAGTTTATTCACTCAACACATATTTGTGGCTAATCACAAAAGTTAGCTGTTACAAAAATATACCAAGAACTTAGGTTTGTTTAATATATGGAATACAAAAAATAAAGATTTTAACATATCTATTTTTTAAGATATGAAATATTTCATAAGCTATTCTATAAATTAGTTTTCTAAACACTCATATCTAGGCTATAGATTTTCCTTCAGAAACATTGGTCCAAAATCTAGTGGGAGTAAAAAATTCTTTAAATAACATACAAAAATATCTTCACAAATATTCAGGTAAAGTGGAAAAGTGACCATATGATGGACATGGTTTAAGATATATGAGGAGCCTTGGGACAGAAGGCCCTATAGTTGTATAAGGAGGCATGGATATAAGATAGTAATAGGATACAGATGGACTGATGAGGAGAATGAAGGAAAGCTTTGGTAAGATAAGGCTTGATTGATAACTATGAATTCATTTGAATTTCAAAGAGATGAATTTAAGAATAGGGATCAAAGTCATAGGACAAAATAGAGTACGCTACATTCTATAAGTTAACTTGTTGAACAGTCACTACCTCCCTATGTTGCACCTTTATCAAGTGTGGCATAGATAAGTTGAACATAAAGAAGTATAAATGGAAAAAGATCATTATTTCTTGGCTCTGAAAGAAACTTCCAAGCTCAACAGTGGATACAGCAGACTGAAGAAACAAACAAACTTTCATCTTTAATAACAGTTCATTCGTGTAAACTGCTTCCTACGAGGGGTTAAGCATTTAGATTCATATATATTTATTCATTTTTATTCACTTATGTACTTATCAAATAAATATCTGTAACTGTAGGTTATTCCACATAATCTTCAGTCTTGCACTATGAAGGAAATTATAGGTTAGTCGGTAGGTTTTCACAGGGTTTTTTTATGTGTGCTTAAGCCTTGGGGCAATATACTTAACAAATCAAAACACTACAGATTTCAAGATTCTTGTCATCTTTTTCTCTCTTGACAGCCATTAGTACAGCTTCTTACACATAAAAGCAACATGGTAAAGGTGTGTCACATTAAATTACATATACAAGTAGAAAATAAGACTAATATAAATGATACCAATTCAAAGTGATAAATGCTGAAATTAATACAGATGACTACCCATTTTACATATATGTATAAGGATGAATACAGCTCCTTGAGGACTCCCTATCATGTTAAATAGGGAGAGCGAAGAAAGATAATTAGGCATCTAGAAAGAAAATAGAAGGAGAAAAGGAAAAGGGGGTTATGATTTCATAGAAACCACTGCAAATCAAGGCTACTGAGATACAATTTTAGAAGCAACACTTCTGAGATTTTCCATTACAGTAAAATATCCTGTTGCCATTGATTCACTAGCTCTTTCAATATCATGAAATTAGGTTTGGGTTTCAGATAATATGGAAACAAAGAGATATTCAGAGGAAAATTGTTTCTGAGGTTCAAACTCAGTATTTAGCAGAAAGGAGTTCACTAATTGCCAGTGGTCACTTTCAAGGTTAGTCTTTCTTCCAGCTTCTCAGGAATTTGCTGCAGCCTGTCTCCAAACTCATGTATTTATAGAATTTCCTGGCTATAAGCCCACCTGTGTATATGACATCTGTGGCTCATTCTTTTGGGGACTAGATACACTGCACAGAAGAAACAATAAAGTAATGATACAAGAATCATTTCTCAGCCTCATTTAAATAACAGTAACTTTATTTATTTTTCCTCACTAATTGTCCATTTTGGGGGAAAAAATCAATTATCATTATCTTCCTTTGTACAGTAGAAAATCCACTAGACACTGAAAATAGAGCTTGACCTTAAAAAAAAAAAGGCCTTTAAATTATAAGCAATCTAAAAAACAGTTACAAAACCCATTCCACGTAAGCCTTTCAGACAAATAGTTTTCCAAGCATAAAGATTTTAGGAATTATCACACAGCTTAAGACAATAGGTCATTTTTTAAACTAAAATTTTAAAATGTCTTCTGTTTAGATTTGTAAGTCATATTCTGCTAACCTGAAAATTTACATTTGAAAACCAAGGTGTTTTAATAATGTAAATTAATATTTAGTATAATAAGCTTATGGAAACTAATGAATAATACTCACTTTCATTCTTCCCTTCATCAACCAAAAAAGTAACTTTATAGACCTGATAAAATTATTTTATCTGGTTTAGTAATAAATGCCTATTAAATAACTTAATGAATACTAAATTTTTTATTACACATATACACTGATAATTTTAAATACTAAAAATACCACTACTAACATAACTATGATTATGACTACAATTTGTTAAATACTAAGTAGATGTCTTTATGCTCTACCAAACTCTAGGTTGACATGTTTATTTAAATCATGCCATGCTATTATCTCCCATTCATTTAGAAAAGGAGAGAATCTTAGAAGAATTATGCAATATATTGGTAAATCTTTGAGCTACGATATGGACACTGGCCTACCTGACTCCTAGGCTAGTACCTGTGCTCTGCCATTGTGCCTATAAAAACCCTGGTTATCCCTGTATACGAGAAATTGAGTCTCTTATGAACTGAAAATCACTCACACAAAAGCACAAAGGATGCCAGGACAAGCAGCTGGTTCCTCTGAGTCCAGGCTGCAGAGGCTCTGTCACTCTTGTCTCCTTCACCTCCCAGGCCCTGGTGCTGCCCTGGAGCCAGTGGAAGTGAAACTGGGAACACGTGCTCTAGGCCCGCCTGCATAAGTGAGTCACCCTTCACGCAGGCACGCCTAGGGAAGGGTCCTTTCCCGGAGAAACCATATTTTCTAGTGAGTAAAAAGAATGACCTCTTTTTCCAGGGGCAGATATGACTGAAGCAGAAGAGGTGATTGAAATTACTTTTTCCCTTTTTTGTCTCATTTTTATGCCTTAAATATTTTACTCAATATATCACACATGTAGTTCAAATAAGAATTGAAGACAGGTGACAGATAAAAGAAGTTATGATTAAAAAAGAGGACACTAGAACTTCCCCAAAGAGACTGCAAGAACTTTAGGGACCTTCTTGCTGTTAGGGATAATGGAGATTGATCTGAGCATGAGAAACAATGTGAGGTCAAAGCATTATAGGTAGGAATAAACACTGGGCTAAGAAAAAATATTAAGTATTGCATTTTCTGTATTATTTGGTTTATTAAAATGAAGTGTCAAATTGCCTCTATTTCTATTAAATATAATCAATACTATCTATATAAAAGAATATATTATAATCACATTAATTATAATAATCATGGGTACTAGGCATTTCATCTGATGTATTTCATTTAATCTAAAAGCTGCCTTTAGGACACAGGTTGTATTGCAATGTTTGTTTACATTTGGAGAAACCCAGCCTTCCAGGAGGTTAAGTAACTTGCTCCAGGACATACAGCTAGCAAATGACAAAACTGGAACTGGAGGCAAGGTGGTCTGACTCCACAGACCGAGTGCTATCTTTTAGTCATAACAGTGATGTTATTTTTCATTTTCACCATTCCTACTGAACTTCTGATAGACATAATGCTAGACCATCATAGCAATATGCTGGCTGGGTTCTTAAGAAGGAAAATAGCGTACTAACTGTCAGGAATGCAGTGCTATATCAATATCAAGTTAGTTAACCATTCTTTGTTAGGGGCCTCTGTGCCCAATACTATATAATCACAACACAGTGTCAGAGAAAGTATGGGTTAATTTAATTCTAAAGTTAATTCCATGTTAAAAATACCTAGAGTCAAGTTTGCTAAGCTTGGGAGCTGCTTCTGCTGGCCATGAACCCAGGAAAGGAAACTAGCAGGAGTGACATAAGTGTAACATGTTTCAGTAATGAAAATAAATGATTCCCAATATTACATTGATAACTGCTGAAGAGCAAAGGGCTTGTATGCTGCAATATGGGTATACATTAAAGCAGTTGTGCTAAGTGAAATGAACCAGTCACAGAAGGGAAACAATAGCCCTCATGTACCCTAGGTGGTACCTAGAGTAGTCAAATTCATAGAAGCGGAGTAGACGGGGTGGTTGCCAGGGGCTGAGGGAGGGAAAATGGGAGTTGCTATTCATCACTAGAAAGTGTTGGCAGAAAGTGTCAGTGATGTAAACCCTACATGTTCTAGAGATCTGCTGTGAAATACTGTGCTATATTTATTGATACTATGCTGTGAATACAAAAATTTAACAGGTAGATCTCATATTAAGTATTCTTACCAAAATATACAAAGAACTCATAAAACTCAACAACAAACAAACAATCCAATAAAAAAAATGGGAAGAGGACATGAACAGACACTTCTCCCAGGAAGAAATACAAATGGCCAACAGATATATGAAAAGATGCTCATCTTCTTTAGTTATTAGAGAAATGCAAATCAAAACTGCAATGAGATACCACCTCACACCTGTTAGATTAGCTATTATTAACAAGACAGGTAATAGCAAATGTTGGAGAGGCTGTGGAGAAAAAGGAACCCTCATCTACTGTTGGTGGGAATGTAAAGTAGTACAACCATTATGGAAGAAAGTATGGTGGTTCCTCAAAAAACTGAAAATAGAACTACCTTATGACCCAGCAATCCCTCTACTGGGTATATACCCCCAAAACTCAGAAACATTGATACGTAAAGACACATGTAGCCCCATGTTCATTGCAGCATTGTTCACAGTGGCCAGGACATGGAAACAACCAAAAGCCCATCAATAGATGACTGGATAAAGAAGATGTGGCACATATACACTATGGAATACTACTCAGCCATAAGAAATGATGACATTGGATCATTTACAGCAAAATGGTGAGATCTTGATAACATTATACGAAGTGAAATAAGTAAATCAGAAAAAACCAGGAACTGCATTATTCCATATGTAGGTGGGACAGAAAAGTGACACTAAGAGACATTGATAAGAGTGTGGTGGTTACGGGGGGAGGGGGGAGAGGGAGAGGGAAAGGGGGGAGGGGGAGGGGCACAAAGAAAACTAGATAGAAGGTGACAGACAATCTGGCTTTGGGTGATGGGTATGCAACATAATTGAACAACAAGATAACCTGGACATGTTATCTTTGAATATATGTATCCTGATTTATTGATGTCACCCTATTAAAAAAATAAAATAAAAAAAAACAACTGGGAAAATAAAGTATTCTTACCACAAAAAATATTGTTTTCATGAAATGAACATAACTTTTTTTAAAATTTTATTTTAAGTGAGAGGAAGGGAGATAGTGAGACAGACTCCTGCATGCACCCTGACTAGGATTCACCTTGTAACCCCCATCTGATAGGGCCAATGCTCCAAACAACCAAGCTATTTTTAGTGCCTGAGGCTGACACTCCTACTAACTGTGCTATCCTCAGCACCTGGATGTTGTCTGAGCCACTGGCTGCGGGAGGAGAAGAGGGAGAGAAGGGAAAGAGGGAGGGTTAGAGAAGCAGATGGTCACTTGTGTGCCCTGACCAGGAATCAAACTCGAGACATCCATATGCCAGGCCGACACTATCCACTGAGCCAATTGACCAGGTCCAAAACTAGCATAATATTGATATGACAAATATAACCCCAAGAAAGAAAATTACAGACCAATCAATACCATGAAAAAAGAAAAAAGAGTTTAGGGCTTGAGCAATTGCTAAGCAGACATAAACCAAATTATTTATTTCACTATACCCATTAGTAAATTAAGTTCAATTTGGGTTATAAGAAATAAAAAAAATTACACATTCTCCATGTTATTAATGGTCATGTCCTTGAGGAACTCATACAACCAAGAGCTGCCCCAGTTAACTACACTTCTGTTGTTCTTGTTTTATCAGAATGCTGTCCTGTGAGGCATAAGGAAAATTATAAAATCTTTTGATTCCTTTTTTTTCCAAAAACAAATAAAATACTTACATTATTAACAGAAGAGCATACTTGTTTCGGTCCGTAAAGTCTTTGGGAAAGGACAACTGTAAAGGAAGTTCTTTTAAAGAAAGAGCAAAATATTAAAGATGTAGAGTCATTTACATGTAAAACTATAAGATGCAAAGAAAGTTGTTCTTAACTAACACAGCATGCACAAAACTTTACCATAGTCATCAATATGAAGCATTTTAATTTCTGACTTTATTATCTTCTTCTTCAGGATAGCTTCCTTCAGCATAGAATTGCTCTCCAGTATAAAATATTCTACAAATCAAAAATGATAGTGTAAATTACTAAATGCTTGCTATGTGCTGATCAAGAATCAGTGTAACACAACAAATAATGGTCCAGCTGTCACATTTGGCAGGCGCTGTGCTGAGCAGTGGTTAAATGCTCGTCCTTTCTACCCTGGCTTACTACAGCAGTATTCTAGCTGAATTCCAGTGACATTTTCTCTATTTGCCCCTATACTTGGGATTAGCATTTACATTTTCAAAATGCAAATCTAATCATGTCATTACTCTGCTTGTGAATATTTAAAAGATACAGAATTATCAAGCACCCAATGAGATAAAATTTACAAAGCTAGGATTACTATACAAAATTACCAAGCATGCAAAAAATCAAACAAATATCACACATGATGAGTTCAAAACTTAATAAACCCAGAAATGACACAAATGATATAATCAGTAGACAGTTACATTAAAACAGAGATTATAATCATATTTCATGTGTTCAATAAGATAGAAAAAAAAGCATGAGGATGTGAAGGAGAAATATGAACAAAATTTAAAAAGACACAAGCTAAATTTCTAAAAACATTTAGAAAACAAAGAAAAACAAAAAGGTGCTAAATCTGATAAATCTGAAGACCATGAGATTGAAGATGAAAAAGTACTGGTTGGGATTAATAGCATATTAGATATTGCAGAAAAAAATTAATGAATCTGACAATACAGCAACAGAGAATATGAAAAATAAAACAAAAAAGAGGAACTTGCTGCATATTTGATTGATATATTAAGTCCATAGATTTATTGGGAAAATTTTACATATTAAAAATAGTGAGCCTTCCAGCGGACTGGGTAGCTTAGTATTTTAGAGAGTTGCCCCAATACACCAAAGCTGAGGATTAGACCCCTGTCAGGGCACATAGAAGAATGAAGCAATGAATGCATGGATGAGTGGAGCAACATATTGATGCTTCATTCTCTTTCCCCTTCACTTTCTCTATTCACTAAAATCAATAAAGAAGAGTTCTGTTTAAAAATAGAATAAAATAAAAACAGTGAGGCTTCTAGTCCACTGAGCCAATTGACCAGTGGACAATTAATATGAATGTGTTTGTATAAATACCCATTTAAGTCTTTAACTTCTCTCAATGCATGCTTTCATTTTAGGGGGCTTACATTTTTTTGTTGTTAAATTTATTATTGATTATCATATAATTTGTTATTTTAAACAGTATTTTGAACTACCTTTTAACTTTGCATTGCATCATGGTTTATAAAATAGTTGATTTTGTATATTGACCTATACTTTTAGCTATGATCGATGCACTCATTATAACTAATAGTTTTGTAATTGGGTATGAATTTCATATTTTTTTGTATATTTGTTTTCTTTTAATTTACAAGTATATTTTCTTTAAATAAAGACAGTTATTTTACTTGCATATTTTTTCCTTCTTCACTTCACTGGCTAAGTCCTCTAATACAATGTTGCATACAGTTAGTGAGAGCAGATATTCTTCACTTTTTCTCAATCTTAGGTGAAAAACACTGAGCCTTTAGACATTAAGTGTAATGTCATTTGTAATGTTTTTGTAGATACCATTATCATGTTAAGGAATATCTGTTCTTTTCTTTTCTAAATTATTAATTCTCCTTATAATTATTTTTCAAATTAGTCAAATGCTTTCTTCCAAATTCTTTGGGTTTACAGCACATTGAAGTGAATGACATTGATTGATTGTTGAATGTCCTAGCTATTGTGAATTCCTCAGGCAAAACCCATATAATAGCAATATGTTATCCTTTAATAAATTGCTGGATTTTACTTGTTGTTAAGAAGTTTTGTATCTATATTCATGAAAAAATGGATTTATTTGTCCTTGTATTATCTATGGTAGATTTGGAGTCTGGTTAATGTTGTCATTATATCTTGTAAGAGTTTATGTAAGCTTAGTATTAATGTATTAGATATTGCACAGATTGTAACAATGAGGCTAATTAAAATGGGAGTTTTCTTTGTGGGAAGAATGTTAACTGTGAATTAAAGTTTTTAGTAGGTAACAGGATATTAATTATTGTATTTCTTCCTGTTTGAATGTTTAACAACATATGTGTTTTAAGAAATTTGTCTGTTTCATATAAGATGTCCAATTTACTGCCATAAAATTGCTTATAATGTTCTGTTACTATCATTCTAATGTCTGTAGAATCATCTATCTCATTAATAAAAAATGGTAATGACACTTGTACATTTTATGTTATGAATCTATCTAAAAATTTATTGATATTTCCAAAGAAAAGTCTTTTGTTTTTTTATAGATTTTTCTCTAATGTTTATTTTTTCTATTTAATTTATTTCCATTCTTATTTGTATTATTTCCTTCCCTCCACTTACTTTGTATTAATTTGCTCTTCCTTTTTCTACTTTCTTAAGGTGGAAGGAAGCTGGGATGAGTGATTTTAAAGGTTTCCTTGCTTATCAAGTAACAATTTAGAGCCATAAATTTATTTTTAATCACAATGTTAGGTATCTTCAAATTTGGATTAGTTATGTTTTCATTCTCATTTGGCTCAAAATATTTTAACATTTTTCTCAATTCTTGTTTAAACATGCTGTTTGTATCCTTCTGTGACTCCTTCATTTCCCATGGCATATGTCCCCCAGGTATACAAGTTATTGCATATAAGCCTTAGCTTTATTTTTTATCAGTTATTTAGAAGTACAAGTCTGAAGCAAAACATTCCCAGCTTCTTGATCCTTTATATCAGCTTCACTTTTATTATTCTAGTTTGAAGGTTTTTGTTTATTTTTCATCTACATTTTAAACATTTTGCTCTATTTTCAGTTTGCTTTCTTCTGATGAGAAGTCCACAGTCAGCTGTGGCTTTGTTGCTATGCATGCAATGTGTGGATGTAATGTGTTTCTATTTTTAATGAATTAAGGGTGTTTTTTATCACTATTTTTCCTTTGGGACTTAGCTGCTTGAGGTTTTCTGAACAATTTTAAATTTTTCATTAAATTTGGATTTGGCCACTATTTCATTAAATATTTTCCATGCCTTCTATTTCTAACTCCAATTAAAAATATACATTAACTTATAGAAATTTCAGATTATTTAAATAACAGCATATTTTAAAGAAAGCTATGCCAGCATTCAATTATAAAATTTAAAATGCAAATTCTTAAATTCTGTGTACTTTTTAGTTTTAATTTTTCAATTACAGGTGACATTCAATATTATTTTATATTATTTCAGATGTATAGCATAGTGGTTAGACTTTTATATAATTTATGAAGGGATTCCCCCAGTAATTCTAGAACATAACAATTACAATATCATTGACTATACTGTCTATGCTGTACATCCCTGTGACTATTCCATGACTACCAGCTGGGACATCTTCAGCCCTTCATCTTTCGCACCCAGCTTCCCAATGCCCCCTCCAGCATATTTTTATTTTTTATCTTAGTGGGAAACTAATGGCAATTTTATTAGAATAATTTAACAAATGTTAATAAAGGACTATTTACAAATATATGGACAATAGGCAGGCTATCACAAAAAACAGTGCAATAACCCAGGGCCTGTATGACAGACAGCAGGTCAAGGGAGAGAGCAGTTATTTGGAGATGTTTGTGTGAAAGTTCCAAAGGGACCTCTGGTCAATATTTGTAGTAACCTGGTGACTCCACAGGGACAAGGCTGGAGGAATAGCTACTCCAAAATCACTTTGTTCTTTCTTTAGTCACCTACAGGATTCACTTAAGCTGAATCCAATAGGCAGCCAAGTGACAACAGAATCTAATCATCCATACATGATACTTCTGGGGCAGAGATCGGGGAAAGAAAAATAGAGTTAAGAGTGGTTCTGGAAAGACAAATGGAAGATATACAGCACACTAATTTTTATTCCTTTAAAGATTATTTACAAATTCCCTTCTTTTGTTATTTATAGTATGCTTTTTCACTGTCATCAAAAGCCCTTTTATAATTTCCTCTAAAAATATTTCCTCAGCATAAACCATTAAAAGGAAAAATACTGAATAAATAGATATAAAAGCTTTACAGCTTATGACTTTTTCAAAATATTTGCTATAATTTATATTTCTACTAGGAAGTTAACAGATTCTCATTATATACTCATTAGCAATGCAGATTTTCAATGTTATTCATTTGTTAGAATAAATTACACAGTGGTATTTTACTTTGCATTCATTTGGTAACTAGTAAGTTTAAGATTTTCCATATTAAATAATTTCATTTTTCTTTCTTCAATTTTCTTTTCATGCCCTATTCTACTTCATGAATTATTGCTACCTCAGTAGTGTAACAAAGATTAACCAGAAGATATATTAGCCCAAAGATTTAGTTGCAACTGAATGTACAGTTCATCGTAATAATTGTCTTTTGAAAGGAAATGTAGGCACCTGACACTGTTCACACCTCCTTTTTATTTTTTATTGACACTATGATGATTAGAATTGGCTTATGCATGGGAAAATCAGAAAAATTTCTTAGATAAAAATGTTTCATGATTTGCAGCAAGTTTAGAAAATTACATTGTCTTATAACAGTAGAATAAAATTAATTAAAACCTTTTAAACACATTTTTAAATAATCATTTTTGCAAAATATAAGATGTGCACAAGTAGTTGTCTTTTATTGATTGCATCTTATATTGCAAGTATATCTCATCTCTGATACCACATAAGGTATGGCATGAACTCATTTTATATACTGCTTTTTCTATATATAAAATTCAACCTACGTTTTATTTTGTCAAATATTCTCTGTTATCATTTTTTTTCTGTTAGTGTTAATATTGAATAGATTTAATTTGCTTACAATAACCTCTGAAAGATTTATACAGGTGCCATAATGCAGAGGTGATTACAAACCCTAGTCTGGAGTCAGACTCTCTCACTAGATTCCTGGCTCCGTCAACTATTGCATGACTCTAGCCAAGTTATTTAACCTCTCTGACTCAGTTTCCTCATCTTTAAAATAGGGTAATAAAATTTACTATCTCAGGAGGTGTCCTGAAGATTAAATATGTTAATAAGTATAAGCCTAATTTTTAAAATTGCAAGAAGGAAAAGAAATAGAAACCAAAGTAAGAGAAAGTGTGGCAGGAAGCAATGATGGTCTTCATTTTTAAGATTAGCTCAACCATTTATTACTTAAGCACTCTAAGTTCTTACACATATTAACCATATCTTTGTGTGTGTGTGTGTGTGTGTGTGTGTGTGTGACACACAGAGAGAGAACACTGACAGAGAGGGACAGACAAACAGAAAAGAAGATAGATGAAAAGCATCAATTTTTTGTTCTGGCACCTTACTTGTTCAGTGATTGCTTTCTTATATGTGCCTTGTCTGGGGTTGAGGTGGGGGATACAGCAGAGCTAGTGACTCCTTGTTCAAGCCAGCAGCCTTGGCTCAAGCTAGGAACCATGGGTCATGTCTGTGATCCCATGCTCAAGCCAGCAACCCCATGCTCACGCTGGTGAGCCTGAGATCAAGCTGGATGAGCCTGCGTTCAAGCCAGTGACTTGGAGTTTCGAACCTGGGCCCTCCTCATCCCAGTCTGATGTTCTATCCTCTGTGCTACTGCTGGTCAGGCAACCATATCTTACCAGCAATGTGCATCCAGCCTCTGTCCTAGTGCCTGACAAAGTAAGTGCTCACTCAGTAGATGATGGACAGTTGAATAAATGTATAAAATAATACATGAATATATAAAACTAGAAAGCCCTGAATATCTGGAACAAACAGGTTAAAAATATATAAAATAATGTTTTTATAATTTTCCCAGAAGTGCACAAAATACGTTGCTCTAGAGGAATAATTTATATGAGGCCCAGGAAAGAATGAGCCCAGAGCACCAAGGGGCTAGTAGATAAAAAGGAGCTTAATCAATCACTGTTCACTGAATACAGGCGTAGTAGGTATCCTGTTTCAGGTATCTAAGATCCGACTCTAGCTGTAACATGGCTCAACCCACTTGCTTTATTGTTTCTCTTACATCACAAGGTCAAATTGATGGTGCCTACACAGCTTTCCCTGTGTTGGGACTCGTTTGAAGAAGACTGTAAAGAGTATGACACTCAGAGTAAGTTATATAATACCTAAGACCAAAACCATCCATGACTATTTTGCATGCTGTGCTCATGTACTTACTTGCTGGGTTGTCTGTGCTATGTAGGCTGACCATTGGGACCCCTGGACCTGGATTTTAAAAATATATGTATAAAGATTTTAAAGGCATCTAAGTAATAATTACTAAAAAGGCTACATGACAGCATTCTTTTTTATTTTTTACAAAATGAAGTACTGGTATTTCATAGTTAAAACATAATGACACAGAAACCAGATCACGGGATTTCATTCCTTTCTATTACTATTTTATTCAGCAAAGTAAGAACATAAGGGGAAAGAACCTATTTGCATATATTAATGTTAAGATCCCCGTACTCCAAAATGCCCTAGAGTTCTATATACCTGTGGTTTTAGTTAATATTATACACCTTACTCTCTCTTTCTCTAGTCTTTTGTAGAATAATCACAGATATTAAAAAAGCTGATTCATGACTCTGTCACCCTTCCCTCATCTGCTCATGCAAGATTAAATTTTATTCACCACTCAGCCAAGAAAAAAATACAGACATAGTAGAATTATTTCTTCCACAAGATAAATAAAAAATTAAGCTAATTATATATTAACTTAAAAAATACGTTAACTGGCCCTGCCTGGTTGGCTCAGTGCTAGAGCACTGGACTGGCGTATAGAAGTCCTGGGTTCGATTCCCAGCCAGGGCACACAGGAAAAGTGCCCATCTGCTTCTCTACCCTTCCCCCTCTCCTTCCTCTTTATTTCTCTCTTCTTCTTCCATACCCAAGGCTCCACTGGAGCAAAGTTGACCTGGGCACTGAGGATGGCTCCATGTCCTCCGCCTCAGGTGCTAGAATGGCTCTAGCTGGACAGAGCAACGCCCCCTAGTGGGCATGCCAGGTGGATCCCAGTCAGGCACATGTGAGAGTCTGTCTCTCTTCCTCCCTGCTTCTCATTTCAGAAAAATACAAAAAAAATAAAGTTAACTGGAATCACTATTTCAAATATACTAGTTAATTCAACTGTATCCATAGAAAATTCACCTGATTTCATCAAACAAGTACTTTTCTCTTTTGATTACTTCATTTCATATGTCAAGTGTGAAAATAATTTAAATGGGTAAGTGTTATTTCAGTCTCATGATGTCTTTTTTTTTTTTTTAAATGCTTATTGCATTGATTTGAGAGAGAGAGGGAGAAAGAAAGGGAGAGAGGGAGAGAGAGACAGGAACAGTGATCAGCCCTTGCACATGTCCTGACTCGGATGAACTGGCCACCTCTGTGCTTCCAAAGGACGCCCCAACCAACTGAGCTACCCAGCCAGGGCACTTCATGTTGTCTTAAAACAGGACAGCTTAGGTTACCAGCTGAAGCAGTAGGACTCACTTTGTCACATTATAAGAGGACATGTCTCCTATTTAATTTCTGGGAAATACAATATCCTATTAAGGGGACAGTAATTTCTATCAATATAACCTAGAGATACCATATTCCAATAGAAGACTATACCATTTAGAGGTAAGAGGATTTGGAGTGTAATTTGTCAGAATTGAAGAGGACTAGACCCAGGAACTTAAATTTCTGTATATCCTAAATCTTTTAACAATCAAGCTATTATTTTAATGACTACTATTTTCCTAAAGATAGCTAAATTAGTTTATTATTGTAGTATGACTTTGCTCATTTAAATATATTAATTCACTTTTCTAAAAGGTCCAAGTTCAAACAGCTCTTATTGATCGTGTGTACTAACTCTAAATAAAGTATATAAATATAATTTGTATGTCAGTAAATTCATAACTTAAAAAATATATATAGCCCCAGGTGGTAGTTCAGTTGGTTAGAGTGTTGCCCTGATACACCAAGGTTTCAGGCTTGGTCTTCCATCAGGCATATACAAGAAGCAACCAATGAATGCACAACTAAGTGGAACAATAAATTAACCTTTCTCTCTCTCTCAAATCAATAAAAAAGTATAAATTAAGAATCTTAAATCATATAGCTAGAGAGTAATAGTTACTAATGATAGTCATAGTTGCTGATCAGATAAAAAACAATAAAATAAACTTTATCATAAATTATCTATTACCTTTACAGAGTAATAAGAAATGTTGGTTCATGGGACTAAAACTGGCTCCAAAGTATGAACATTGTTCTTTCATAAAATCACATGAAATGCATTGACGATTCAATAATCCTTCAGTAGAAGCACTGGGGAAAGAAAAATAAAGTTACAAATACTACCATTCCAGGTCCTTTACATCTAAACTAACATGTTAACATTAATAGAGGAGCTACAGCATTACTCATATTGAGGTTCCTGTAAACTATGACTAATCATACAAATGCAAAGTCAGTTTCCATTCCTTCTCTAAAGACATACATATTTTTCTTCTCAATAATAAAATTATAATTTTCTATACCTCTATACATGTAATATGTATGTATATATAAATATGTTTACAAATAAGACAATGATTTCCAAAGAATTCAATAAAATGTATTGTTAATTGCATTTTCGGTATAGATATTTTGCTTTAAAGTCTTAAAAGAAATTGCCTACAGAGACTAGCATAGTCATCATCATGAAATGTTAATTTAAAAATCTCGGCCCTGGCCGGTTGGCTCAGCGGTAGAGCATCGGCCTGGTGTGCGGGGGACCCAGGTTCGATTCTCGGCCAGGGCACATAGGAGAAGCGCCCATTTGCTTCCTCTCTGTCTCTCTCTTCCCCACCCGTAGCCAAGGCTCCATTGGAGCAAAGATGGCCCGGGCTCTGGGGATGGTTCCTTGGCCTCTGCCCCAGGCGCTAGAGTGGCTCTGGTCGCAGCAGAGCGATGCCCCGGAGGGGCAGAGCATCGCCCCCTGGTGGGCAGAGCGTCGCCCTTGGTGGGCGTGCCGGGTGGATCCCGGTCGGGCGCATGCGGGAGTCTGTCTGACTGTCTCTCCTCGTTTCCAGCTTCAGAAAAATACAAAAAAAATAAAAAATAGAAATAAAAATCTAATAACTATTTTCACAAGTCACACAAAAAAACCAAGCTTATTATTTATTCAATGCAACATTCTAAACATTAGAATTTGATATTAGTGCCAAATTTTCCCCACTAAATACTTGCACTAAATATTTTATAAAGTTATTTTGATATGGTAATATATGTAATGTTAACAGTCATACATACTTTGAGACATCAGGGAGATAAGTAAAAAGAAAACCAACCATCTCTTCATTTTACAAACAGAGGCTAAGATATATCACCAAGGTTAAATTTTCATATCTAGAATCATTCATTTTGCAAAATAGAGCTCAATCATAAATTATCAGTGCTGACAAAGCACTGTTGATATTTTTAATAAAAGTTGATTTGAGAAAATATTCTCAATTTCATTTTGAAACAAAACATGATTTAGGCTACACATTTGGAAATGAAATCACAGGCATGCTGACTTTGATGTGCAATGTACTGCAGGCATGGGGCTAGGGCCAGGGCTGTCCATGGGCATCTGAAGCATCAGAAGCAATTAAGGACAGTTCACATAGTCACAATTTCATATTGGAAACACCCTGAGCTCATTACAATCCAAAATTTTCCTTTACTACTAAGGGCAATTAAGACACACTAGGCACTTAAACACATTAGCCAGTTTCCTCATTACGGTGTGTGTGTGTGTATCACAACATTTGCCATTCTAAACATTTTTAAGTATATAGTTCAGTCATTGATTATATTCACAATGCCATGCAACCATCACCACAGACAGATTAAGAATGGATTATTTACACTCAGGTATTTAGGGACATAACTAAAATTTAAAACCTTTACTCCCTCTACTCCATGTAACTTTTCAGATCCAAGTCTTCTAGAGGTTTATGTCAGTATTTTCTCACTCTTTATATGATAAAATCATTGAAATAAGAAATGCAAATTTTGAGAAAAATATTGTAACACTGAATACAGTAGCAGTTCTGATTCTACAGGGGTACCTAATCCCATAAATTGTCAGCCAATGATTATTTTTATGGCCTGGACAAGACATTGATTGAGTTTTCTGGATGAAACACTAACATTATATCACAGCCAAGCCAACAGGCATTTGACAAGCTATTTAAGGGGGATTTATTGGCACTACATAATCTTTATAGCAAAGCCTGCTATGCTAGCACTAGTCGCAGACACATGGACTTATCTGCCTTAGTTACTAAAGAGATAAGTCAAAAACACAAATCTAAGCAGTCATTGTGATTCAAATCACTAGGCTAATATAGGGAAGAGCAATTGAACGAGTTCCATTGGCTTAACCTGGCCAGGTCTAATCTTCTGACACTAATTTTCCTTTAAGACTTATATAAAGTGAGCAAAATAAAACATTGGCCAAGTATTTCCACATCTTAAAGGGTTGTTCTTAACTGCTAATATCAATGATTGTATAAGTTTCAAGAAAGATATGCTTCATGTATCCAAAAATAAAAAATAAAAAAGAGACCAGTACATTAATCAAGACTTCTAAACCAAAGTACAAAGCAGTGTCTTTAAATAAACAGCTGTTCTTCCTTTGGAAGTCATTAGGGTTGAGAATATGGGTTCCAAACTCTCAAAGAAAAGACAAGGAATATGAAAATGACAAATTGGAAGGGTAGTTAAAAAAAAAGAGAGGCTTGCTTCAGATAAAAGCAACTTATCCATAAATAAGAGTATATGGGTGACTTGGAGTTAGGGCACTTTAAACACGTACAAAGCAAAGCCTAGGCTACATGGTAAGAATCAGTGGTGACACTTCTTCAAAATGATGAATTTCCCGTGAGAATATGCCATGACCATTTGACACTTGAAAACTATGAAATGGAAATTAGGAAGTATATATAAAGTCCAGAACTAGTAAGTTGTTTGCCAGACAAAAACAAGTCATTCTTGTGAGGTCTTGCTGAAAGCTTTCTGAGTGAGGAGACATTTTAATACTAAATAGGTATGACCTGAAGTCCCTTTTATGAATATAACTTTCAATCTGGAAAAATTGGCAATTAATTAGTCCCCATTAATTGTTAGTTTTAATAAACAAGTATTACTGGCTTTAATAAAAGACATAATGAATTGTACACACTATGGGGGAGGAGAAACTCCAACTTGATTTAATCTACTAAATGTTCACAGTGCTTCTCTTTTGTTCAGAAATGAACTATATGTGCATAATATTCATGCACTTATTCAAACTGAGGCTTAGGAGAAGCAAAGGCCACGGGAGAAAATATGTGCAAGCATGTGGTACGGGTAGTCAGGAGAGCAAGCCTCAAAAACAACAATAAAAAGATATTTTGAAACTGTAAAAGCAAGTAAGGAAAAAAAAGATAAAGGAAATGCCAGATGACCTCCACACCACTTCTAACACCTGAGGGTCACAAAGGTCAGAGCTGAGGGACTGGATCAACCGCATTAGGTCTTGTCTCACAGAGTTAGCCCTTCCCTCGTCATGTCAAAAAAACCTCCCTATTTTCCCATCCCATCATTAAGCTGTGTAGCTGGCCACCGAGAAACGAACCAGTGTAGAGACACTTGCACTGCTCACCTGTACAGCTGCCTCGCTCTGGGAGAAGACTCGGTGCTCAGAAAGTAACTGCCCAGGAAAGAAAACACAAGCGTCAGGCACAAATCAGTTTCCTCATCCTGTTATCACTCGATCTTTTATACTGTCGAGAAGATAGAAGAGGTTTTCTATTATTTAATGACAGGATTTTGATTCACTTGGGAAATATATTTTTTTCTTAAGATATTACCACCATTTTTCATGATTTCTCTCAATCAGTCTGCGTGTGTGTGTGCGTGCGTGTGTGTGTGTGTCTGAGTAAGTTTCTGGGTGAAAGATAGAGTCTTTAAGGAAAAGGTTGATACGTGGGCAAGTTATTCAGACTAGGATCATGGTTGGTGAATCATAAATCTGGCAGAAAATACAGCAGTTGACCACTCTGACTTCCAATCTGACTATAGAACCAAAAATGCTCACATTTTTTGAGATGTTTCATCATATGCCAGGATCTTGATCACCTCCCAGTTTCCTGAGGTTAGATGCCGCACAGTAATTTGCTCACTTTTACTCTGCATAGAAATAAAAAAATATATTGATTTTAAAAATCTCTCTGGTCAACACAAAAGTAGTAACTGCCCGTGTCACTTTAATTCTCAATTAACATTCAGTTTTGTATTTGCCATCTCAATAATGCACACACATTTATACAAACACAGACCAAGGGAACACAGTGCCTTTATTCTTATGCTGTAGGTAAACCACTGAGAAGACCTCTAAGTGAAGATCCCCTGTGCATCATATGGTCATAGGATGTCATCTGGGCAACAGGTCCAGACAAGACTTTGATAAATCTCATTTAAACTACTGGCAGCTGTGTACAGCCCATAGTTTGTACAGCCTTAAATTAAACATTTCAGAACAAACTTCATTCCAAATAAATACTAAGGGTTGTATACTTTCAGTCTTTATACCATCTACATCACTAAAAGATTTGCTATGTTTTTTTTTTTCATTTTAGAAATGAGAGAGAGAAAGAGAGAGAGAATGGAAAGGAGCAGGAAGCATCAGCTCCCCTAGGTGCCTTGACCAGGCAAGCTCAGCGTTTCCAATCAGCAACTTTAGCACTCCAGGTTGACTCTATCCACTGAGCCACCACAGGTCAGGCACAAGATTTTCTATTTTCAATCAATGCTTTTGTTTCTGAGATTCATCCAGGTTGATGCTTGTAGCCATAGTTTACTTTCACTGGTATATGGTATTCTATTGTATAAACATAGCAGGATTAACCTGTTTTTTTCACATTTAAGTGGCTCCAAATTGTTGCTTTTGAAAGTTAGCTGCTTATGAACACTTTTATTAATGTCTCTTGATGGTCATGGCAGGGTTTTCTTGAGACAAACAACAAGAAGTGGGATTGCTTAGAGAATATACATGTCTTCTATTTAGCTAGATAGTGACAAAATATTTTCCAAAGTCATAATCTACTAGCAATGCAGGTGTCTGCTGATCCACGTCTTTCTCAATTCCTCATCAACAGTTAATTTCATCATGTTATTTATTTTTTTGTCAAACTAATGAGTATGAAATTGTATCTCATGTGTTTTCTTATTATTGAGAAAATATTCAAAGCTACAAAAAAGGCTGAATGAATAGTACTTAAGTATTAACACAATGATTACTTAGATCGTTCAACATTTTCATTATCTGCTCTCCCTTATTTTTTTGTTTGCTGAATCATTTGGAAGTTAGCAGTAAATATCAGGCTATTTCAGCATTAAATACTTTTAATATACATCTCTCAAGATTAAAAATACTTCCTCAGAGGGCGGCAAGATGGTGATGCAGTAGGCAGACATACCAACTACCACCTCCCAGAACCAAAATGGATTACAACTTAATTTTAAGAATCATCATCTGGAAAAACCAACTTTGGACAAAACTAAGAGGACTCTTCAACCAAGGAACACCGAAGAAGCCAAACTGAGACTGGTAGGAAAAGTGGAAATGTGGAGAGGGTTGCCCAGCTCCCTGGAGTGAATGGCGGCCCACAGGGACTCATGTGGTGGGAAGTGAGTTTAGCGAAAAGAGGAGGGTCCTGAGCCCCAGGAAAAAAGCCCCAGCCTGTAGCCACAGAGCCTAGAAGAAGCGTATGGTCAGTGTTTAGCTGTGAACCAAGTCAGGATACTGTTTGTGAGAAAGAGACAGATTTCTCAGACCCAGGATGCCTCTTAAGGGGACCACACAGAAAACCTCTTTCACAACCACTAACATGGGACTCTGGGAGAGTTGAGAGGACTGGAGTAGCAAGAAGAGAGTGTAATCTAGGAGGCACAGGGAGAAATACTTTGAGGGACAGCCACCCTAACCCCTGGGGTGAGTCACCCCCAAATCTAAAGTGAATATTACCCCTGGAACCAGCAATACCAGCAAAGGGGGCCTGACTCACCAAGAAAAAAAAAGAGAGGACTCAAATAAATATAATTAGAAATGAGAGTGGAGAAATAACAACTGACACAACAGAAATAAAAAGGAATGTAAGAAAATACTATGAAGAACTGTATCCCCAAAAATTAAACAACCTAAATGAAATGGACATATTTCTTTTTTTCTTTTTGTTTTTTAGATTTTATTTATTCATTTTTAGAGAGAGAGAGAGAAAGGGAGAGAGAAGGGGGGAGGAGTGGGAAGCATCAACTCCCATATGTACATTGACCAGTCAAGCCCAGGGTTTCAAACTGGCAACCTCAGCATTCCAGGTCAATGCTTTATCCACTGCACCAAAACAGGTCAAGCTGGACAAATTTCTTGAAACATATAATCTTTTAAAAATCAATTTGGAAGTATCAGAAACCTAACAGACCGATTACAACAAATGAGATCGAAACAGTTATCAAAAAACTCCCAACAAACAAAAGCTCAGGGCCAGATGGCTTCACATGTGAATTCTACCAAATATTCAAAGATGAACTAACTCCTATCCTTCTCAAGCTATTTCAAATAATTCAAGAGGAAGGAAGACTTCCAAGTTCCTTTTATGAGGCGAGCATTATTCTGATTCCAAAACCAGGCAAAGACAAGACAAAGAAAGAAAATTATAGGCCAATAACCCTGATGAATTTAGATGCTAAAATCCTCAACAAAATATTAGCAAACCAGATCCAGCAATATATGAAAAAAATTGTACATCATGATCAAGTGGGATTTATTCTGGGGAGGCAAGGCTGATACAATATTCACAAATCCATCAATGTGATTGATCATATATACAAAAGGAAAGAGAAAAACCACATGCTAATTTCAATAGATGCAGAAAAAGCATTTGATAAAATCCAGCAACCATTTATGATCAAAACTCTCAGCAAAGTGGGAATACAGGGAACATACCTCAACATGATAAAGGCCATCTATGACAAACCCACAGCCAATATCTTACTCAATGGGCAAAAATTAAAAACAATCTCTTTAATATCAGGAACAAGGCAGGGGTGCCCCCTTCCTTTCACCACTCTTAATCAATATAGTACTAGAAGTCCTAGCCACAGCAATCAGACAAGAAGAAGAAATAAAAGGCATCCAAATTGGAAAAGAAGAAGTAAAACTGTCATTATTTGCAGATGATATGATATTGTATATAGAAAACCCTAAAGTCTCAGTCCAAAAACTACTGGACCTGATAAATGAATTCAGCAATGTGGCAGGATACAAAATTAATACTCAGAAATCAGAGGCATTTTTATACACCAGCAATGAACTGTCAGAAAGAGAAATTGAGGAATCAGTCCCCTTCACTATTTCAACCAAAAAAAAAATAAAGTACCTAGAAGTAAATTTAACTGAGGAAATTAAAGACTTATACTCAGAAAATTGTAAAACATTGATAAAAAAAAATGAAGGAAGATACAAACAAGTGGAAGCATAAACCATGCTCATCGTTAGGAAGAATAAACATCATTAAAATGTCTATATTACCCAAAGCAATTTATAAATTCAATGCAATACCAATTAAAATACCAATGACATACTTCAAAGATATAGAACACATATTCCAAAAATTTATATGGAACCATAAAAGAATATGAATAGCCTCAGCAATCTTGAAGACAAAGAATAAAGCGGGAGGCATCACACTTCCCAATATCATGTTATATACTATTGTACTCAAAACAGCCTGGTACTGGCATAAGAACAGGCATATAGATCAATGGAACAGAACAGAGAACCCAGAAATAAACCCACAGCTTTTTGGACAACTGATATTTGACAAAGGAGGTAAGAGCATACAATGGAGTAAAGACAGCCTCTTTAATAAATGGTGTTGGGAAAATTGGACAGCTACCTGCAAAAAAATGAAACTAGACCATCAACTTACACCATTCACAAAAATGAACTCAAAATGGATAAAAGACTTAAATGTAATCCATGAAACCATAAACATCTTAAAAGGAAACATAGGCAGTAAGCTCTCCAACATCTCTCGCAGCAATATATTTGCTGATTTATCTCCATGGGCTAGTGAAATAAAAGACAGGATAAACAAATGGGACTATATCAAAATGAAAAGTTTTTGCACAGCTAAAGACAATAAGAACAGAACAAAAAGACAAACCATACAATGCGAGAACATATTCGACAATACTTCTGATAAGGGGTTAATAACCAAAATCTATAACAAACTTGTAAAACTCAACATCAGGAAGATAAACTATCCAATCAAAAAATGGGCAAAAGAAATGAATTAGAACCTTTTCCAAAAAGGACATACAGATGGCCAATAGGCATATGAAAAAATGCTCAACATCACTAATCATTAGAGAAATGTAAATTAAAACCACAATGAGATATCACTTTATACCGGTCAGAATGACGCTCATTAACAAAATAACACAGAATAAGTGCTGGCAATGATGTGGAGTAAAGGGAACCCTCCTGCACTGCAGGTGGGAATGCAGACTGGTGCAGCTACTGTGGAAAAACAGTATAGAGATTCCTCAAAAAATTAAAAATTGAACTGCCTTGTGACCCAGCTATCCCACTTTTAGGAATATATGCCAAGAACACCTTAGCACTGTTTCAAAAGGAGAAATGCACTCCCATGTTTATGGCAGCATTGTTCACAATAACAAAGATCTGGAAATAGCCCATGTGTCCATCGGTGGACAAGCAGATTAAAAAGCTGTGGTACAGCCTGACCAATCAGTGATGCAGTGGATAGAGCGTTGGACTGGGATGTGGAAGGACCCAGGTTAGAGACCCCAAGGTCGCCAGCTTAAGCGTGGGCTCATCTGGCTTGAGCAAAAAACTCACCAGCTTTGACCCAGGGTCGCTGGCTCCAGCAAGGGGTTACTCAGTCTGCTGAAGGCCCATGGTCAAGGCACATATGAGAAAGCAATCAATGAACAACTAAGGAGTCGCAACGTGCAACAAAAAACTAATGATTGATGCTTCTCATCTCTCTGTTTCTGCCTGTCTATCCCTCTCTCTGACTCTCTGTCTCTGAAAAAAAAAAAAGGCAGTGGTACATATATACAATGAAATACTATGGGGCCATGAAAAAGAAGGAAATCTTGCCTTTTGCAACAACATGGATGGACATAGAAACTATTATGTTAAGTGAAGTAAGCCAGGCAGATAAAGAAAAATATCATATGACCTCGCTCATTTTAGGCATCAAATGAACAATGTGAACTGAGGAGAGGTATTGAGACAGAGGAGAGATCAAAGGGACCAGAGGAAAAGAGGACAGAGGGAAAGGGGATGACAGGATGGGATAAACCTGAAGGGAAGGGGGGATGATGTTACGAGGAGGGGGGCAAAGGAGATGTTGAGGGAAATACGGGAGAGGGGAATGCATTCGGGGCAACACTAGAATCTATGTAAACACAATAAATTAAAACCAATTAAAAAATACTTCCTCCTATAGGTAAATTGCATATCACACCTACGAATATTCATATTATTACCACTAAATATACAGTCTATACATTATTTTCCACTTCTCCAAGTAGCCCAAATAACTTTATATATATACATATATAGTATTTAAAGTTACACATTAAAAATATATATGCAATTTATGTGTATATTTAAAATATGGAATTCAATCAAGGTTTATATATTTAATTTAATTTGTTATTTCTTTTAGAGTAAGACAGTTAACCCCAGCTTTTTTATTTCTACAACATTGACCATGTTTTAGCCTCTTGGTCCAGTGATCTTATAAACCAACGATTTTCAACCAGTGTGCCACAAGAATTTTTAAAACATGTAATACCTGACTATGTAGTCAAGGACACTAACTCTTTTCCCCTTAGACTGTCAAATTAAAAATAACGTCAACAGCCAACACAGCAATAACTGTCTAGTGTTAATGAATCAAAATTATACCAATTCTCTGTCAGATAGGCAAGAAAATATATTTTTGGGTGTGCCACAGAATTTTAATAATTAGTTTATATATACCATGAGGTGGCAAAAGTTAAAAACCAGTGTTAGAGAGTATCTAGCATTTTGAATTTATCCGATTGCTTTCTTGTCATTTAAATTAGCTGAACATTTTAGTCAAGAATATGATATGTACAGATGATTGAATACCTCTTCTGTTTCATATGAGGAAGCATGCAAGTAAGTAGGTCTTCCCACTCATGACAATGCTACTTTTAAAACTGTGAGATACATTTGTTAAAAAAGTATATTTTTGCCATGTCTTATAATAAAAACAAGAAAAATACTTGTATGCTATATAAACAGCTTTCTCTCCATGAACTTTTCACTCAGTAGTTTTGACATTCACTTATGACCTTTCCCTAAATAATTATTTCAAAGTGATTTTCTAATTCTAATATCCATTTTATATTAAGTAGCTTTCTTCCATAAAATAGTTTACCCTACTTTTTCTCCTCACTTATGTTAATTCTCTCTCCCTTCATATATTACTATAGACTTAAAACATTTTAAATATTATTTTCCATTACTGTTATTGTTTAAGTTAATTGAATTGTCAAAATCTGGTTAGTGGGAACTCCTTCAATTCAATACCTCTATTCTTTGAACATAATTATGTTAGGCTTTGAGCATGTCTTTGTTTTCTGCACAATAAGATGTTTGAAAAAGATTTTTACTTTCTTTGTCTCATAACTATAATCAATCATTAATCCAAGGAGTTTTTGTCTATGGGGATTATGGTATTTAGATATTAAAATTTGGAGTTAGGTGTGTTCACTGTTACTCTAATGTTATTAGTTCTGAGACTTTTCAGAGGATACAGATAGATAGATGGTGATAGGTAAATAGGTAGGTAGGTAGGTAGACAGGTAGACAGATAAAAGATTTCCATGCTTTCTCTTTCTGTATGTATACATTGCATGTATTTGGGTTTGTAGTAAATCTTCAACTAAAATTCAGATCAGTTTGATTTACATTTAGGTACTGACAGAAGTCTTGGTCTTATCTAATTTTCAATCATAATATATAAAAATATATTTCTTCTTGAGGGGGAATTTTTATAACTATAAATTAATATTTGATTATTATAAATATAAGTATAAGCCTAATTACACATATACATAGAAACTAGAGAGTGTGGGACATGCTCAATATTCATTATAGATCTGCCATCTTTTTATTACATAGTTTTTTCATTGTGTAGATATACCATAATTAATTCAACTAGCCTTCAGTAATGTACATGTCAAATAATGCTGTAGTGATTAACCCTGTGTATGTGTGTGTTTATTCTTTAGTGCATAGGAGAATATTTTCAGAATATAGTCCTCCATAATGGAAGTTATCATTTTGCACATCTACCAGCAATATATAAGGTATGTGTTGTTCCATAAACATGTTACAGAATTTGTTCAGGGTTTAAATTTTTGCCAATCTGATAGGTAAGAAATGGTGCCAACCAGAACAGCCTTCTGAAAGGAAGGGCCTACTTTGTTAGTGGCCAGCAGTGGAAGAAGGCCCTCAGTTGTTAGTCTTGGGAATTGCTTAAATTGAGTAAAATGGCCTCACCTAGATTCATACCTGTTTGGAAAGGCAGCCCTACTCCCAAGACAGCCTCATCAATATTGGAGCATAGAAACCTGGCCTTCTTGCCATAGCTTGGGACTTTTCTGAAGGGTCATCCCAATCCAGAACATTCTGTGAGATCACCTGAGCCCTTCATCAGATGACACTGTAGGTTACTTCTCCCCAATCTTGCTTCTTTCCCCTCCTTTCCAAAGTCATTGATCTTCTCTGTAATAATTGTACTGCAGTCTTCATTTCACAGTTGGCTTCCAGTGAAACTTGTGACAAGTGTGTTGGTGTAATTTTATTTTGCACTTGTTTAAAAAAATGTTGAGCATCATATATATATATAATGTAGACATATTATATAGAAATATAATATATATATTCAATATAACATATATGTAACATTCCATTTGTATAGTTGTTTTAACTAACTCTGTCAATGTTTGTCTATGCTATCAGCTTTTTGTGTGTGTTTTGGTCTTATTGATTTGTAAGCAGCCCTTTTTGGCTTTCTAGCCATTTATGTGAGATATAAGGTGAACACATGTTGTCTTGGTTTATCATTTTATGTTTACATTGATTATAGTCCTATTTCCCCCCCCAAATCTAACCCTTACATAATCAGATTTAATAAATATTCTTTTACTTTTACTAGGTGTTGATGTATAGTTTAAAAGGCTTTGTTTAGGCTAAGATAAAAAGAATTTACTGATGTTTTTCTCTGAGGACATGAAAGGTTTTATTTTTTTAAACTAGAGCTTTGATCATTTTAGAGTTACAGTGGTAGTATGGAACTACTCTTTTCTTTTTCTAACAGATATTCAGTTTCAGCAACACTATTTTATAAAATTTTCATTTTCCCCGAGTGGTTTGGAAATGCCATTTTTATTCCATATTAAATTTCCAGGTGTACCTCAGTCCACTTCTGTACTATGCGTCTCCTCCACTCGTCTCTGTCTATTCATGTCTCAACGCACACAACTTTCGTTACCGATTTTCTTAACATCCGTATTATTATACCTTTCACTATAACTTCTATTTGGTTATTGTTTGCACATATGAAAACTACTGACTTCTGTATGCTGAATATTTATCTTACCATCTCACTAAGTATTTTTCCAAATCTTATGGCTGGCTGTTAATGCTTATTGAATTTAAATTGACTAATACCTCCAAAATAATATTACATAGAAGAGAAAGTAGCATGCACCCTTTTTGTTCCTGACTCTAAAGGGAATGTCACTAATTTGGCTTTTGGTTGAGGTGTAAATGTTTGATCATATTAAGAAACTATTCATCAATTATTATAATTAGCTTTGAATTTTTAAAAAGGCAAATATTAAAAAATCCATGCTATAGGACAATTTAAATTGTGTTGGCATTACCTGAAAGTCTGGTTACTTTTCCCTATGAAATCAGGTGGACTTAGTGCTCCTTTGTGGTGACGTTTTTTGTAACATTCTATTTCTTCTATGCCATTAGTCTGTTTAAGTTCTCTATCTCCCCTGGAGACAGTTTCGGCTAAGTGTATTTTCTCATGAAACTATTTAAAATTTCAAATTAAATGGCAGAGACCTCTGCAAAATATTCTCTTGTGATCTATTAAAATGTCCTTTGCTTAATTTCCCACTAGCCATTTTCTAATTTTTAAAATTAATTTTAATGGGGTGACATTGATAAATCAAGGTACATATGTTCAGAGAAAACATCTCCAGATTATTTTGACATTTGATTATGTTGCATACCCCTCATCCAAAGTCAAATTGTCTTCTGTCACCTTCTATCTGGTTTTCTTTGTGCCCCTCCCCTCCCCCCACCCCCTTATTTTCTAATTTTGTATGTTTGTTTATCTTCTTTTTTTCCTTCATTGGGTTAGCATATGTTTCTCTCCCTTGCCCCAATTCATTTGTGTTTTCAAAAAATAAACATTTTATTATTTATTAGTTCCACATTTTTCTGTTTATAACCTACTTCATTTCTGATTCAAATTTGTTTCTTTTTTATTTACGCTGGTCTTTTGCTAATAATTATATGGCTATTTGAATAGGGAATTCAATGCATTTAATTTCATTCTTCCATTTGCAAGTTTGTAGAGTTATTTTGGACATTTCGCAATTTTTGGTTGTATTCTTCAAGAATTTGTTTAATTGGATTTACTTTTTAAAAGTTTCTAGTTGGAAACTCATTTAAAAATATATTACTGATTTCTAAGTTAGTTACATGGTGATTAAAGCATGCTTTCATATAATTTGTAATTTGTATAAAAAAAGCCTATTCGATGACCTAATGCATACTCAACTTTTGTCAATATTCTACACACACTTAAAAAGGTTATATATTACTTCTTATTTGGATATATACAGATATACATGAGGGTGTTTTTATATAAATTATGCTACATTTATAGCTTCATTTAATTTTTTGTCCAGTTGATTTATTTGGACTAAGAATGGCAAAATAAGGTTTCATGTGTTTAACTAGTTTTTGAGGCCTGGCCAAGTAGCCTAGTTGGTTAGAGCATTGTTTTGATACACCAAGATTGCAGTTAGATCCCCAGTCAAGGCACATACAAGAATCAACCAATGAATACATTAGTAAATGGAACAATGAATCTATGTTTTTCTCTCCCTCTCTCTCTAAAATTAACTTTTAAAAATTTGATTTAAAGCAATTTCAGTGCATTTATGCTTTGTGAAGGTGATTACTGCACTACCTGGGGTACTAGATATGGATATTTTTCCCAGTGTTATCTTCTTTGTAGCTTATTATCTTGAGCATTATGAAGTATCTTCTCTGGGTCTCCTGCTGACTTTGGTGAATGAAAGCGCTCTTGTCTGGTATCAAGATTTTAGCCTCTTGGGATCAGTTTGTTTTATATGTGTACTTTGCACGTAAGACTAAATTGTATTGTTTCATGAGCTAATCTAAAAGTATAGTTAAAAATTTAATATAGCCCAACTTACACTTATTGGTTTGACGAATACCTATTTTAAAACTAACATATTTCTATTTATCATGTACTTTATGTTTAATGAGTTGTTTCCCTAGGCAGGCTTTTAATAACTTTTAAAGTATTTTAAAATCTAGGGTTAGGTTTTCATTTTAGTTCTACATGTTGTCTTTATATTAATAACTTTAATAATGCTCTTACCCACCTCTAAAGTTATCTTTTGTTTCTCAAACATTTTTGTGTTCTGGTTTGCTGTTATTGGGTTATGGGTAGTTTTAAGTAATTTCTCATTTTTCAATTACAGTTGACATACAATATTATATTAGTTTCAGGTATACAACCCAGTGATTTAGACATATATGTAATGAAATGAACCTATAATAAATCTAGTACCCATCTGACACCACACATAGTTATTAAAATATTATGGACTATTTTCTCTATGGCGTACTGTACATCCCCATGACTATTCTGTAAACACCAATTTGTACTTCTTAACCCTTTCACCTTTTTCACCCATCCCCCAACGTCCATCCTATTCTCTGTATTTCTGAGTCTGTATTTATTTTGATTTTTATATTTTACAAAAGGGAAATCAGATGGTATTTGTCTTTCTTGCCTGAATTATAATATTTTACTTAGCTATGTAGCTTTTAGTTCTATCTATGTTGTTATAGATGGTAAGATTTCATATGTTTTTATGGCTTTGTCATATTTCATTATTTATATATATATATACATATATATATGTATGTATATATATCCTTTCAGCTATTGATGGACACTTAGGTTGCTTCCATATTTTGATTATTGTGAAAAAGGCTGTAGAGAACATAGGGATATATAAGTCTTTTCGATTTAGTGCTTTGGGATTTCTCAGATAGATACCAAAAAGTGGAATTGTTACGTTCTTCATTGTCTCTGGTTATAGCCTTTATTTTAAAATTTATTTTGTCTGGTACAAGTACTGCTATCCATTCCTCCTTTTTTAGTTTCCATTTTTACAAAATATCATTTTTCATCCCTTCCCTTTCAGTCTGTGTGTGTCTTTCGATTTGAAGCGAGTCTGTTATAGACAGCATTTTTTTAAATGAATCAATTAATCTACTTGCATTTAAAATAATTGTTGATAGATCTGTATTTATTGTCATTTTATTTTAATTTACTTTATTTTTTTTTTAAGTGAGAGGAGGGGAGATAGAGAGACAGACTCCCACATGTTCCCTGACCAGGATCCATCCTGCAGCCCCCATCTGGGGCCAATGCTCAAATCAGCCAAGCTATCCTCAGTGCCCAGAGCCGATACTCAAAACAATCATGCCACTGCTGCAAGAGAGGAAGAGAGAGAGAAGGAGGAGAGGGAGGGGAAGAGAAGTAGATGGTCATTTCTTCTGGGTGCCCTGACTAGAGATTGAACCCAGCACAGCCATAATTCTTTTTGGAGTACAATGTTACCTTATTCTTCTATTTCACAGCTTTTGGGGGCTTTGTTGGGGGTGGGGGGAGGGAAGTATATTTATCTATTGAATATTTTTTATTCTTATTTTTTGTTTTCCTCATATATTAAGTTTGTATTCTGTTGTCTGCCATATTTTGATATTTATCAATATCTTGGGTTTTCCAACATATAGATGTGTAAGGATGGTGAATAATTAGGTGGCTCACAAGAGTTCTATTCCTAGCGCCCTAAGGAGCAGTATCTCTAAGGAGTATTATTATAATACTCTAAGAAACAGTACTCCAAAGTGCACCATAAGATGATACCACAGGAGTGCATTTATGTACAATATTTTGATAGTTAATATTTTTTTTCCTTAGGAATGTCTTCAATTTCTATTGCTAGTTTTCACATTTCTCTTTGCAATGATATTCTAAGAGAAAACTCTATCAAGTTTTTCTTCTCTTGTTCTTAGGTAGTAATTTAAAAAATAAACTGTCATATATTTTATGATTTTTGTGCACAACCTATTTTATTTTGATTCCTTGTCCCAATGTTGATATTTTAAAATGAATGTTTTTGTTTCCTATAACTTATTCTATGTTAGATAAGTTTTTGGTGACTGCCTTCCTCACCTAAAAGGCAATGCTTTTATTCTGAAATTTCTAAAGACTTTGAATATGGATTTTACTGAATTCATTGGATCCTGTCTCTGTATCTATTAGAATGACTAATTTTTTCATGTAAATGCAAATGTTGTGAATTATATTATCAATACTTAAATGTTATTCAATTTAGCACTTCTATGTGAAAAATAGCAATAAATTTTTCAATCCACCAAAAAATTAGATTTGCCAATATTTGGTTTAGGAGTTTTTAGTTTATATGTAATTGTCAAGTCTCATACTGTCTTTATTTGGTTTTGTTACAAGATAATAGCTGAGTTATAAAATGTATTGAAAAATATTTTATCTTTTCCTCTTTTCTGAATAGATTTCCAGAGAATTGTATGTGCGTCTTGAATATTTGGCAGAACATACCTTAAAAACCTACCTGTATCTGATATGAAGAAATGCTTAAACACTGATTCTATTTCCTTTATATTAGGAGACAATTCAGATTATCTGTTTCTTAAATCAGATTTGTCATTTTTTTCTACAATTTATCTATTTCATTCAAATTTTCAAGTTTGTTGACATTAGTTATTCATAGTGTTTACTTTAAAATGTAAAATATATACTTCCTCCTTCCCATTACCTACATTTTGGAATCTTGCTCATTTTTTAAATTAACCTTGACAGATACTAGGTTTATTTTTAGTTTTTACTAAGAACCAATTATTTACTTTGCCAAACATCTTTATTTTATCTATGCTTTCTAGATCATTCAATTCTATGATTGCACGTCTCACACCTTTCCTTCAATTGCATTGCCTCAGAGAATGAAATCCAATAGTGAGTAACATTTCAAATGAATTTTTGATATAAACATATCTAAAATCTAGTGTTTTTGACATTGGAAAGTTTTATTATATTATTTATTTTCCTATGCTGCTGGAAGCAGAAATTAAAATAACACTTTATTTTCTACTATCTAAATGTAGTATTAGAAATTTTCTTCAAAACGTTCTCAATGTCTTGGTACAAATCTGTATTTTGCCATCTCCTTAAATTGTCTATTTTTTACTTTAAACATCTTGCTGTTTAAGGTCAACAAAAAATGTATGATTATTTTAACTTTTAAATACTTTCTGATGTATTATAGCATTTTACACATATTTACTTAATAAAAGTATAAATGCAAAGATGAAACAGAATTTTTGAGACTTCTCTGAGACAGGAACTTCCCAAAGGAGCATGGAGTTTGGAAGTCACCCGTATCATTATCGAATTCCCACAAGACAACATCCTGCTGGATTTTTCCGTTTACTCATTTATGTATCCTACTTTTAATACTATTATCTCAAGGTTTCAATGCATCTTTTGTGCCCAATTTCAAGATAAAAAGTATCTCAAAATGTTAAAAAGTAAAACTTACTCAATATTTGCACATATCAGGAGATGCTTTTGGTTCACAGATTTCGTGATTGATTAAATTTTCTGTTTTTCAAGAAATTTGTGTGTGTGTGTGTGTGTGTGTTTTAAACATAGAGTAGTGGCTACATTAAAAGTGATCATGAGAAAAATCTAATGCTTTAAAAATGTCTGAACACAATGTTTGCAAGAATAAAATTTGTGTAGCATTCACTTCAGTGAGGCATCTAAGATAAAAATTGCATGCTTCCAGGTCTAGAACTAAAAGAACTCTTGCTGAAATCCATTTTAACAACCATACGGCTTTCAGAAATTACTTCAAACATTAGTAACTGCCTTGCTCACCTGGTGTTGACTACTATTTATAGTCATATAGTTATACTTAGACTCAATATATTTTCCATTATTATACAGGGATTATTTCATAGAATTAAGCATTTAAGTTTGGTCTGAACTCTGGTATATAATCTCAATATCAATTTGAATATGGTAGATAATCACTAAATTCAAAATAAATATTAACGGACCAGACAATCTTTATAAAGAGATATCTGTACCTCAATTTGTTTTCCATCCACGTTCAGAAGATATACAACCACAGGCAAGATAATTTAACAAAATAGGAAAACACAGTAATTTTTCTTCAAATAATTCTTTCTTTGCTACCATAATATTTATTATATTAATGTATTTGCAAAGAAACACTAATTATGAATATAAAACCATAGTGGATTTTAAATATGGACAATGGGCAACATACTTTAAATTGAACTCACATTTCACTTTTAGTTTTAGAATAAACAGCAATGAAATTAATTATTTCATTCATTCCAAAGAAAGGCTGAAAATCTAGGATACACAGAGAGTATTTTTATTTGTGATGTTAGACATCAGACTCACCTCTTTCAATCGGCACAGATTTTATCTTACTAAAGTTAAATATTAATTTTATATTTATATTTACAAACTGGAATTTTTATTGATATCAATAAATTTAACAACAATATGATTTATCTCATCACATAGTTCATTCAAATTCCTTATTTTCCGTTTAAATTTTAGTGCTTCTAGATAAGGAAAATATTGTAGTGCTTCAAAATAGCATGCTTAATCTATTGTCTAGTCATCACAATCAGGTGAGCTAATTGTTTTCAGACAATGTCCTAATCAGATACAGCAGTGAAATTTAATAAAAAATTGTATTGGGTTGATTAGGCATAGAATTATGGACTGGGGGCATGCTATTTTCTACAGTATTTGTAATGAATAATGTCATTCAAAATTGTTTCATGTGAAATCGTCTGTAATCATGACCAAAACTTGGTACTGCATAGACAAAGTGAATGGATTACGGATTCGTCAACATGCATAATTTTTCACTTAACACAATTTGGGAAGATGACAGGGCAATGCTTATGCTTATGAATAGGAACCACTTAGCAAGATTGGAGCATTTTTTCTTATCCCATATTTGAGAATAAAGGTGGCCATGTCTTAGAAAAAAAAAAAAACCTTTCTCCTAACTGTGGCCTACATTGCAGCATGTAGCATGCAATCATTTCAGATAAGGAAATTCAGAAATTAGAGATCTACATAAGAATGCAATGGATGGGAACAAAGTGGGAAAATATCCTAAATAATAAAAAGTTTAATGTTTGAGGTTAAAGAAGTTTTGGATTATTTATTGTTTGATTCAGGAATTACATAAACTGATATTAGTATTGTATACTTAGAAGAACAATTAATTTAGCTGTATAGATTTTTTGAAGTCAATTTAATTATTATTAATGTTATCTTTATGAAATATATAAAAGTAGATAAAATGCTCACAAATTCTGCTCACACATATTTAATTGAAAGTAATGAAAACCACCACTTGGTATAGTGAAAATAGCCTGAAAGAAATTTTGGTCTGTAATTAATGGTTTTAATCTACTTACTGATTGTGTAAGAAAGCAAAATGTTGGCAAAATTTTACTAGTTTTATTTAGTAAGATACTTCTAACTTATGAATATATTCTGGAAAGCTCTCAATATAGCTAAATGTGAAGTACTTATAGCTAAGCAACAAGGTAGTCTTCCTGACTGCCAACTGCCAAGTTCTCTTCCTGTCATTTCTCACATTCTGGACACATCAATTTTAAGTGGAATTTTCTAATATGTCAAGAGAAAGAAGAGAGGACAAAATTCATCAATGTTGGTATGCATTATTCTTTAGATTGTACATTATTATAACATACTTAGAAAGCCAAACTGCATCATTTCAAAAGCTAAGCAAATGCATATCTACAACTATGCTTTGTCTAAGTATATTTTGGCATCTATAAATATATTTTGTGGAAATTATTATAAATAGAAATAAGTATTTATGTATAAGAATGTTTCTATCTAAATAAGATATTAAAATGTTAGAAAAATTTAATAATGATTAAATAAATTCATTTAGATATAGTATAGTATATTTACTTGATAGAATGTTTAAACAACCATTAAAATCACATTTAAGAGTAATATTGAATATAAAGATTATAAGTAAATAATGCAATGAAATGTTCATAAATTATTTTTTAAATGTTACAAATATAGACATGTGCTTTGATTATAATCTTTAATAGAAAATGATATATTTTTATTTTGAAAAAGACAAAATATATAAACCAATTGAATGACAGTGTGCAAGTGCATGGTGGTAAGACTGCTTGATTTTACTTTGTTCAGATTATATTGTTTAGAATTTTACAAATTGTATGCAATATATTCAATGTGGTAATCAAATTCAATTCAAAAAAGAGCTTTTTTTAGCTATTAAAAAAATTGAGGGAAGGGATTCAAACAATTTTCAGAAATTGTGCATACATGCATGTGTGTGTGTAAAATTAGAAATAACATGTATTCACCTAAGCATTAACTTCTGACTCATTAACAGAGTATATTAATTTTAACAATATTGCCAAAATATCCCTAAATAATGACTCAGTCATGTTTATTTCTCAATGATGCAAAGCACAAATTCTCTGAACTGCAACCAAAATAGATAAAAATGTTTTGACTTCAATGAAAGCTTTGTTTTAATTTTCATAGAGAAGAAAAAATAACCCATCTGTTCTATGAAGTAGTCTGAACATTTCCGACATAATGAGTTAGACAGAGTGTCGGCATGGTTTGATTGGACTACAGAAGGTATTTCTTCCTAAGACTTCCAAAGAAACTTCTGTTAGGGGCATAAATATTTCAATTCCTACATGCCAATATTATCAGCTTCCCCAGTTTCACACTCTTGAAAAGACATTATTTCTCTTCATATGTTGTTAAGTAGGTTGTGTATCTTGGAGTTGCATATAGTATAAAGATGCATCTTTCCTTATCCTTCACTACATCTCAATATTGTCACAATTTCTATGTAATTTTGACAACCTGGGCTTTTAGAAAGCTTCTTACATATAAAATATTGGGATTTAAAAATTCAAGAAGACGCCAGCTTGAGCACAGGCTAATCAGGTTTGAGCACAGGGTTGCAGCTTGAGCATGGGATGGTCATTGGCTTAAGCCTAGAGGTCACTGGCTTGAGCAAGGGGTCCCTGGCTCGACTTTAGCCCCCCAGTCAAGGCACATGTGAGAATCAATCAGTGAACAACTAAAAAAAGTGATGTAACTACGAGTTGATGCTTCTCGTCGCAATGTCTTCCCGTTTCTCTCTATCCCTTGCTAAAAAAAATTCAAGATGTCATAGTCAGTTGTAAGATTTAGAAAGTGTGATTTATTTTTTTAGGCCAAATATCACCCTGGTATTTATAATAACATTATTATTATTACCAGTAATTGGTAAAAGTTAACCAGGTAAAGCAATTTGCTAGTGAAGCTTACTCCAGTTCAAATAAAATGTTTCCTTATTCCCTCCCATCTGACATAATCTTTTAATGGTTGGATATTGAGTCACCATAATTTTTATTCTTATATAAATATATTTATAATATAAATTTATTTAGAACATAAATAATATCACATTATATATTAATCTACAACCTATTTTTCAAACTTAATGATATACTATGAAAAATAATCTACATATCTACTCTGGAAATTGTATATGTTCCAAATTGTTTATTTCAGCTTTTCTTAAAATTAAACTTTAAAATGATAATTATTTTGTTAGTCTAGACCTTGGAAAAGCATTTAATTTTAAGCTATTAACACAAGATTTTGAGAATTCAAGACACTGAACTGCACTATATATATATATATATTATGATAAAAGGTTGAGAATATGCACAAGACTTGAAGATGTAAGAACATAAAAGTATTCAGTTTGCTTGAGGACCTTTTGCCATATTGATATTTATATTTGTAGGTATGAAATTAATTCTTGGCTGGTTTGTACTCTTATAGAAGATTCCAATTCATCCACAATGCTTTATCTTTATAAACTGTCTTTTAACTATGAGACTATACTATTAATTTATATGAATTTAAAAGGAATTGATTTTTCATGAATATTTGTAAGTCGCAATGAGATTAACTTATTAACCTTGTCATATTTAAACTACCACTTGTTAATTCACTGATTTTTTTCTATAAGTAGATAAACTGTATAAACTATTAATATTAATTTGAAGTTTAGAAAAAAATAACATTTTGCCCTCTTTTTATCAGAAAGTCCATAAGAATATAACTCTGCACTACATTTCCTTGTGTAGGCATACCATGTTTTATTCGATTATTCAATTTCCATAAACATTTATGTTCCTTCAAGTAATTTAAACTTTTATAATACCTTGCAAATCTTTCTTGCACAAAATAGGTAATATAAAATTTTTGAATGAACAACAATAACAAAAATCTCTAGATTATTTACAGTCCTTGAAAGAACTTTTCATTTATTAAATTCTATATTCCAAGGCCCTCAACTCATAGCACACATATGTAGTAGCTCACTAAATTTTTTTGAATGTTGAGACTCTTTTGCGGGAAATCACAGCTTGAATTATGGCTAAGAATGAAGATTTATTTTCCTAAAGTGTGCCCGAGATGATATATAGCTGGACTTTCAGGCATTAACTGTTGATTCAGAATGCTATGGAATCAGGATTCATGAACATGAATGAAACCAAACCACAGAAGGAGCACTTACCTGGATGAGGAACATAGCAATGTGGTGAAATTCTCCACGGCCCCCTTGCTTAACAGGAACTGTCATAAAGAATTTGCTGCCATCTCTAGAAAACACAGGCTCTTCATTCTATAATACAGAGGAGATATAACAATCTCAGAATGGCATATGAAATTTGTGCTGCAAACTATTGCTAATTCATGCAGGGATTAAACCAACTATTTATTTAGAATTAGTTTGAAAATGATAAAATTATTTTAAAAAGTGTAAAATAATATTTTTAAGTGGATTCAATGCATTGTGTGTATGCGTGTTTTTAAATGATGGAAAAGATGGGGAACTTTCTTAAATACTAGATAGGAATCATTTAAAAGTAAATTAAAGTCAGTTAAAAAGCTCAGAAAAGGACTTTTATATCTTTCAATAAAATATCACATTTAGCAATTTATCCTTAAAAATAAAGAAAATAGAAACATCATCAGTTTATCAAAATGTTTTTAATTTTTTAAAAAATTATAACTAAATATTTATTTTTCTAAAGTCACTCAGCTACTCTACTTACTTGATGTAAGCATAAATTTATTAAAAATACAATAATCAGAAATTGGGAGGAATCTGTTGAAAAACATTTAATTCATATGTCCTATCCTCACTGCTCACCCTTCCACAAATACACAAACACAAATGTCTAGTTGATGACTTTTAAATTAAACTCTAGTGGCACATTAAATCAATAGAATTATTTTCAATATTTAAACAAGAGAAACTAAACATACAGATTGTTTCTCTTGCTCCAGGGGAAACATTAAGAATATGGATTTACCTGACAAAACATTGCATTCTTTTTTGTTGGGTTATTGAGAGTGGTTATACATATGGTATACAGAAAGGTTTTTATACAATTACCTCTCTAGGTCTTTAAATAACTTTCAAGCCCTTCTAGATGATCTGATTCTACACTTTATCTCATCTCAACTTCTTCCATTCTCCTGATTCCTCATTGTGGCTGTTTCTGCTTCAGCGCCTTTGAACTACTATTTCCCCTTGTCTGGTTCTTTCTCTTTTCTTTCATATCAGTGCTCTACATGGACTTATCAGAGAGGCGCTTCCTGATTACTCTGTCTAAAGAGTGATTAAGGAAGCCAGATCATCCAACTCTATATTTATCTCTCATCCTCTTTCACTTACTTTTTATTTTTTTCCATAGTGCCTAAAAATTCAACATATTGTATATTATGTATGTATTCAATATTTATTTTTTTGTATAAGAATGTATGTGTGTATATGTATTTAGTATTCCTATAGAATATGAGCTCCATGATGCATGAACCTTCTATTCTTCATTGCTATATCTTCAGAACCCTGAGACAGTGACGATCATAAATTGTGCTTAATAACTATTTACTGAATAAATAAATAACTTTTCATAATCAAGAATCTGATTCTAACTTTATTAGTAAAACATCCATTGATAAAAAATATAGAATAATATTTTACTTGTCTACTTCATGAACCTTCATGAAAATATAAGATAATATATTTATATTTAAATAATTTAAAACTCTGAAGTAATATACAATTTAATGATGGAAAACTGCATTGCTGGGTACATTACAAATACTGAAAAGACACTTGACTGTGTAAATCACATCTTTCAACTATGAGAGAATCAATAATTCTTTATGTTCCATCTCTTTCTCCTTTTGGATATTCTTTTTGCCTTTGCACTTGGGGTTTGACCTTTTTGTCATTTTTTCCCCTAGATCTTACTCATTTTTTGCTTAAATGCACAAAACAAAAACTATTTCCAGATTTCCTCAGTTCAAGATTCTCTTTTAGTTAAGAAATTTCTTTTTAGAGATTCTAGAAAGTACCCTGTATTCATCTCTTCATGGCCTGCAGTGCACTCTGTTATATGGTTGACTTCTTTCACTAGGCAAGTAATAATTAAAGTTTGCAATTTTGTCTTCTTAGCTCTATTGCCTAGGACACAGTAGGTGCCCAACTTATAATTGAGTAGCTAAATTCATGTGTACAACAGGAAAAAAAATATATCACTCAATCTATCACATTTAGTCCAATCTATTAGCTGCTTCATTACGCAACATTCTCTATTTGTGTTTTGCTTCAAAAACAAACTGCTTTTTTATATTATGAGAATCTGAGCATTCTTCTTTTTTACAGTAGTCCCCCAAATCTGGTGTCTTAGAAATGATTCAGTAAAGGAACAGATGAGGACTATAATCTTAAGGGTATAGTTGGGTTAAAAAACCTTCAGCACTAGAACAATGTCTGGCTATAAAAATATTACTCTAGGCAGAACCCTCTTTTACAATGAAATTAAGGAAATGGAGCCAATTTCACTGTCCATTCTCATGACCTTAGGCAAACCGGTGTTTATGACACAGGGCAATGAATTGGGGATACCAAAATTTTATCCCTAACAAAATGGGCTTTGTACTGGTTATCCCAACTAGTAAGTCTCTTGAAGCTAGGGCAAATACACCCACTTTTCCCTGCTCTTCCTATTGACTGGGAATAAATATATGCTGACTGTACATGACTACTACCTTTCTCATCTTTAAATTTCATCAAATTCTAAGCATTTCATAAAATTTCCTTAGAGCTTCTGGAGAAAAATTCAACTGTGACAAAACACTACCTGCCTTTTTTTACTGAATGGTTAATGACTGGTTTCTTAAATATTCATAATATTGGAATTTAAAATGTAGTACACCTGAAACTAATATATTATATATCAGCTATAATTGAAAACATTTTTAAATGATTAAAAAATAAATAAAATGTAGGTAACATAATACCAAAGGAATATGTATTATGTTGATGTATGTTAGACTATTATGAATGTCACTGGCAATAAAAAGTATAGAAAAAAAAAGGTTTAATAATGGAGGACAATTCAGAATACATCAATATCCATATATTATTGTTTTAATTTTCAGTATTTAATTAAAAATTTTTATTTATTAATTTTAGAGAGAGAAGAAAGGAGAGAGACAGAAACACTAAGCTGTTTCTGTATGTGCTCTAACCAGGAATCAAACCTCTCTGCTGCAGGACAATGCTCTAACCAACCGAGTTATCCAGCAAGGCCAGTACTTAAATTAATTTTATGAGCGTTCTTTTTCCCAAATTCATTTTGCACACAGACTAATAATAAATAATTTATATTAATATAGCTAGATGATTGATAGATAGATAATAGATACATATGCCAATATGCCTATAATTGAACTGAGCAAAGTGTAGACTATTTACAGTCCTTCTTAGACAATTTATTTATTCAGCAAACATTGATGGAGCTTTTCTTATAACCAGACTATATTAGGCACCAGGTTTACAATGGAGAACAACAAATGAGTATCTTTTCTGTTCTTATGAACTCAGTAAAAAAATCCCAGAAATAACTGTATAAGTATTAACAGAAATTACATTTGACTTTAAAGTAACTTGTATTGAGGGATGCAATTCGGTTAGGGTGATTGGAGGAGGTAAATTCTTAAGCAGGTGATTAAAGGTGAAGTTTGCAAAATGAGCAGGTTCACATAAGAAAGTAGTTGAGGGACTTCCATTTAGAAGAAAGCAGTCATACAATGGCCTTGTGAATATGACAGCTAATGTTCTTAGAATGAAGAAAAACAATTAAAAGAATGATATGGCACAAAACTGAAAATGCTTTCAATTTAATCTCTTACAGATCATTTAAAAAGGTTGCTGTTTATCTGTGGACAAAAGGAGAGACGATAATTGTATTAATTGTGAGAGTGAAGTATGAGGATGATGTGGGTAGTGATCAAATATGTATTTCAAAAAGGTCACTCAGGCCTGACCTGTGGTGGCTCAGTGGATGGAGTGTTGACCTGGAATGCTGAGGTTGCCAGTTTGAAACCCTGGCTTCCTGGTCAAGGCACATATGAGAGTTGATGTTTCCTGCCCCTCCCCCCTTCTCTCTCCCTTCTCTCTCTCTCTCTTTCTCTTTCTTCTCTCTAAAATGAATAAATAAAAAAAATCTAAAAAAGAAAAGGTCACTCAGCCAGCCTTTCAGGATGGAGAACAGATTGGCAGGTGCCTCAGGTGTTGAGTGTGTGCCAGCTCAGGAGGAGCTGGAGTACTGTGGCTGGATCCCATACGGTGTTTGCGAACTGTAGAAAAAGTAAATTGACATGAGAGCTTTGAAAGTAAAATCATGTGGTGATGAATATATGCCGATAAGAATGAGGAAGAGTTCAAAATAAATACTAGAATTATGATCTTAATAGCTGGATGGATAACTCTGTCCTTGACTCGTATGATCAGAAGGCACATGACTGACTAGTAAAGAGATGTGTTCAATTTGGATCTGTGGAGTGTGCAGTGACTTTTATAGACTGAAGAGGAGATGACAGTCATAAAAGTGGATGTTTCAGAAATCAGAGAACTGAGTTGCTTAGAGTAACTCATTTGGAGGTTTCAGTATATGGGCAGTAACTGAAACCATACATCTGTGTGACAACTCAGGAGGGAATAGACAATAAAAGATGACTGTAAAGAACAAAACAAATCAAAACCAAAACAAACCAAAAAACAAAATAAAACAAAAACTCTTCTTTGCAAAAAGTAGTGATAGAGTTATTAGTAAAACAGGTTGGGCATATGTGGATAATCTATGTATGTTTCCTTCTCAAATGTCCAGTTTGAGATTATGTTGTGAAGACATTTGGTAGTGTTTCTATTGTGATCATTTGGACTCCAGGCTCATTTGTGTCACAAATTAGCACTGTAAGGTAGGGTATATTTAACAGAAGAAGTGTTCATCTGAATAATCTCCACAAAACCAATACATTGGGCTATCTGATTGTGTTGATGGTTTCTAGTTTTAATGGATTGCAACATTTTCTCTTTTGTATCACAAAAGTTTACTATAAGAATGGTTCCAAAAGTGGATCATTGTTATTCTGCAACTTACAGCAAATAAATAATAGAAGCAATCTTTTCATAAATGATGTCTTAGAAAGACAAAGTCAGAAATATTTTTATGGAAAAAACTCAAACACGCAGTCTTTTCTTTAATTTTTTTAAATTTTATTTATTCATTTTAGAGAGGAGAGAGAGAAGGAGAGAGGAGAGAGAGAGAGAGAGAGAGAGAGGAGCTGGAAGCATCAACTCCCATATGTGCCTTGACCAGGCAAGCCCAGGGTTTCAAACCGGTGACCTCAGCATTTCCAGGTCGACGCTTTATCCACTGCGGCATCACAGGTCAGGCAAACATGCAAAGTCTTAAAGTCATATTAATAAAATAACTTTTGAAAGTTAGCTCATAACAAGTAGGTGAACAAAATAGGCACAATGGCCAAAATGTGATGGAAAGAAACCACCTATACTATACCTGTTTAGAGAGCCATGTATCTGACGTCATTTCATATTTCTGAAACAAAACAATTAACTTTATGAAGCATCTAAAGACCAAATGAACACACATCAATTTAATAATTTTTACAGTGTTATTTTTTAGGCATTTCCCCCTTTCTCTTCAACTGGTGAAATACCACAAGAGATCCTTTTGTAATTATTGATTTAAACTGAATAAATAATTATAAAATCAGGATAAAATAATAATTTAATTATAGTTTTTTCTTTGGTGAACTCCTCCAGAATTCCCAGTATTATATCTGCAGAATAAAAGATCATTATCTAGCTCTGTTTTATTACCTCACTCAAACTGTTTTGAACCACTTGACACTGCCTCTTTTCACATCCAGGCGTTGTCAGGAAAAAAATATTTAAGTTCTTCAAAAGAACTGGGCAAACAGCCAGGAATAAAATTAAAAGATAGACATTCTTTGAACATTCAATTTTATCATAGTCATAAACATTTGAAATGACATGTTCTTTTAAAATAATCTTGCCAAAGATTAAAACCAAAATCATATTCCATAAAGCAAAATTAAATAATTTAATTGCAAGTTCAATATGTATAGATGAAAAAAGTTTAGTAATCCTATGTGTAGTAAATTAGGAAATATTTTATAGTTTCTGAAAAAAATATTCTATAAGAAAATATAAATGAAAAATAATTGCATTTATAAAATATCAATTTAAAACAGTTCCCTCTTTTTATTTCTATTTGCACCTCAGCTATACTCACTCTTTACATTTATAAAACCCAGACATAAAACATACCAATTTCCACTGCTCATTAGTATCACTAACTTTTCTTAGAGTCCATGAGATTCCAAAATTTCACTTTCATTTGTAGTCGAAAGTAAAATATTTTAAACTCCATAAATGGGATTAAATAAAATAGAATATCAAAAAATTATCAAATCAATAATGTGATACATTTCCAATGTATTTCCATTATTGAAGCATTTTAGTATATCTTTGCATTTACCCAGCTCTAATTAGAATATGCACATTCCAATTTTTTAGCTCTTTTTATTTGTTTTTGCTTGTTTTGTAACTTTTTATTTTGAAACATGTGCAAAGTTACAGAGAAGTTAAAGACCAGTTAAAGAAACATCTGTATATGTTTTAGATATGATTCTCATTTATTTATATTTTGCTTTATTTGCTTTATTATTGTATCTCTATATATACTGTTTCTAAACGACTTGAAGATAAAAGTATAATTCTTCAAAAGAATCAAAAGTTGAAAATATCAGTTTTCCTTTAATAATTTGACATAAAGTTTGAGGCACTAGATACATTTGCTCCCAATTAATTCAGTAAGCATTTAAGAAAACTACAGTATTATAAATATTTACATATTCTTAACAGTAAAATAATCAAAATCAGTAAATGAAACAAACAATTGAGGTTAGTATATTAACTTATGAATTGTGACAAATAGTTATTTGCAGATTTCTTACATTTTATTTACACAATAATGCCATCCACAAATAAAGATACTTTTACTTTTTCTTTAACAATCATCATGTGTAAACCTCGGCAAGTTTCTGTGATTAAAATCTCTATTAATGTTTGTACTGTATAATATTTAGAGTTTATATCTTTACCTTATTGAGAATCTTAATGTGAACAAGAAAGGTATTTTACCATTGAATATGATATTTATTGATTTATTTTGTGGGTATCCTTAATCAGATTGGGGATACTATGTTCTATTCACTTATGTTGAAAGTTATGAATGAGTGTTGAGTTTTGCCACAAATAGTAGGATTTCCTTATTTTATGGCTGAATAGTATTACATTATGTGTATGTGTGTTTTCTACTTTTGCTATTCAGAACTTCAAAATTCTCAAGCATTGTGCAACCTGCATTTTCTTTCTTTAATTTTTTTCTCTCTAAGGCATGTCTTGTACTTGCACAGGTAGGCAAGGAGCTAAAGGCTTAAGAGGTCCTCTATGTGGATAGCTGAAGTTTTTCTCCTTATAGCTCTAAATTCTGTTACTTGTCTTGCAAATTTCAACCTCCAATAGCCTCAAACTCTGATTCTTCCTGCCTACTTGAAGCAGTGATGTCACTGTGTCTTTCTTGTGCGCCATTTTCCTGCACTGTGGTCTGAAAAGATGTCACCAATAGAAAGTCATATCTAGGTCCATTTTGTATATTTACTTTATTTTACCATTTCCCCCCCAATAATCCTCATGTTCAACATATGAATGCAAGTTTTTAATCTTTTGTACAGTTTTACAGTTGATTACAACAGAGATGCTAGTCTGATAATAGTTACTCTATTTGCCCAAAAACATAAATTGAAAATTCTGTAGTTAAAAAATTTGGAATCTTTTACTTAGTACCAAATACATAATATAACAATTTAAACTGATTACAGTATGACAGAGATAGCATTTATTACAGAGTTTATAAAAACTGATTATAGAAATCTAAATATAACCTTCTTTCAAAACACAGTGGTTCCAAATTTTTTTTTTACTATTTTTACTTAATTTAAGAACAGAAACATTGTCTCTTATTTAAGAAGACTAAACTACAAAAAAATTGAATTTTTGGACTGTCTTTAAAGAAAAAAAAGGGAGCATTAAACATTCTATATTCTCAAATTAGTCAAAGTCAAAATATAAAGAGACATCCCATATTTGAGAATGACAATAGCATGGTTGGACGATGCTTTATACTATATGAGAGTTTATTTGTAGAGGTTAGTTTATTCTCTTTTTCTTATCATCTATATGTCTTGCTTCAAAGTCTGGAAGCCTTATAGATTAAAGTATATATTAATTACATAAATTTTCCTACTATCTTCCGAAGAATTGAAGCTTTTGCACAAAAAAATTTCTGGTATCTCTCTGCATAGTAGCATAAACGACTTCATTTTAAGTATATAAGAAAAGTAAATTATACTCACTCTACTACAAGCACCTGTTGTGGTCTCACAGACAGTAAGGATGGAGATGTTCTGAGGTCGGTTCAACCATCTGACTACTGTCTTGGTATTGCTTACCCATTTAACCATTGTGATATAGTATTCTCTAGTTGGAAACAAAATTAAAATTTACATTTAGAGACAGATGACTTGTATAATTCCAATAATGTACACTGCTAAATGCAAGAATGAATGAAACACTATAAGGGTATAAGGTCACATTATAGGAATTTCTATTTATTTATATTTATACATAGCTTTTACAAATATTTATATATATATAGACAAATATATGTGTATATATGTGTGTATGTAAATACATGCACATATATATACATATAGTAATATATTAATGTTTTTAAAAATATCCAAAAAATTGAGAATAAAAAGTGAATAATTTCCTAGAAAGGAAATCCTTAGAAAGATAAAAGTAATCAAGATGCTAGACACTTATGAATAACTTTTATCCTCTACTTATGAGTACTAACATATGTGCAAATTAAGTATAACTTCCTGAGCTATATTCTATTTTATTTTTTTAAATACAATCAATAATCAATTAAAAGGCAAAGCTTATTCTTGACTTAATTATTTTTTTATGCATGGCTTTCATGTCATTGCACTTCTTGCATGGGGATTGGCAGAGGCGGATTAAGGTCAGTTGAGGCTCCGGGCGCAGAAGAAAATATTGGGTCTCTTGTTGTTAGAAAAAAGCGTAAAGTTGGGGTTTTGTGGGGCCTTTCAGAAGTTGGGGCCCAGGGTGCATGCCCAGTGTGCCCACCGTTAAATCTGCCTCTGGTAATTGGACTACAGAGCTATGAATGGTTTATGTGGGTGTTTGTCAGCTGTGGGCCAAGAGAGTCATCTTATTCATAGTATGTTTTATTATATTTTTTAAACTCTTACTTATTTAAAAGAATTTAAAACAATGAAGGAATCGAACTGAAGGCGATGAGGGTGTTACTGAACCTTTGGTACAGTGAGTATACTAATTTGAGGGGCCTGTAATGTCCTCACGCTGGTTGTAGATGGGAAGGTTATATTTTTTCCTTCATAATTTATATTTTTCTTTTGTAGTAGATTCCATGCTTAGAAATTTTCGTAATATATCACAAAATCCTGACCTCAAACAGAAGAAAATGTAATCATCAACACTGATTCAATTAATAATAATAAAGAAAAAACCTTTCCAACAAATTTGTCCAGTTTCAGAATGGATGAGTTGCTACCAATAGCTTGAGAAGTGCCACTTGTGAGTATTATCTTAAAGTTATCTCCCTGGTTTTTATATGACTTAGGAAAAAAAATCACCTGTGGAAGGAAAACCTTGTTAGACAAATCACCTGTTTTTATACATGTCTGGGTTAGCCAGTCAGCTACATGAATCTGACGTTTCTAACATTAGTAAGTATCTACTTTCTCTAGCAAATGCGTTAGCCCATCAAAGTGGAGATGTCAGTAGTAGGGCAGGGATAACTTATCATACAGTGAAGCCTGCCATATTTTCTTCAACAATCCCCCTTTAAAATATTTGGCAGCTTTCACAACCCAGCTGAGTCCCACTTGAAAATTGCCTAGAAACTATGAAATCTTAGTGTCGAGTTCCCCAGAGTTAACAAGGCCAGGCAAATTTGAATCAAATATGCAATCGAGGTTGGTTTAACTAACTAACCACTGCCTTGGTATTGCTTACCCACTTAATAATTGTGATATAATATTCTTTAGATAGAAACATAAAAAAATTTATATTTAGAGCCAAAGGAGGTATATAGTACTATTAATGTACACGGTTATATTATATGCAAGATTTAAAATTAATCTTTGGCCAAATCAATGGGCCTTGTAATTCTTTTAAGAATGATGTACTGTTCATTTTCACTGTGTTTTGTTTAAACTGATTTATTTTGGATGCATTATTACATTTGGCAGTTTGAATAGTAAAAAAGGGAAAATATAGGTGTTAAACTTAAATAAATTTATCTAGAAAAGTAACCCTCAAGTAAAATGTTACAGGAACATTTTTTTTGTAATGTCTTCACAGACATTGACACAATACATTTGTTACCTAGAATGGAAATCTTGACTTTTAAAATAGATTTCATATTTGAAAAACAAAATTTAACCAGTGCAAATCTGGTAAATAAATAATTTTTTACAGAGGACACTAACTTAGGTGTAAATTTAAGTTAAAATCATCAATTTATAGTCATACCATATATATATATATATATATATAGTTTGTTTTTGCATAATGCATCTATGTTCATATGCAAAATTTGGTCTTATGTGAAATCTTAGTGTATATTTTATTTATAATTTAAATAATGAGAGTTCTCTTGTAAATTGAATAGTGAAAATTGCCAGGGTAATTTTAAACCATTGAAATTCCAAGATAAATTGTTGGAAATGTGCAAAATGAAAGTTAAAGTAGAGCTTGACACATAAGTGAGAAAAGATACATTTAATAACAAAATCAAACTCTATATCCACTTTGTACTAGGATCCTAGGTGCATATCTCTGTATGATTCATATCTACTTATTCACTTTGTTCATAGGTATCAGGCTTCCTCTGAGTGAGAGAGTAGGGATGCACCCTTACCTGCAAAGGGCACACTCCTTGGGTATACTACCTGCTGCATAAGTGGCTGTCTTCTGAAACTCCATCTTATGAACACATTAGATCAGGGGCACCATGACCATTGGACTGTGAAAGTGTCCCTTCCTTATAACTACTGTTCATGCTTGTTCCTAGTCTCTATGGCTCTGGATACTTAGGAAGTCCTCAAGGTTTTTGTCCTCTTGAGCCATAGAGACCTACATAAGCACTTTAGAGGATTGTACTCGAGTCAAGAAAGACTTTCTATCTGCTGGGTAGTCTGGCACAGGAGATTTAATTACTCACAGGGCATGTGGGATGGAGGCCCCTGTATCACCAGCAGACAAGCATGTCAAATTGTACCTGTGTTATCACTGGCTTCCTGTCCAATCACTACTATGTGTTCACAACATAATCTTTGTACACATATAGTTATACTAAGATCATTCTCTTTCAGAGAATCCAGGATCTTTGTCCATAAGTGTATCGTAATAGCCTTCATGGCCAATCCATAACTACTGTCCTCCAACGACCTCTGTTAACAACTATACATTACTTTTAATAGGGTACATTTAGGACACTTCCATAAACATAGATAAAGTTATTAATCAGATATCCTTGGCACAATTAGAGATATAGACTAGACATATACAAATAAAATAGAAAGAGCAAGCAAGGTACTATTAAGCCCAGAGAGACAGGGCAACATGACACTTCTGTATCAATGGTAAAGGCTGAGAACAATGGGTCACAAAGGTTGGATGACAGAAAAGATTTAAAATAAGTAAAATAATGTAAAAGACACAGAGTAAGGAGAAATAAAAAACAAAACACTACTTTTACTTTTCAACCTACAGTTTTTTGAACATAAAGTTTAATCACTTTCCTCCCCAAATGTGAAAAAGACCAGGCCAGTGGAAAAATCTGTAATAAATATTTTTTATTACATAAAAAATATTTCTCCAAGTATTTAATAATTTTAAATTCACATCTGTAAATTCCAATAACAATACCAAATGTTTGCAATATGTTAAACTCATAATGTAATAGTCAAAAATTTTTTTCTTTTTCAGATAAGATAAACTGTCTAACTTCTACTGGGCCTGAAGATATTCAAGAAGGGTCATTATCTTAGTTCCTATCATCCTGCATTCTGAAAAATCAACAGACACTGTAATTCACATAAAGATGAGTCTGGACTGAATTACTGAGAGTACTGAAGAAAATTTGCATTTGTGATCTGACTTTGTTTAATGAAAGGTCTTCAGCTGAATTACTAATAATTTTTTTTTAATGATGGAAATGTGGGGTAAGAAATTAAAAAATAAATTATACTTTTTCTCCAATAAAGTTATTATTTAATTTCTTTTTAGAATCACATTAATGAATTAAAATTTATTTTACATTCTTTAACTACAGTATACATATCTGGTCAAAGTGAAATTCTATCCAATTTAAGATTAGATTGGGAAATTTATTCTTGTAAAATTATAACCATGAATTGTTATAACTAATTAAACCAACCAACTAACAATCAGTAGACCAAAACAAATGACCTAATACTTAAAGTTAGAAATAAATCTTGTTCTTTGGGGTGGGGGTCGGGATACACTTTAACATGTAGCTCAAGTCATAAGAGAATATCATTCAACATTCATTTATTAATCTTGCTCCTTATATAGGTATATATATTCAATTATAATTATTTTTATCATGGCAATTATATTAGAAATAAAATGGCTATAGCCTGACCAGGTGGTAGCACAGTGGATTGACTGTCAGACCAGGATGCTGAAGAACCAGATTAAAAACCCAAAAGTTGCCAGCTTGAGCACAGGCTCACCTGGTTTGAGCAAACATCAGCAGCTGGAGCCCAAAGTTGCTGGCTTGAGCAAGGGGTCACTCAGTCTGCTGTAGCCCCCTGGTCAAGGCACATATGAGAAAGCAATCAATGAACAACTAAGGTGACGCAACAAGGAATTGATGCTTCTCACCCCTCTCCTTTCCTGTCTGTCCCTATCTGTCCCTCTCTCTGTTTCTCTGTCTCTGTCCCCCCACAAAAGAAAAGGTTATAAAGATAGTCATATATGAAGTTCAAGTTTAGTGAAAATAAAAGGAAAGTCAAAAAATCAAAAGTTTTTAACTACACTGTATAATAGAATAAAGTTCACATATTGATCAACATTGTACAGAGTATTTGAAGATAAAATGAAAGTATACTAGATGCAGAGATTCCAAGATGGTAGTGGAGTAGGCAGATGCACAGACTGCCACCTTCTGCAACCAAAATGGATTACAAATTAATTTAGGAACAATCATCGTGAAAAACCAACTTTGGAGTAAAAGAACAGGACTCAAAAACCAAGGAGCACAGAAGAATCCACATAGATCCTGGTAGGGAGTGTGGGGAAACAACGGAGCTCCCCTGCTCCCAGAAGTGAGGGGCAGCTGAGGCTTTTGGTCTATAAGGTCTCTCATTGCAAGGAGAGAAACCCTGAGAGGCGGGAGTCCTCAGTTCCAGGACCAGAGCCCCAACCAAGAAACCCAGGGACTGGAGGAGACAGCCTGACAGCATTGAGTGGGGAGTAGCGCAAGAGTTCTGTCTGTGGGAAGCAGCTGGCACAAGGAAGTGCAGTCATAAGGGCCAGTACAGAAAATATCTCTCAGAGCCACTTGTCAGGGGCTTCGGGGAGAGGAGGGCTGAGAGGACAGGTCTTACATGAGAAAAGTGGGGAGATTGAGACACGGGGACACAAATAGTAACGGGGAGAAAAAAACCTGAGCTGATTCATTCTTCAGTGCCAAGGTTGCCATAGCTGGGGGAGGGGTCACTCCCTCCAACTTGCACAAGCCTAGTGTGGAACCAGTTGACCCAACACCAAAAAGCTCTCCAGCTCCAATCAGCGCAAAAGGTTGTTTGAAAAGGAGAAAGTAAAGGGGAGGGACAGTGATTCAGGTTTCCAGGGAGACCTGAGCTATACCTCCCCTTTTATACAGAGAATGTGCCCTGTCCCTGGATAGGCACTGGGAAGACCACAATCTAAGGTTCTCAGATGTCACACTCACTGCATTCCTAGATAGAGTTTCAACTGGGGCTAAAAATAAAACAAAACCAAGATATGCCCTCTTTACTCCTCCAAAGCACAGAACTGCCTGTTGAGATCAGCAAACAAAAAGCAGGAAAATTAAGACTTTGAAGCAGCTCTATTAGTTATAGAGAATAAAAATCTGAGCAACCAGGGACCTGAAGATGGCGGCGGAGTAGGCAGATGCACAGACTGCCAGTTCGCACCATCAAACTGAATTAGAAATTAATTTAGGAACAATTAGCATTGAAAAATCAACTTTGGACTACAAGAACAGCTTCAAAAACCAAGACACAAAAAAGAAGCCACACCAAGCCTGGTAGGGAGCACCGAAGACTGGTGGGTCTCACCTGCTTACAAAAACAAAGGGGTGGGGATGAGGCCGAGAGCCAAGCAGGACACTCATTCCAAGGAAAAAAGCAGAAAATATCACTCACAGCCACTTGCCTGGGGACCTAGGAATGAGGTGTGTTGAAAGGGCTGGTTTGTCTTCCAAAAGGAAATGGGAGAGAGAGAGTAAGACAGTGACGGGCAGAGGAATGCATGGGATGACCTGAGAAGCTGAAAAATTTCATATAACCTCACTCATATGAGGAATCCAATGAATAATGTGCAATGAGGAATGGAAGAGAGGCAGAGAAGGGGTCAAAGAGTCCAGAAAGAAAGCATTCAGAGGGAAAGGAGATGAGAGGAGGGGATCAAAGAAAAGAAAGACATTACTGAAAGTATATACACATAACACATAGAGATAGAGGGCAGGATAGTAAATCATGAAGGAAAAGGGGGAAAGTATGGGGGAAAGGGGAAAGGGGATATCAATGAGAAAAAGGGCAAAAGGGAGGGAAGGAGATATATATATTCAGGGGTACACTTGTAACTATGTCAACACAACAAATTAAAATCAATAAAAAAAGAAAAAAGGTATATTAGATGCTTAAGTGACATACCAAAAAGAGTAAATATTTAACTTATTGTAATGAGAATTAATATTTTAGGTGTTGTTATAATAAGTTTAAGCAGCATCTCAAACGGTATGAGTAGATATGCTATGAACAGAACACAGACTTCAATAAAGAGTGGGCATTTGATGGCCTTAATAGGGCATTAGAGAATGTATATTACTCAGAAATTAATTTATGCATGTTTATCTTTTTATACTATAAAAATAACAATGATTTTGTATTACTTGGGATTCATAGAAATAATGTCATTAATATGTATGGTAATACTGTTACTAGTACTCGCATAAAAAATAATATATTTGAATTTTTCAAAAATATAAAAAGTTTAGTTAGCTTAGAAAAATTAAAGAATAACAGTAAAGAAAATTAGGAAGACATAAAAAGGGAGTTACTGAAGGAAGCATATTTCACCACAGGAAAACTCCATGTCTAAAATGCTACGGCAGGAGATGACATCAGAGTAATGGCATGGTAGGAAGTGATACCGATAAATCTCCCCCAAAACTCAACAAGATCTTCAACCAGAAACAGAAAAACCTATCCTTGGAGCCTCCAGATGTTTCGCAATACACCCGAATGTATGGTCGAGCGAAAAATTGGCTAAATATATAATCAAACCCTGAAGGAAATAGAGAGTAAGAAATGCTCCACCTTCCTCACTAACCTAAACAGGGCGGCTTTCACTGGGAACTGAGAATATAGAAACTGAGGCGGGCAAAGGGGGTGAATAGATCCAGGCCACGGCACAAACGGCCGAACCAGGCTGTGGCATAGAGATCCACGCCGAGGAAAAACTGTTCCTGTGGCAACCCGGGCAATACAAGCTAATACTCGCGCCAAACCCAGACAAAGAAAGACAAGAGGGGCAGCCATTTTCCCTGATCTCCTGGTCGGCATGCGCAGATAGTGGGCGAGAGATTCCTTCCAAAGCCCCAAGAGTGTGCACCCGTGTTGTCCCACAGAAGGGCAGAGTCAGGGGCCTTTGTGTGGGCCAAAAGCGGAATCTCCGGGCCGCCCCAGCGCCCTGGGAAAGCCGCGCAAGGAGAGGGAGTGAGAACTAATTCCAACGCTGGAACTTTTCCGTGCGGGAGGGGGATTCACTCAGAGGGTGAGGCGCCTGGCCTGATATCCTGGTCGGCGCGCATGGAGAGTGAGAGATTCCTCCTAGCACCTCAGGAGTGGGCACCGTGTTACCCCACAGAGGGGCAGAGTCAGAGGCCTCCGTGTGGGCCGAAAGTGGAATCTCCGGGCTGCCCCAGCGCCCTGGGAAAGCCACACACGGGGACAGAGTGAGAGCCAATTCCAATGTCGGAACTTTTCCGTGCGGGTGGGGGTTTCATTCAGGTGAGAGTGCTGGCCTGATATCCTGGTTTGCGCATGCAGATAGTGAGTGAGAGATTCCTCCGAGTGCCTCGGCAATGCCCGCCTGTGTTATCCCACAGAGGGGCAAAGTCAGGGGCCTTTGTGTGGGCCAAAAAGTGGAATCTTGGGCCGCCCTAGCACCTTGAAAAAGCCGCACCCGGGAACGGAGCGAGAGCCAATTCCAACGCTAGAACTTTTCCGTGTGGGTGGGGGTTTCACTCAGAGTGTGAGACCCCTGGCCCGATATCCTGATCTGCATGCGCAGATAGTGGGTGAGAGATTCCTCCAAGTGCCTCGGCAGTGCGCGCCTGTGTTATCCCACAGAGTGGCAGAGCCAGAGGTCTTTGAATGGGCGGAAGCCCCGCCTGATTATGCTAGCAGCTCTGACTGACTGAACCTTACCCAGAGCCCTGTGCTGAGTGGGAATAGAGTGGGGAGTTGCCAGCTCTTTGAGCCTCTTACTATCCAGGCAGAGGCAGCAGCAACCCCATAGCTGGATTATCAGGCTACTAATTGAGGAAGGAAAGACTAGGAGAAAGGATCCAGGAACACGGACTCTCTCACTGTCGGAGCCTATAAATACTAATGAGCCTCGACTGCCAACGAGACTGAAGCACAATACAGGACATCGCCATAGAGACTTATCAACTGCAAACCTCTACCTGAGTGTGCCAAAGGGGCAGAACCCGAGGTACAGAGTCACTGACCAGGAAGAGGGAGAGAAAAGAAAAAGCAAGAAGATAACCTCTCAAAATCAAGAATAATATGCAGGCTTTATAGCCTATCCCATTTTATTATATTTGTTCGTTTGTTTCTCTTATCTTCATTCTTGATATTTTTTATTCCTCCTCCAATTTGGTCATTTAACTCTCTGCCAGTCTTGCTCTTTCCTGTCCTTGAACTACACTACCTATAAGTGTTACATCTCCTATTATTTTTTCTTTCCTCTTCCTTTCTCTCTATGAGGGTTGCACTCCAAAACCCTTAACTCTCTCTCTCTCTCTCTCTCTCTCTCTCCTCTTTTTTCTTTTTTCTTCTTTTAGTGGTTCCCTCTTTTCTCTCTCTCTCTCTCTCTCTTACTTTTCTCCCTCTATATTAGTTTCTTCCTTTCTCCTTTACGTCTCCTCTCATTCAAACCTCAATAACAAACAATATCTTATCTGGGACTCAAACTTATGTTTGTGGCATTTTGGGGGTTTTTTACTTCACCTTTTTAACACACTAGCAGTGCTCCAATCCCTGGCTCTCCATTTTATCTAGTTCTTGTTCCACTAAATACAATAGTAATTTTTTAATTTGTCCCCCCATTTTTCCTGTTTCCCTCTTATTCCTCTCATCATAACTCTTAGTCAACCAACACCAAAAAGCAAATCATTTTATTCTTGACCCAATTTTTTTTCTTATTTGCTTTTTGTGGGTCCATATGCCCTTTTTTTTCTTTTTTTTTTTTGCCCTTTATTACTTCTCCCCAATTCAGGCCCTCCATTACAGGCATTGTTTGTTCTATTTAGTGCAATATAATTCACAGTTCACCACAAGATTTTCTCAAGAAAGAGGGGAGAGAAGAGGAGAGAAAAAAAAGGGGGGGGAATAATTTCCTTTTTTTTAATTTTAATTTTATTTTTCTTTATTTCATTATTAATTTTTTTTTAAAAAAACAACTCTTTTCTATTTTTTATTTCTTTGAACTTTTTATTCTTTATTAAATCTCATTAATACTAACAACAAAACCACCCTCAGATGCCATTAAGGAAGAGAAAATCGAATATCATGGATACAAAAGAAAGAGAGGTAACACAGCTAGATGAGGAAAAATCTATGGAGAAAAAATTTAATATATTGGAAACCTTGGAACTAAATGACAGAGAATTTAAGAAGAAATCCTAAATATCCTCCGAGATATACAAGTAAACACAGAAAGGCAATTTAGGGAGCTCAGAAAACAACTCAACGAACACAAAGAATATATTTCCAGGAAATTGAAACTATAAAAACAAATCAAATAGAGATGAAAAACTCAATTCACGAGCTGAAAAACGAGGTAACAAGCTTAGCTAATAGAACAGGCCAGATAGAAGGAGGATTAGTGAAATAGAAGACAAGCAACTTGAGGCACAACAGAGAGAAGAAGAAAGAGACTCAAAAATTAAAAAAAAATGAGATAGCCCTACAAGAATTATCTGACTCCATCAAAAGGAATAACATAAGAATAATAGGTATATCAGAGGGAGAAGAGAAAGAAAATGGAATGGAGAACATACTCAAACAAATAATAGATGAGAACTTCCCAAGCCTGTGGATAGAACTAAAGCCTTAAATTCAAGAAGCAAACAGAACTCCAAGTTTTCTTAACCCCAACAAACCTACTCCAAGGCATATCATAATGAAATTGGCACAAACCAATGGCAAAGAAAAAATTCTCAAGGGAGCCAGGGAAAAGAAGAATACAACATATAAAGGAAGGCCCATTAAATTATCATCAGATTTCTCAGCAGAAACTCTACAAGCTAGAAGACAGTGGACCCCAAGTTCCCCTGAAAGAGAGGAACTTCCAGCCACAAATACTATACCCATCAAAGCTATCCTTTAAATATGAAGGAGAAATAAAAACATTCACAGATACAGAAAAGATGAGGGAATTTATCATCAAAAACCCCCCACTCGCCCTGGCCGGTTGGCTCAGCGGTAGAGCGTCGGCCTAGCGTGCGGAGGACCCGGGTTCGATTCCCGGCCAGGGCACACAGGAGAAGCGCCCATTTGCTTCTCCACCCCTCCGCCGCGCTTTCCTCTCAGTCTCTCTCTTCCCCTCCCGCAGCCAAGGCTCCATTGGAGCAGAGATGGCCCGGGCGCTGGGCATGGCTCTGTGGCCTCTGCCTCAGGCGCTAGAGTGGCTCTGGTCGCAATATGGCGACGCCCAGGATGGGCAGAGCATCGCCCCCTGGGGGGCAGAGCACCGCCCCTGGTGGGCGGGCCGGGTGGATCCCGGTCGGGCGCATGCGGGAGTCTGTCTGACTGTCTCTCCCTGTTTCCAGCTTCAGAAAAATGAAAAAAAAAAAAAAAAAAAAAACCCCACTCTAAGAATTACTAAAGGGGTTATCCAATCAGATACAAAGAACAAAAAAACAAAACAAAAACAAAGCCACAAGTAAAAGCTCCAAGAAGAACACCATAAAACCAAATTTAAACTGTGACAACAACAAAAAGAAAGAGGGGGAGAAGATGGAGATTAACAGTAGCAATGGATGATGGAGTGCAAAAGTACTCACAAAATAGTGCGCTACAATGAACAGGGTAGGAACCCTTTTCATTACTTAAAGGTAACCACCATTGAAAAACCACCACAGAAGCAGATGAGATAAAAAAGATAGCAACAGAGGAAAGATGTATGGAATACAACCAAATAAAAACAAAAGATAGAAAAATGAAAGAGAAGGATCCAACAAGACACAAAACTAACAGAAAGCAATATATAAAATGGCAATAGGGAACTCACAAGTGTCAATAATTACACTAAATGTAAACGGATTAAACTCATCAATAAAAAGGCACAGAGTAGCAGAATGGATTAAAAAAGAAAATCTAACTGTATGCTGCCTACAGGAAACTCATCTAAGTAAAAAGGATAAAAACAAATTCAAAGTGAAAGACTGGAAAACAATACTCCAAGCAAATAACATCCAAAAAAAAAGCAGGCGTAGCAATACTCATATCTGATAATGCTGACTACAAGACAGCAAAAGTACTCAGAGACAAAAATGGATATTTCATAATGGCTAAGGGGACACTGAATCAAGACATAACAATTCTTAACATATATGCACCAAACCAAGGAGCACCAAAATATATAAGACAGCTACTTATTGACCTTAAAACAAAAACTGGCAAAAATAGAATCATACTTGGAGACCTCAATACACCGCTGATGGCTCTAGATCAGTCATCCAAACAGAGAATCAACAAAAATATAGTGGCCTTAAACAAAACACTAGAGCACCTGGATATGATAGACATCTACAGGACATTTCATCCCAAAGTGACTGAGTATACATTTTTCTCCAGTGTACATGGATCATTCTCAAGAATTGACCATATGTTGGGCCACAAAAACAACATCAGCAAATTCAGAAAAATTGAAGTTGTACCAAGCATATTTTCTGATCATAAAGCCTTGAACTAGAATTCAACTGCAAAAAAGAGGAAAAAAATTCCACAAAAACGTGGAAACTAAACAACATACTTTTAAAAAATGAATGGGTCAAAGAAGAAATAAGTGCAAAGATCAAAAGATATATACAGACTAATGAAAATGACAATACGACATATCAGAATCTATGGGATGCAGCAAAAGCAGTGATAAGGGGGAAGTTCATAACACTTCAGGCATATATGAACAAACAAGAGAGAGCCCAAGTGAACCACTTAACTTCACACCTTAAGGAACTAGAAAAAGAAGAACAAAGACAACCCAAAACCAGCCGAAGAAAGGAGATAATAAAAATCAGAGCAGAAATAAATGAAATAGAGAACAGAAAAACTATAGAAAAAATTAATAGAACAAGGAGCTGGTTCGTTGAAAAGATCAACAAAATTGACAAACCCTTGGCAGACTTACCAAGGAAAAAGGAGAAAGAACTCATATAAACAAAATCCAAAATGAAAGAGGAGAAATCACCACGGACACCGTAGATATACAAAGAATTATTGTAGAATACTATGAAAAACTTTATGCCACTAAATTCAACAACCTAGAAGAAGTGGATAAATTCCTAGAACAATACAACCTTCCTAGACTGAGTCAAGAAGAAGCAGAAAGCCTAAACAGGCCTTTTAGTAGAGAAGAAATAGAAAAAAACATTAAAAACCTCCCAAAAAATAAAAGTCCAGGCCCTGACGGCTATACCAGCGAATTTTATCAAACATTCAAAGAAGACTTGGTTCCTATTCTTCTCAAAGTCTTCCAAAAAAATTGAAGAAGAAGCAATACCTCCAAACACATTTTATGAGGCCAACATAACCCTCATACCAAAACCAGGCAAGGACTGCACACACACAAAAAAAACTACAGACCAATATCGCTAATGAATACAGATGCTAAAATACTAAACAAAATACTAGCAAATCGAATACAACAACATATTAAAAAGATAATACATCATGATCAAGTGGGATTCATCCCAGAACCTCCAGGATGGTTCAAAATAAGTAAAACGGGTAACATAATACACCATATCAACAAAACAAAGAACAAAAACCACATGATCTCATCAATAGACGCAGAAAAGGCTTTCGATAAAATACAACACAATTTTTTGTTTAAGACTCTCAACAAAATGGGTATAGAAGGAAAATATCTCAACATGATAAAGGCCATATATGATAAACCATCAGCTAACATCATATTAAATGGCACTAAACTGAAGGCTTTCCCCCTTAAATCAGAAACAAGACAGGGTTTTCCACTCTCTCCACTCTTATTTAATGTGGTACTAGAGGTTCTAACCAGAGCAATCAGACAAGACAAAGAAATAAAAGACATCCATATCGGAAAAGAAGAAGTAAAGGTATCACTTTTTGCAGATGATATGATCCTATACATCGAAAACCCCAAAGAATTCACAAAAAGACTACTAGAAACAATAAGCCAATACAGTAAGGTCGCAGGATACAAAATTAACATATAGAAGTCAAGAGCCTTTCTATATGCCAACAATGAAACATTTGAGAACGAACTCAAAAGAACAATCCCCTTCACGATTGCAACAAAAAAAATAAAATACTTAGGAATAAACATAACAAAAAATGTAAAGGACTTATATAATGAAAACTATAAACCATTGTTAAGGGAAATCAAAAAAGATATAATGAGATGAAAGAATATACCCTGTTCTTAGTTAGGAAGAATAAATATAATCAAGATGACCATATTACCCAAAGCAATATACAAATTTAATGTAATTCCCATCAAAATTCCAATGACATTTTTTAAAGAAATAGAGCAAAAAATCATCAGATTTATATGGAACTATAAAAAACCCCGAATACCCAAAGCAATCCTAAAGAAAAAGAATGAAGCTGGTGGCATTAAAATACCTGACTTCAAACAGTATTATAGGGCCACGACAATCAAAACAGCATTGTATTGGCAGAAAAATAGACACTCAGACCAATGGAACAGAATAGAAAACCCAGAAATAAAACCACATATATATAGTCAAATAATTTTTGATAAAGGGGCCAAGAACATACAATGGAGAAAAGAAAGCCTCTTCAATAAATGGTGCTGGGAAAACTGGAAAACCACATGCAAAAGAATGAAACTGGACTACAGTCTGTCCCCCTGTACTAAAATTAACTCAAAATGGATCAAAGATCTAAACATAAGACCTGAAACAATTAAGTGCATAGAAGAAGGCATAGGTACTAAACTCATGGACCTGGGTTTTATGAATTTGACTCCAATGGCAAGAGAAGTGAAGGCAAAAATTAATGAATGGGACTACATCAGACTAAGAAGTTTTTGCTCAGCAAGAGAAACTGATAACAAAATAAATAGCCAACTAAATGGGAAATGGTATTTTCAAACAACAGCTCAGATAAGGGCCTAATATCCAAAATATACAAAGAACTCATAAAACTCAACAACAAACAAACAAACAATCCAATAAAAAAATGGGAAGAGGACATGAACAGACACTTCTCCCAGGAAGAAATACAAATGGCCAACAGATATATGAAAAGATGCTCATCTTCTTTAGTTATTAGAGAAATGCAAATCAAAACTGCAATGAGATACCACCTCACACCTGTTAGATTAGCTGTTATTAACAAGACAGGTAATAACAAATGTTGGAGAGGCTGTGGAGAAAAAGGAACCCTCATCCACTGTTGGTGGGAATGTAAAGTAGTATAACCATTATGGAAGAAAGTATGGTGGTTCCTCAAAAAACTGAAAATAGAATTACCTTATGACCCAGCAATCCCTCTACTGGGTATATACCCCCAAAACTCAGAAACATTGATACATAAAGATACATTCAGCCCCATGTTCATTGTAGCATTGTTCACAGTGGCCAGGACATGGAAACAACCAAAAAGCCCATCAATAGATGACTGGATAAAGAAGATGTGGCACATATACTCTATGGAATACTACTCAGCCATAAGAAATGATGACATCGGATCATTTACAGCAAAATGGTGGGATCTTGATAACATTATATGAAGTGAAATAAGTAAATCAGAAAAAAACAGGAACTGCATTATTCCATACGTAGGTGGGACATAAAAGTGAAACTAAGAGATATTGATAAGAGTGTGGTGGTTACAGGGGGAGGGGGGAGAGGGAGAGGGAAAGGGAGAGTGGGATGGGCACAAAGAAAACTAGATAAAAGGTGACAGAGGACAATCTGACTTTGGGTGATGGGTATGCAACATAAGTGAACGACAGATAACCTGGACTTGTTATCTTTGAATATATGTATCCTGATTTATTGATGTCACCCCATTAAAAATAAAATTATTAAAAATAAATAAATAAAATAAAATGCTAAGGACAACAAGTAAATTAAGATCAGTTGCATGACTCACACTGCACAGAAGAAAAGAATGGCAGGTTTTCAGGCAAAGCACAAGTCCCACCTAGATAAATCACAGAGGTATATTTGTATAGATGGAGATAGAGAAATTGAAGACACACACAAAAACAGGAACTGAGGCAAATAAAGACAGTGCGAAAACCAGAAACAAACAAGAAGAAATGGAGAAAGAAGACTTCTCACATAGCATCAGAAAAATCATTATGTGTTCTCACGGATATTTCAAGTACAGCCCTAAAGTATTAACAATGATACATTTCTCAAGGCAAATATTATCCTTAAATTATTTGTGTTGAATATTCTCCATTTGCCAGATCCATTCTCCAACTCTTCCCCCACAACTTCCAGAAGCTGAACTCGCAATGAAGTTGCCTTAACAACAGAGGTCCTCTGCAGGAACTCAAATCTGGGGAAGAAAGCTCAGCGTATTTCCAGGATGATGCTGTTAGGGCATCATCTGCGATGACTGAACTGCTCTCCGTGCACAGGTCCTGCTGGCTGGTCCATTTGTTCTTCAGCATCACGCCTCTTCCGGTTTTGTAGGTGAGCCTCCACCTTACTCCTGTAGTCCTGGGGTAACACTAACTTTCTGTTGCAGACTTGATGTTGCTTCCCCCTCCTTTGTGAGTTTCCCCCAAATTCTGCCCATATCTTTGTTAACAGTTCCTTAATTAACTACATTTTGTTACCCATCTTGAATGTGTTACCTTTTTAATTTTCAGGATGCTGATCAATAAATGATGAAAAATGATATGCTTTTTTAGATCTCATTTATCTTACTAGGGAGGGCACAATAGTTTTCAGGTAATTTTCCTATGGCTAGAGTACTAAGTGTTAAATACCAGAGATATTAAAAATCCTAAAACAAAATCAAGACAAATATTTAGCTTCCATTTGATATACACATGGATGAATGTAGCTTTTTTTTTAGTGGCACCATGGATATCTCTAACTTTTTTTTTACATGTTTGTGTATTTCTGGTTCCATTCAAGTACTATATGGGGACCCTCAAAGGCTAAATGCACCCCCTTTTTTTCTGTGAACCTGACAGTTTTCATCAGGAACAAATGAGTAAGGAAATATATTTCTGTAAAGTGGGAGCATGGGAAATATTTGAGAATACCAGTTTTGAAGTTAATTTTGATATTAAGTTTTCCAACAAAAAGAGTAAATTACACCTTTGGTGCATTTCACATGCCACAGTTGGTATATAAAACTAAGAGGCATAAAAAGCAAAATTGTTATGTATATTGTGCAGATGAGGTATTACGCGACTGTCTCCAAATTGTAAAGCAGCATCATTGCTACACCAACATACCTGAATTACCTTTAAGTGCTTTTTCTTCACAGGTATTTTTCTCACTTTATGGGATACAGTATATTATTCTGTGTACCAAATTTCTAACGGCTAAGGATATGTGAAATCTCTTTGCAATGGGAGGCTAGTTTTATCATATTAGATGTCAAATAGTAAAGAGATGTACACTTAACTAATGCTCTAATAAATGACAATTGTTTCTATCTTTAGGAATTTTTGTGTTTGATGATACTTTCCAGTAGCCTATCTGATGAACTCATTAGATAGGCTTTCTGGTAACAAAATTAAGGTCAGGAATCACTATTTTCTATTAAAGAAACCTGGATATTTTAAAAATTTATCTCCATTTCCAAGACTTAAAAATAATAAACTGATGAAATTTATAAATTATTATTTCAGGATTAAGGTATTCAAATCCAGAGACAAAAAGTGTGTATATTGCCCAAGGTGACATAATGAAATGGTGTATCTGTTACTCAAACACTCCAGTCTAATAGCCTTTCCTGTTAATTTTGAGTAGCAAACAAATCATAGTTAAGGGTCACATAAAATATCATTAGCTTTCTATAACTGTTTTGTTTGTGACTAAATCTTTCATGGCTGGGAGACCAAGCACAGAAGCATAAGTTTCTAATTTGGTGAATCCTTCTGCATTCTATGTATCAATTCAGATAGTCCTTCAAGGTCTTCCAGCACATCCTGGAGGCAATGTTCTGTAACTTGATGAAACAGGCTTTACCTCATTTTCTAACTCTCCTAACAACTAATCCCGAGGGCCCATCTCAACCATTTAAAAAAAAAAAATCTCTGGGTCTCATCTTTTCCACTAATATAAGGAGCAGATTATATTAGGTAGTTCATGAGAACCCTTTCAGTGTAAACATTTCATAAAATTTTATAATCTTTTAAGTAGAAAAATTTTCCACACACACCAGGTTGCTCTTTCTGAGAAAATCTCCAATTGTGACAAAATTTTTCTAAATGTGTCAATGCGACATTTGAGTAGAATTTCTTCTTGAAACAGTCACTCTGCATTGATTGAGTGTTGATGTCATCAAAATAATCTTTGAGCTTAGCCCCATATCATTCAATATAGTGTGAAACAATATTTCTAAAATAGTTGCTAATCTCATCCCATCTTTAGGACTGCTTTAACTTTTCAAAGAGCTTCAAAACTATTTTAAAGAATCAAACTTGAAGTTTGAGACCATTCTGGATTTCAAAATCTATGTGGCTATTTCATTAGTTTTCACTACTGGATATTTTGCTAATATTAAAATCATGTTTTTGACACATAAAAAGTATTTATTTTTTCCCACTTAAACTTCTTAAATAATAAGCTTTTGCAGCCCTGGCTGGATAGCTCAGTTGAATCATCTTGATATGCCAAGGTCATGGATTTGATCCCTGGTCAGGGCACATACAAAAATCAACCAATTAATGCATAAATAAGTGGAACAAAAATTGATATCAGCCTGACACAGTGGTGTCAGTGGATAAAACGTCAACCTGGAAACACTGAGGTTGCCGGTTCAAAACCCTGGGCTTGCCTGGTCAAGGCACATATGGGAGTTGATGCTTCCTGCTCCTCCCTCCTTCTCTCTCTCTCTCTCTCTCTCTTCCCTCTCTATAATGAATAAATAAAATCTTTTTAAAAAATTTATATCATTCTCCTCTCTCTATCAAATCAGTAAATACAAATTTTTTAAAAGAAGTATTTTTATGTAGGGTATTTCAAAACAAAATTTCATTAAATTTCTCTGCCTGGCAAAAAGTGCTAGAGAATCATTGGGAAGCTGTGGGGAGAAAGTTGGAAAAAAACTGTGCAAACTTTAGGGAGATTATACTCTTTTAAAAAGGATAATTTGAAAAAAAAAATGGAGTGATTATATTCAACAAGAAAAATCAGTAGAAAATTATCCTTTGTTCTCATTGCATCTCTGTCACATCTTCTGCAAAAGGTCTAATTCTCAGTTTCAGTATATTTAGCCATTTGTGATACTGCTAATCACCTTGAAATTTTAAATGCTTCCTGGGAACAAGACACTCAGAATGACTTCATTCCCACACTAATGGAGCCAACCTCAGCCTTATTTTAAAGTGGATTTGTAGAGCTGATCACATCATTCTCTAAATTGGAACAAAATGATAATTGGTGTAAAACTATCTATTCCCTGGTAAAAGTGAAATTGAAATTGCATACCTTGATTTAAAGCTGTCAGGTGGCATGAGTTCCAAAGTATGAGTTGGTCCATATAGGTTTACAACATATAATTTGATTGTTGGGTTCACTTGACCTGCCTTTGAGAAAATGAAAGTTGTAATGCAAATACATTAAGCATCAGAATATATTGAGGGAGGAAAGAAAACGTATTTTGATTCTTTTATAATTTTGTGCTAGAATGGGGGTAAAAGTTTAATTTCTCTGAAGTAGAAATGATTTTAAATTTAACAACTTGATTGCTTTCAATTGTTTTTGAAGATTGCTACTTCTAAAAGCATTTTAGTCAGACAATTAAAGGTGATAGAAAATCATGACGACTTTATTCATTAGGCAGTGCTATTGTATTCTTTTCCTAGAATGACACTGGAGGACTGGCTTTACAGAAAATGGAGTAGATTAAGCAGCTTCTCACGTTATAAAGTATAAAATGAAATGGGAAAAAAGCTTGACTAATTTTTAAGAAAAGGAAGGAAAAAAACCAATACCAATCCAGGTGTCACATGTTTAAATTTCCACAATACCTAATCTACTATTGCATTATCATCCTAGGTTTTCTTTTAAATTTATGAACATTGGATAAGGTGTAAGAGACCCTTAGGAGGTGGGCATGAGACGACTGCCCTCACTCAGTACCTGGCATGGAGAGGAGAAAGACAGTGGAAAGAACGTATAACATGAATTATCTCATTAAATGCTCCTACTGCAGTGCTAAGATATAATTATACCCATGTCCAGATGAAAATGGAGATGCTAAACAAACTATGCAAGGTGAAATGCCCAGTACTTAAACCCAGGATCCCCTTAACTACAGTAGTTTTGCTTTAATTCATTCTTAGGCAATGGCCACCAAAGTTTTCTTTAGATACAGTATGAATTCTAAGGGAGAAGAAATGGGAACTTTCACTAACCTATTTCAAGCATGTTGAATGGATGAATGAAATAGTGTTTATGTGAATAAATGATTAACAGAATCAGTTGACTGTGTGTGGCTCATTGGATTGATACCATCGTGGTGCGGCTGGTGCTTTAAGAGATGATCATATGAGATACACAGAGGAGGACAAGAAAATTAAAAGTGAGTTTAATTATAAAATTTGACAAAAATCTAAAAAGAACAATAAAACTGATTTAAAGCTTACAAAGAGAGAGATCCATGTTTAAGGAATTGGCAATCAACAAAACCTAGACTTAAATCAGGACCAGAGCAATCTAATACATTCCACCAGTAGTCAGTTATAGCTCAATAACTGTTGTTAATAATAATTAGCAAGAAGAGAACTGAAGAAGGGTGAATAAATAGAATGAGTATTTTTAAGCGAGTGAAAAAACTACATGTCATACATTTGTCTAAAGCCACAGAATGTGCAACATCAAAATTGAACTATAATGTAAATTATGATGTTGGGTTGTTATCATGTGTGAATTATGCTTCATCAACTGTACCAAATGCACAATTCTGGGGGGGGTTGCTAACAAAAGAGGGTAAAATATGTGGGTGCAGGAGGTACATGGTAAATGGCCTCCATCACTTTAGTTTTGTCGTGAACCTTAAACTGCTGTAAATAATAAAGTCTGTAAAGAAAAATGACTAGCACATCTGTGGAAGTTTTTCAAACATAAACCAGAATCTTGAGTCAAAGAAAGATGTCAGGAAAGGCTGTCACTACAGAAATGCAGCACCTCTTAGAAGAGATCATGGAAATAGTGCCCATGCTAAAGGGCTTCCAGGAAGATCAGCTATGAGCCTGCCTCCCAGAGAAAGCTCTGCTGTCAGGTTTTGAAAAGCAGTGCTCTAACCCTCCTGGACCTGGGAATGTTTGTCTCTGGAAATTTAGTGTTCTATCACCCTTAGGAGGTCTCTACCACATCACCTTGCTTTAATTAAATTGCCATTCTCCTCCTTGACAAAATTGGCTTTATCCATATAATGTTAGTCTAACCACTTCTCTAGCTTAACCAGGTATGTTAAAATTTAGAGCTGGGCCATAGTATTTAGTAGTGCCATTCTACGTGTTGTTCTCTAAGCAAAAGCACTAGTCCGTATTTGCTGCATCCTTAGAAATACAAATTCATGGGCCACACCCAGACCCAGAATCAGAATCTCAGAGGGTGGGCCTAAGAATCTATGTTTTAATAAGATTCATATAACTATAATCAGTATACAAATTGTAGTAAAACTCTTATATATAAATATCAATACATAAATACCAGATTTTTCACCAAAATTTGCATACTGTTTATAGTTACCTTGGAATTTTATTAAAACTCACATATACATATACATATATATATGTATATATAAATATATACACACCCACAAAATAAATAAAAGTAATTACAATAAAGTAAATATGTATTTGATTATATATATATATATATATATATATATATATATATATGAAACCAGTTCAGTGGTTATCAAGGGAACACCCATTTCTGAATCGTCCCGTGGGCCTGAGTCTTGTGCACACATTGATTGCTAAGGCCCACCTCACCTTCAGCATATCCAGTCCCCAGATGGGACATGAGAAATCTGAATTTCTAAAAGATACCCAAATGAGGCTGATCACCCTGGTAGAAGAACCACATTTTGAGAACTGGATTAGATTTATCTGTGAAATAGAGGACTTTGAATTCAAATTTTTTCTATTATGTTCTGCATATGGACCATGTACAGGATGTTAACAATCCTCAAGTATCAATGTTATTTTAATTGATTATAAAAAATAAGACAACTCTCTGAGAATATGTCACAAGTCAGAAGTTTTGAGCCAAAGTAGGTTGCTTCCTGTAGAGAAAAATATCTCATAGTTTTGTCTATAGACTAAGACAAAAGATGATTTATAAAAGTACCTAAAATAGTATATAGTAGTGAATGAAAAAACAATAGTTATTATTAAGACACTGATTTTTCTACTTAGTGAAAAGCTGTATTTTTTCTTTCAGTAAACTGATTAAAGAAGAAAAAAAATTTAGTTTTTTGAGGAACAACCATACTTTCTTCCATAATGTCTGTATTACTTTACATTCCCACCAACAGTGGATGAGGGTTCCTTTTTCTCCACAGCCTCTCCAACACTTGTTATTACCTGTCTTGTTGATAATAGCTATTCTAACAGATGTGAGGTGGTATTTTATTGTAGTTTTGATTTGCAGTTCTCTAATTGCTAATGAAGATGAGCATCTTTTCATATATCTGTTGGCCATTTGTATTTCTTCCTGGGAGAAGTGTCAAAAAAACTAAAAATAGAACTACCATATGACCGAGCAATCCCTCTACTGGGAATATATTGCCAAAATTCGAAAACACTGGTACGTAAAGACACATGCAGCCCCATGTTCATTATAGCATTGTTCACAGTGGCCAAGACATGGAAACAATCAAAAACCCCTTCAATAGATGAAAGAATAAAGAAGATGTGGTACATATATACTGTGGAATACTACTCAGCCATAAGAAATGATGACATCGGATCATTTACAAGAAAATGGATGGATCTGGATAACATTATACAGAGTGAAATAAGTAAATCAGAAAAAGCTAAGAACTGCATGATTCCATACATAGGTGGGACATAAAAGTGAGACTAAGAGACATAGACAAGAGTGTGGTGGTTACAGGGGGAGGAGGATAGGGAGGGAGAGGGGGAAGGGAGGGGCACAAAAAAAACAGATAGAAGGTGACAGAGGACAATTTGACTTTGGGTGATGGGTATGCAACATAATTGAATGACAAGATAACCTGGAGATGTTTTCTTTGAACATATGTACCCCGATTTATTAACGTCACCCCATTAAAATTAATAAAAATTTATTAAAAAAAGAAAAAATTTAAAGTTGATCTTTTTGTGAGTTTTTTTCAATGTAACCTCATATTATGACATACATGATTATTCCCACATCCTAAGGCGGTTTTTCATGTCTGTAGCACTGTAAGCTTTTACTTACACAAAATTACTGATACCCCAGTTAGCTTCTATATGGAAACAAAACAAATGTTGTATACATATGTGGCTAATTTTAGACAAAAACCAAGCATCAGGCTGTTTCCAAAATTCAGCTCTTTAGCATTTTATAATCTTAATTAGATTTTTATCTTTCCACAAGGTTTTGAAATTACGTGTACACTGCAAGTTCATCCTGTACCTTTAATAATTGAATTGTTTCAATAGTTTGGAAATTAGAGGAGTTTATCTACATGCGTTTTTATAGTCCCATTGGCCACCAAGACTGCAAATTCACATAATCCTTCCTCTATGATTCTGAAGCTGAGCCTCAATAATAATTAACCTTATTTTACTGGCAACTAAATTGTCATTAAACAAGATAATGTTTTAATTAAGAAATTAACCTGAGGTTACTGAGATAGAACTGTGTATATCCTTTGTGTGGAATTGCTAATGAAGTGTATTTTATGAGTTCTAAATCATGCTGAATGAGTAAAATACAAATATATTTGTTTAGTGCATTTCATTAGTAAATCTGACTACACTGGGTATTTTCTGCACTCATTTTAATCTCATTTCATTTGAAGCACAATTTAGTGTGAACTCTATGCCTTACTTCAGCATCTAAAGTACCACTTTTTGAAAGTGTTCTGAATCATAAGCACAAATCAAAATAATACATTTGTTAGTAAAAACCCAACACACTTTTGAAAAAATCAGAGCAAAATTAGGGAGACTTTGAAAATTCAAGTAATATACCCAAAATGATACTGAAACTTAGCATGAGAACAAGGACCAAAACGCAATCCTAGCTTCTGGGAGTCCTGGCGTCTTAATTACCGAGGCAGGAATTCTGACGACAACCACCAGGGGACCTGGGGTTCTTTCTCTCAGCATGGGCTACCGTTTACTTTTAGTACCCCTACGTGGTAGTCATTAACACACACTCAGGCCTTCTTCATGTATTACACATATCTTTATTACATTCACTGTGTATTATATACAACACATATATAACACACATGGCAGGTGTGAGGCTTTCTAAGAGTGCTACTCATTCAGGGTGTGACAAAAGCAGGTTTACAGTTGTTTGTGTGGAAAGTACTATAATAATTAATAAGTAATAATAAAAGAATACACTCTGTATATTGTATACTCACAACTGTAAACCTGCTTTTGTCACACCCTGTGTATAGCTAAGCCATTAATAGTAAATGGAGCAAACAGAGCTCCACATATATTTGTTAACTTGACAAAGAGATATTTTGATTCCAGGTACGTCTCCTGTGATATGTTAACCTTTGGTAGTTTTATAGAGTGGGACAGAATCAATAAATTTGAGTTATTTCCCTTCTTAAAATAACTGTGACTTTCATAAAAGGACTTAACCTTTTAGAAGCTCAGTTTGTTCACTTGTAAAATAGAGGCAATTGTGAAGAAGACCAAAAGAGAAAAAAAACATAAAAATTCTCTCTGAAAATGCAAAGCATGTTATTAGTACACCTGACTTATAATAAACAAACATTACTATTATTGTATGCTAAGCTTTACTATTAAGCAATATTAATTAACTGAATAGTAACTTACTAAACAATAATTTTCAAGTTTTGTGAACCCTGTAGGTTCTGAACTACTGCTGATATATTTATATTTCCTCAGATGCATCCATTAGTTCATTTATTTGCACCTGTCTTGTTAAAATTGAGGCCTTGGAATATCCAAGATCAAGCACCAAAGGCAAATAACTGAGACGGAAACTTGAAGATGCAGCTATTGTATATGGTCTTTAGGTGTGAATCCTAAAATCCCCAATTCAGGGGGGAAATGAATTACAAAATGTTGTTCCTTCTCAGGGGCTGATTTTTTTCTCTTTGTGCAGTGCCCAAACTGGATAGTTCTGTGTGAATATTTCATGTACTGACATAAGCTTATCACACATGCTACTAGTTCTTCATTTTGTGTCAAAATTCTCAGATGTCCTTTCATTATAATAGGTAAATTAAACAGTGTGAGAATTAATGATGTACTCATAAGTCTTTTCAGTTTTTCTCTGGAAAAAAGCAGGTGCAAGTATGTTTATGTTGTACAGGCACAAACCATCAACCACAAAACATGGCTCAACCTATAATAAGAGAAGTCATAATTACTTTTTTTGGAGTACCATTAGAAACCTCTTAGTGAATGTGTTGACTTTGTTATTAGGTCAAATTGCTATTTTCGCCTGAAGAGCGCTGAGCAGAAGGGACTTCCAATCCATGTCCAGAGAAGACCCTAAAATAATATTTCAAAATCCTGGGACCTGATTTCTCTGACTCCTGCTGTCCACCTAGGTGCCACCCAGTTATTTAATGCTCCACACTATGGAAGTAGAAAGGGTGGGCAAAAAAGCAGTACAGAATCTCACTGAGGAAACACTGTTCGTATTCTAAATTCTGTATATTTGTCTCTTTTTTTTCCACCTTGGAAAATTTGTTTCTGGTAGATGACAGGAAATTAAGGAAAGTCATCCCGACCCTGACCACACACCTTCACGCAGGTGTAGACTAATATTAATATGCATGGTAGGTAATTTGTTCAGTTGATGTAATGCTCAAATTGAAAAGTATAGACTATATCATGCTAGGATATAGGAGATGTAACTCACTAAAGGAATGGGTTAGAAATGATTTCTAAATGGTATCAGCAGCTGTGTCTAAACTAGTAAAGAGGTAAAATGTGCCACGTGGAATGTAAAAAGTTCTGTAAGACGTTCCCATCACTAATGGACAGGGGCCATCAATCATGAGCCTTTTTCTTTCTTATATAAACATGAGAAAAATAAACTTTTAAAAAGAAACCTTAGTAATTAAACATGGTATACACTAGAAAATAAAACGACACACTCCAGGTGTTTTTGCAACCTGCTCCAGAAGCTTCACCCAACACTTGAAAATAGTTTTTCAACGTGGGCAGAATTTTCATATTTGCCTTTCCCAATAAAACAACTCCATCTATCCTAGCTATGCTTGGCCATGGCTCTACCCCAGCATTTTATAAAGTATGTTCCAGAGTTTGCTCTGCCAAAACAGTACTGAGGTTAATAATAATAAATCCTTTACGCTTAGTCTATTCTTTATTGGTGATTCTTTATGCTTCTGGAGTTTCTTTATGCTTAGTCTACTTTTTATAGGAGATTTATAACATACATTAACATATAGTACATTAAGTGCTCTAAGAAATCATCTCAAAGGAGCTCAATTTTTTTTTTCAACTAAAAATTTCCAATGTATCTGACTATGGCACTTTTTTCCTTCTTTGTAAACCTATTGACAACTCACGGAATGTCCCTGGAGAAGAACCCTGTGCCCTGGCTCCAGCACTGCCCCTCTCTCTTCTCACCATCTGTCCAAGGGGGTGGGGAGGGGCACAGGAAGAGAGCCTCACTGGGGAAGAACGCAGCAAAGTACAAGTCCACACACCCGGAGTCATGTGAGTCATCTCTCCTTTGCTTCCCAAGCACTGTGTACAGACTACTGCAAGCTCTAAAATGATGAGTCTGTCGACAAGGGGAGCATCTTTTTTTTTCTCCAAAGACAACTTGTTTTGAACCAAGAATACTATCAGTCAAGCCAATGATGCAGAGAGAAGGGCAACAAACTAGCACTATACTTCACTTACCTTAGGGTATGGATACTGCTTTCCTTTGGGATACAGTGCTCCAGTAAAGCGAGGAATAACCATGTTAGGCACCAGTGAATCATTTATCATCAGGAAGGCAAGTCTTTCTCCATCTGGTGACCACCAGTGGGCAATGTGAGAATGCAGAAGTTCTTCTAGAATAAATGAGTGTTATTTGAAACCAACTGTAGAGATGTGGGCTCAGTGATCCACAAACATCTGTCCTTAAAATTTCCATTGTACATACATATTTTCTATACAGTGTGTTGGATTTTATCAACTTCATGAAGAATTCTCAATTTCTCCGTTACCCTTTTAATCCCCCAGGTAAAGCAGATGCAAACAAATGAAGGAATGAAGCAATGAAGTCAGGTTTTCATGGGTGTGTGCAGTGTGAACATATAAGAAAAGCACTATCAGAGTGAACAAAATGAGAACAATAATGGAAGACTGAAATATGGTATAAGACCATACTCATGCCACCATTCATTCATATTTCATTTAGTCATATTTCTACCCTCTCATCATTAAACAAGTTGAGTACCTACTAGATACCTTAAACTTCTTTAAGCTCTAAGGAAATAGAATAAGAAATGTACCAGATATCTTTTGTGTAACCCAGATCCACTCTTTATTTTCTGTACCTGATCTCTGGCCCAGAAAATTCACCTGTATGAGCTCAATCAGTAGGGCTCTCATGCCTGCTACAGCACGGCCATTAGAGTTCTTTAGCAGGAGATTAGAAAGCATAAAGTCAGAATATTTACTCCTGTAGCTCTATCCTGAAATGTCACCTTACGCTTGCTGTGTTTTATTTATTTATTTACTTACTTATGTAATTTTTTATTGAAGTTACTGGAATGACTGTTGCTAAAAACATTATACAGGTTTTAGGTGCACAGTTCTATAATACATCATCTGCATATCACAATGTATGTTCATCACCTCAGGTCAAGTCTCCCTCTATCACACTCTATCCCTCCATACCCTATCCCACCTCCCCTCTGCTTTTCCTCCTGCATTCCCCACACTGATGTCAGTACCCATAACTATTTTTCTTTACTTAATGCCTTCACCTTTCTTACCCAGCCCCTCAACCCTCATCCCCCCTGACAGCTGTCAGTCTGTTCTCTGTATCTGAGTGTTTTTGTTTTGCTTGTTAGTTTATTTTGTTCATTAGATTCCACAAATGAGTGAAATTATGTTGCATGCTTTTAATGATGTCACTACTCTTGTCAATGCAGCCACACTATCAAAATTTTCTCCTTTTGTAACTGGTCATGGTTCATCCCAATATTGGGTCATGGGCTGTTACCAGTCTAGATTGTAGCTCTGTTCTTTAAATTCCTTCTACACTTTCAACTTTGTAAATGGTCTCTGTACATAAATCCTCTTCAAATTACTGAAAGTGCTACCTCTTTCCTTTTGATACCCTGACTGATACAGTGGTTAATACCATCAAGTAGCCTGAGGAAAGAGTACTTGAAAAGTAGTTTTTGAGATTCGGTTGGATATATCCATTTCTATAACTGTATCTATATATTTAATTTAATAATAATCTTTCCAGGGGGAATTGGAGCATAGGTAATTGGAACAAGGTATGGTATCATGCATAACAAGTATCACTGGTAATGAAATAGAATGAAATGCAAATAGAGAGGAAAAGCATTTTAAGGACAAGTGGTTGTGACAGTTACTATAACAGGGGCAACTATAAAAATTGTAAAGTTTACATGATTCTTATGACACTTCAGAGAGATTATACAGAAAAAAACAAACTATGCAAAACTAGGAATACAAAAAAGGTCACTATGGCATCTTTGAAGTAGTCCCTATGTTCTGTGGTTATAGGGCAGATATGGCTAAGGTCCAGGAGATCATGGTAAGGGTTGAAAAATATAACACAAATCAAGGGTTCAATGGCAGCTTTTGGGAGCCTGACACATAGGATGAAGATGCTTGTGTAAACATGTGCAGTATACTTGTGCTTTCTGGATCAGTCTCATAAATAACACATTTTATAGTGGAATACTGCTCTATGTGTCTAAATTTATGGCTAAAAATTTTGAACCTCAGTATTCCCACGTCTTCTTGTTGACCAAGGCAATCTCTATCCATAAAGGCATAAAGGTGGAGTGGACAAAGAACCCATGTAAATATCAAGAGTGCATCCTTAGGGAAGAGTTACAGATCTAGTAGCCTAAGATAGACTGGGCCATATCTTCTAAAGTGAGAGATATTGGATGTAACTGGACTTATGCAAAAGTAAAGAGGAACTGAATTTTGAAGACAATATATTATAATTACATTCACATGTGCTGCCTTGTTCTATTTTTCCCAGTAAACTGTAGACACCTGCTAGTTCTGAGTAGAACTTGAGCAAGAGAGGCAATGCAGCAGATGAAGGCCATGGCACAATGTCTCCAACCATCTTTACCTTGTGACCCAGGAGACACAAAGGCAATGCAAGCATTTATGGCAAACAGAGTCTGTGGAGCTTCTGACACTGACCATATGATAATCACAGGCACTACAAGCTTCACAGAAAGGCCAGTTTTTTTCTGTGTTTCTAAAGCAGCTCTCTACTGGGTGCAGGCAGAAGCAATTAGCCTAACCATGGGATAGCAAGTGACTATGCAACCCAAACTACCCATTATGAACTGACTGTCTTCTGATTCACTGACCATAAAACTAAACACAAACAGCAACATTCCACTACAAAATAGAAGTGGTGTATATGGGCTTGGTCCAGAAAACAAGAGTCAATTGCTCATGATAGTGCACTCACTGCTTTATCCTCTCTCTTTTATCCCACATCTGTGCCTCAATATGTGTTTTCTAACACAAGTTGGCAGAAGAGGAATAAAACGGGTCTGGTTCATGCGCATGTTTGCACGATGTTACTTGAACATGCTGGAATTGGATAGGTTCTGTACTACAATCTGATTCAGGAATGGTATTACAAGGCTGTAATAAATATAAATCCTCTGAGTTGGCAGACTTTCGAACAAGATACTTAGTTTCCACTGTGTATGGAAGAATAGTTGGCTTGAAGAATGGATCCCTGACTCATGCACAATAACTAATACGTGGCAATATGATCAGGCATATGAAAAGAATAACATTAGCCCTGGCCAGGTGACTTAGTGGATGAGGTGCTGCCCAATATACCAGAGGTCACAGGTTTGACCTCCATTCAGGGCACATGTGTGAGGTGCCCAATAAGTACACAACTGGATGGAGCCACTGGGTGAAATGACAAGTTGATGCTTCTTTCTCTCTCTCCCTTCTTCTCCCTCTCTCTTTTTCTCTCATTCATGGGGGGGGGGGGAAGAGAATGGTAACACTAGAAAAACAGTATAAAGAAATGTTTAGGGGAAAATATAAGTGCAAAGGCTTATCAAAAGGGACAAAACTGTAAAAATGTGAAGACATAGTGTTCTGCTTAATGTCCACCAGACCACATTGACAGCAGAGGGTGCTCTCAATAATTCCATGGATAATGTGACTACAGAATGCACATTAGTTTGCCTCTGGCTCCCACCATGACCTGCCAATAACAATGGTTGTCACTGAACTGTTTAAGTGGCATTATTTCACAGCAGTTTCAGCTGGCTGCCTGGTGGCTGGTGGCTTACATGGGAACCCTTCCATCAAGAAGGGCAGGGTTTTGTCAGACGCAGTCACATATTCTAGGTATGGTTATAGCTTTGCTGCCTGTAGTTCTATCAGCACTATTTATGGACTTACAGAATAACTTATCCATCACTACAATATATTACTTCCAAACAAAAAAAAAATTATAGCAAAAAGAATGGCAATGGGCTCAGACCCATGGAATTCACTGTTCTCCTCATGTTCCCCTTTAGCTATGTGTGCCTGGCTTATTAGAAGACAGACGTAGGCAAGCTCTATCTGGGTCTCGGCACCATTTGTTTGGCAATGACCTTGTAGTTGAAATGTCATCCTATAGTATGCAAGGGTTCTTCCTGAATAGCTAGAAAAGCACAGATCTAGGAGCTAAGGGGTGGAAGTTTAGTGTGATTTCACTATGATATCAATAACCCACTGGGTACATTTTGGTTTTTTTCCTCGTGATAATGAGCTCGATAGGTTTAGGGGTCCTAATGCACAAAGTACAATTATTTCCTACAGAAAATATATAGTTATAATTCTGTTCCTCTGAATTAGAAGCTGAACTGTCCTCCTGACCATTTTGGGCTCAATATAACTGGGAGAAAATAAACTGACAGAAAACAAAATCATTCAGCCGGGTCTGATGATCAATATTGTCTGCCAAGAAGAAAATGTGTTATTCCTTTAAAAGGGAGAGAGGAAGACTATAATTGTAACTGAGCAGATTCACAAAAATACTCTTTTGTTCAATTCCATCTCATTTTCCAATTTCACATTTTTAAATCCCAATTTCCATTTCAGTGAAAAACTGATATTGTAGCCTCCTCATTAAGAAAAAGAAGCAAAGGAAGGCAATTTAGCAGGAATAAAGTTTTGGTTTTATCTACCAGGTAAACAACCTGTCTAGTCAAAATGCTGGCAGAGGTAAAGGCAAAAAATAAATAAGAACTTGATGAAAGGACACATGATTACCAAATAAGGCCATATGATTAGCTTATTTCTTTTCTTAATTGAAGCATTTGTCCCAAAATTTTATATAAGAAGCTAAGTGTTGCCTGGCCAGTGGTAGTCCAGTGGGTAGAGCATTGACCTAAACCCTGGGCTTGCCCAGTCAAGGCACATGGACAAGCAACAAGCAAGCAGTCAACAACTAAAGTGAAGCAACTATGAGCTGATATTTATTGTTCTACCCTCCTGTCTCCTTTCTCTGTAAAATCAATAAATAAAATTGTTAAAAACACAAAAAGGTAAGTGTTGGCTGTAGTTGTAAATTTCAGAGAGGTATACAAACCTGGGCTCACACCACTCTACAGTGAAACAGCAGAAGGGACCTTGTGTGCTCTTCTTTAGGGGACATAAACTTTTTATTTGAATGATAAGAATACTCCCTTGGTTTCTGACTTTTTGTTGAGTATGGCCAAAATTAAACGAAACAAATTAAACAGAAGAAGAAAGTTAGTGCATGGTATTTATTATTTGGTTCCTACCCATTGACATTACATGGGCCTGGCTGTGTCTCTCACCAAACCTCACTACTTTTATTACTATGAAAACTACAGGGATCTCCCTTCCAGGTTCTATAATAGATGGAGGCCTCCCCTTCCCACTCAGGCCTCCCCTTCCCATTTCAGGTGTTAATGGCTAAACCATTGTTAACCACAGGATGCCATATAGCCCTCATGTTTAATGCATGCCTTTTCATAGATAAAACTTTAAATACCGTTTTGAATGTGCTATCTTTTCCTTTTTTACAAATCTGATCTTCACTCTCATTCATACAATTAAGTTACAACTCTGATGAGGGCACATGAGTCATCCACATGAAAAAATGCTAAGTGCCAATTGAGTGTAAACTCTAAGTCTTATGAAACTTGAAGGCACACAAAGATATTGTTATCCAAAATCAATACTTAGGGTTTCTAAGGAGCAAAGTGAGGTCCATCCTAGGCACTGTAATTAGAATGGTCCAGATTTGAGGGCATAACTCATTTGAAACTTTATATTATTTATTCTCATTTATTTGGAGTGATCTGTGACAAAAGTTGTTCCTCATAACAATGTTAAAATAACAGGATAGTACAAGAAAACAGCTATGTGACCTTCGTCAGGTACAAAACAAAACTAACTGAAATGAGAAGGCGATAAATAAAATACTATTTAGTATGAATTTTCTTAAGAGTCCTCTTGTATATGTTACATACTTCTTTAATTGAAACTAATTGGGAATTTACCCATGCATTAAAACATACTGTGTTGATTACAGTATATTATTTATAAACAAAGTGATTTTTTATTTCATGCATTTAATACTTAAATAAGAACAATGAAAGAGGTACACAAGATGAGATTATGTTGAGTTTTAAAATATTAATGAGAAAATATTAAATAATACCTGACAAAAAACAACAAAACGGTTATTTCTGATATTTCCATATTGCTTTTTTTATTGATTTTAATTTGTTGTGTTTACATAGTTACAAGTGTTCCCCCAAATATATTTCCCTGCCTCCACCTCCTGTGTTCTCCTTGATACCCCTTTGCACTCTCCACCATTGTCTTTTCCTCTTCCCTCCATGACTTACTATCCTGCCTTCTATCTCTCTGTGTTATGTGTATATACTTTCAGTAATATCTTTCTTTCCTTTGATCCCCTCCTCTCATCCCCTTTCCCTCTGAAAGCTTTCCCACTGGACTCTTTGACCCCTTCTCTGCCTCTCTTCCATTCCTCATTGCATATTATTCATTGGATTCCTCATATGAGTGAGGTCATATGATATTTTTCTTTCCCTGCCTGGCGTATTTTGCTAGGTATAATAGACTCCACGTCCATCAATGCTGTCGCAAAGGTTAAGATTTCCTTCTTTTTCATGGCTGCGTAATATTCCATTGTGTATATGTACCACTGCTTTTTAATCCACTCATCTATGGATGGACACTTGGGCTGTTTCCAGATCGTGGCTATTGTAAACAATACTGCAATAAACATGAGGGTCCATTTCTTCTTTTGAATCAGTGATTTGTTATTCTTAGGATATATCTTAGAAGTGAGACAGCTGGATCAAAAGACAGTTTGATTTTTTATTTTTTGAGGAATCTTCATATTGTTTTCCACAGTGGCTGCATCAATCTGCATTCCCATCAGCAGGGCAGGAGGGTTCCCTTTTCTCCACATCCTTGCCAGCACTATTATGTGTTGTTTTGTTAATGAGTGCAATTCTGACTGGTGTGAAGTGATATCTCATTGTGGTTTTAATTTGCATTTCTCTAATGATTAGTGATGTTGAACATTTTTTTATCTGCCCATTGGCAATCCGTATGTCCTCTTTGGAGAAGTGTCTATTCAGTTCTTTCACTCAATTTTTGATTGGATTGTTTACTTTCCTGGTTGAGTTTTACAAGTTCCTATAAATTTTGGTTATTAACCCCTTATCGGACATGTTGGCAAATATGTTCTCCCATTGTGTGGTTTGTCTTTTTATTTTGTTCATATTGTCTTTTGCTGGGAAAAAGCTTTTTAGTTCATCCTGTCCTTTATTTCACTTGCCTGTGGAGTTAAATCAGCAAATATATTGCTGCGAGAGATGTCGGAGAGCTTACTGCCTATGTTTTCTTCTAAGATGATCATGGTTTCATGACTTACATTATCCATTTTGAGTTTATTTTTGTGAATGGTGTAAGTTGGTGTTCTAGTTTCTTTTTTTTCTTTTTTGCATGTATTTGTCCAATTTTAGCAGCACCACTTGTTAAAGAGACTGTCTTTACTCCATTGTATGCTGTCACCTCCTTTGTCAAATATCAATTGGCCATAAAGGTGTGAGTTTATTTCTGGGTTCTTGGTTCTGTCCCATTGATCTGCAAGCCTGTTCTTATGCCAGGACCAAGCTGTTTTGAGTACAATGGCCTTGTAGTATAACTGGATATCAGGAAGTGTGATACCATCCACTTTATTTTTCTTTTTCAAGATTGCTGAGAGCTTTTTGTGTTCTTTTTTGGTTCCATATAAATTTTTGGAATATTTGTTTTATGTCTTTGAAGTATGTCCTTGGTATTTTAATAGGAATTGCATTGAATTTATAGATTGCTTTGGATTGTATAGACTTTTTTTTTTTCATTTTTCTGAATCTGGAAACAGGGAGAGACAGTCAGACAGACTCCCGCATGCGCCCGACCGGGATCCACCCGGCACGCCCACCATGGGGCGACGCTCTGCCCACCAGGGGGCGATGCTCTGCCAAATTCTGGGTGTTGCCATGTTGCGACCAGAGCCACTCTAGCACCTGAGGCAGAGGCCACAGAGCCATCCCCAGCGCCCGGGCCATCTTTGCTCCAATGGAGCCTTGGCTGCAGGAGGGGAAGAGAGAGACAGAGAGGAAAGCGCGGCGGAGGGGTGGAGAAGCAAATGGGAGCTTCTCCTGTGTGCCCTGGCCGGGAATCGAACCCGGGTCCTCCGCACGCTAGGCCGATGCTCTACCGCTGAGCCAACCGGCCAGGGCCTGTATAGACATTTTAATATTTATTCTTCCTATCCATGAACACAGTATATGCTTTCACTTGTTTGGATCTTCCTTGATTTCTTTTTTTTTTCTTTCCTTGATTTCTTTTATCAATATTTTATAATTTTCTGAATACAAGTTTTCAACCTCCTTCATTAAATTTACTCCTACTTTTTTTTTGTTGTTGTTGCAATAGTGAAGGGGATTGTTTCCTTAGTTCCTCTTTCAGACAGTTCACTGTTGGTGTATATAAATGCCACTGATTTCTGAATGTTGATTTTATATCCTGCCACCTTGCTGAATTCATTTATCACGTCCAGTAGTATTTCGACTGAGACTTTAGGGTTTTCTATGTACAGTATCAAGTCATCAGCAAATAATGATAGTTTTACTTCTTCTTTTCCAATTTGGATGCCTTTTATTTCTTCTTCTTGTCTGATTGCTGTGGCTAGGGCTTCCCAGACTATGTTGAATAAGAGTGGTGAAAGGGGGCAACCCTGCCTTGTTCCTGATCTTAAGTGAATTTCTTTTCATTTTTGCCCATCGAGTATGATGTTGGCTGTGGGTCTGTCATAGACGGCCTTTATCATGTTGAGGTATGTTCCCTGTATTCCCACTTTGCTGAGAGTTTTGATCATAAATTGGTGCTGGATTTTATCAAATGCTTTTTTTTTTTTTTGCATCTACTGATATTATCATCGGTTTTTATCCTTCCTTTTGTTTATGTGGTGAATCATGTTGATTGATTTCTGAATATGGTACCAGCCTTGCCTTCCCACAGTAAATCCCACTTGATCATGATATATGATTTTTTTTCATGTATTTCTGGATCCGATTTGCTAATATTTTGTTGAGAAGTTTAACATCTAAGTTCATCAGGGATATTGGCCTATAGTTTTCATTCTTTGTAGTGTCTTTGCTTGGTTTTAGAATGAGGATTATGTTTGCCTCATAAAAGGAGTTTTGAAGTTTTCCCTCCTCTTAAATTTTTTGAAATAATTTGAGAAGGATAGGAGTTAATTCTTCTTTGAATATTTGGTAAAATGTGCCTGTGAAGCCATCAGGCTCAGGACTTTTGTTTGTTGGAAATTTTTTGATAACTATTTTAATCTCATTTGCTGTAATCAGTCTGTTTAGGTTTTCTGATTCTTCCAGATTGATTTTTGAATGATTATTTTTTTCAAGGAAATTATCCATTTCATCTAGGTTGTCCAATTTTTTGGCATACAGTTATCATAGTATTTTCTTACAATTCTTTAAATTTCTGTTGTGTCAGTTGTTACTTTTCCTCTCTCATTTCTAATTTTATTTATTTGAGTCCTCTCTCTTTTTTTCTTGATGAGTCTGGTTAAAGGTTCATCAATCTTGTTTACCTTTTCAAAGAACTTGCTCTTGGTTTCATTGATATTCTGTATTTTTTTTTTTTTTTTTTTGCCTCTAAGTCATTTATCTCTGTTCTGATCTTTATTATTTCCTTCCTTCTACTTCCTCTGGGCTTTACTTGCTGTTCTTTTTCTAGTTCTTTTAGGTGCAGGGTTAAGTTGTTAATTTGAGCTTTTTCTAGCTTCTTAAGGGATGCCTGTAATGCTAATGAGCTTCCCTCCAGGACTGCTTTTGCTCTGTCCCATAAATTTTGAGTTGATGTATGTTCATTTTCATTTGTTTCAAGGAAGTTTTTGATTTCTTCCTTGACTTCATTGTTAACCCATTCATTATTTAATAACATGTTATTTAGTCTCTAAGTGTTTGAATGTTTTTCAGTTTTTCTATTTTAGTTGATTTCTAGTTTCATGCTGTTGTCATCAGAGAAGATGCTTGATATGATTTCAATATTCTTAAATTTATTGAGACTCGTTTTGTGTCCTAACATGTGGTCTATCCTAGAGAATGTACCATGAGCACTTGAAAAAAATGTATATTCTGCTGCTTTAGGTTGAAAGGTTCTAAAGACACCTATTAAATCCAGTTGATCTAGTGGGTCATTTAAGGCCAATGTTTCTTTGTTAATTTTCTGTCTGGAGGTTCTATCCATTGATGTTAGTGTGGTATTAAAATCAGCTACTATTATAGTATTGCTATTGATCTTGCTCTTTATGTACATCAAAATCTGCTTTATATATTTAGGTGCTCCTATATTAGGTGCATATATATTTAAAATAGTTATATCATCCTGTTGTAAAGTTCCTTTAATTATTTTGTAGTGACCTTCTTTCTCTTACTATAGGCTTTGTTTTAAAGTTTATTTTGTCAGATATCAGTATTGTTACCCCAGCTTTTTCTTCCTTTGCGTTTGCATGAAATATTTTTTTCTATCCCTCTACTCTCAGTTTTTGTGTATCTTTTGTTTTGAGGTGGGTCTCTGGTAAACTGCATATGTATGGGTCCTGTTTTCTTATCCATGCAGCTACCCTATGTCTTTTGATTGGAGTCTTTAATCCACTTACATTTAAGTTTGTTATTGATATGTAGCTGTTTATTGCCATTTTATTCTTTAAATCTATAATCCTCTTTTTCTTTTTTTTTTTAAATTTTTTTTTAAAATTAGGGGATATTTTATCGCTTCACATTCATTTTGAAATATTCCCTAATTTTTTTTGTAAGTAGTATATTTATTTAGCTTGTTAGTTTTTTTTTTTTTTTGTATTTTTCTGAAGCTGGAAACGGGGAGAGACAGTCAGACAGATTCCCGCATGAGCCCGACCGGGATCCACCCGGCACGCCCACCAGGGGTGATGCTCTGCCCACCAGGGGGCGATGCTCTGCCCCTCCGGGGCGTCGCTCTGCCGTGACCAGAGCCACTCTAGCGCCTGGGGCAGAGGCCAAGGAGCCATCCCCAGCGCCCGGGCCATCTTTGCTCCAATGGAGCCTCGGCTGCGGGAGGGGAAGAGAGAGACAGAGAGGAAGGAGGGGGGGTGGAGAATCAAATGGGTGCTTCTCCTATGTGCCCTGGCCGGGAATCAAACCCGGGTCCCGATCATCGGACGTCAGAGTAATGGCGGAGTAGGAAGCGATACCGATAAATCTCCCCCAAAACTCAACAAGATCTTCAACCAGAAACAGAAAAACCTATACTTGGAGCTTCCAGATTCTTCGCAATACACCCAAAGGTATGATTGAGTGAAAAATTGGCTAAATATATAACCAAACCCCGAAGGAAATAGGGAGTAAGAAATGCTCCGCCTTCCTCACTAACCTAAACAGGGCGGCTTTATCTGGTAACTGTGAATATAGAAACTGAGGCGGGCAAAGGGGGTGAATAGATCCAGGCCGCCGCAGCAAAAACGGCCGAACCAGGCTGTGGCTCAGAGATCCAAGCCGAGGAAAATCTGATCCTGTGGCAACCCGGGCAATACAAGCTAACACTCGCGCCAAACCCAAACAAAGAAAGACAAGCGGAGCGGCCATTTTACCCGGTCTCCTGGTCGGTGCGCAGTTAGTGGAAGAGAGAGTTCTTCCTAAGCCGCGGAAGTGGGTACCCGTGTTGCCCCGCGGAGAGGCAGGGTCAGAGGCCTTTCTGTGGGCTGAGGGCAGAGTCTCTGGGCAGCCCCAGCGCCCTGGGAAAGCCACGCACGGGAGGGAGTGAGAACTAATCCCAACGGTGGAGATTTTCCGTGCTGGAGGCTGTTTCACTCAGAGCGAAACGCAGCCGGCCTCATATCCTGGTGTGCGCGCGCAGATAAGGAGTGAGCGATTCCTCCGAGTGCCTCGGCAGTGCGCGCCCGTGTTATCGCACAGAAGGGCAGAGTCAGGGGCCTTTGTGTGGGCCAAAGCGGAATCTCGGGCCGCCCCAGCGCCTTGCAAAAGCCGCACACGGGGACGGAGCGAGACTGAATTCCAACGCTGCAACTTTTCCCTGCGGTTGGGGGTTTCACTCAGAGCGTGAGACTGCTGGCCGGATATCCTGGTTGCAGACAGTGAGTGAGAGTTTCCTCCAAGCGCCCCGGAAGTGGGCGCCCGCTTGTGTTACCGGATAGAGTGGCAGAGCCAGAGGTCTTCGAGTGGGCGGAAAGCCCGCCTGATTATGCTAGCAGCTCTGACTGACTGAGCCTTACCCAGAGCCCTGTGCTGAGTGGAAATAGAGTGGGGAGTTGCCAGCAATTTGAGCCTCTTACTATCCAGGCAGAGGCAGCAGCAACCCCATACCTGGACTATCAGGCTACTAATGAGGAAGGAAAGACTAGGAGAAAGGCTCCAGGAACACGGACTCTCTCACTGTCGGAGCCTATAAATGCTAATGAGCCTCGACTCCCAACGAGAATAAAGCACAATACATGACATTGCCATAGAGACTTATCAACTGCAAACCTCTACCTGAGCGTGCCAAAGGGGCAGAACCCGGGGTACAGAGTCACCGACCAGGAAGAGGGAGAGAAAAGAAAAAGCAAGAAGATAACCTCTCAAAATCAAGAATAATCTGCAGACTTTATAACCTATCCCATTTTATTATATTTGTTCGTTTGTTTCTATTATCTTCATTCTTGAGACTTTTTTTTCCTCCTCCAATTTGGCCGATTAACTCTCTACCGGTCTTACTCTCTCCTCTCCCTGAACTACACTACCCATAAGTGTTACATCTCCCATTATCATTTCTCTTCTCTTCCTTTCTCTCTATGAGGGTTGCACTCCAAAACCCTTAACTCTCTCTCTCTCTCCTTTCTTTTTTCTTCTTTTAGTGGTTCCCTCTTTTTTTCTCTCTCTCTCTTTCTTTTCTCCCTCTATATTAGTTTCTTCCTTTCTCCTTTACATCTCCTCTCATTCAAACCTCAATAACAAACAAATTATCTTATCTGGGACTCAAACCTATGTTTGTGGCATTTTGGGGGGTTTTTACTTCACCTTTTTAACTCACTAGCAGTGCTCCCATCCCTGGCTCTCCATATTATCTAGTTCTTGTTCCACTAAATACAATAGTAAGTTTTTAATTTGTCCCCCCATTTTTCCATTTTCCTCTTATTCCTCTCATCAAAACTCTTAGAAAACCAACACCTAAAAGCAAATCATTTTATTCTTGACCCAAATTTTTTCCTTATTTGCTTTTTGTGGGTCCATACGCTCTTTTTTTTTTTCTTTTTTCTTTTTTTTTTTCTTTCTCTCTTTTTTGCCCCTTTATTACTTTTCCCCAATTCAGGCCCTCCATCACAGGCATTGTTTGTTATAACTCACAGTCCACCACAAGATTTTCTCAAGAAAGAGGGGAGAGGAGAGGAGAGGAAAAAAAGAGGGGGGGAATAATTTCCTTTTTTAAAAAATTTTTATTTTATTTTATTTTTCTTTATTTCATTATTAATTTTTTTTAAAAAAAACAACTCTTCGATTTGTTATTTTTTTATTTTTTTTAACTTTTTATTCTTTATTAAATCTCATTAATACTATCAACAAAACCACCCTCAGATGCCATTAAGGAAGAGAAAATCGAATATCATGGATACAAAAGAAAGAGAGGTAACACAGCTAGATGAGGAAAAATCTATGGAGAAAAAATTTAATATATTGGAAACCTTGGAGCTAAATGACAGAGAATTCAAGATAGAAATCCTAAAAATCCTCCGAGATATACAAGAAAACACAGAAAGGCAATATAGGGAGCTCAGAAAACAACTCCATGAACACAAAGAATATATGTCCAAGGAAATTGAAACTATAAAAACAAATCAAACAGAGATGAAAAACTCAATTCACGAGCTGAAAAACGAAGTAACAAGCTTAGCTAATAGAACAGGTCAGATAGAAGAGAGGATTAGTGAAATAGAAGACAAGCAACTTGAGGCACAACAGAGAGAAGAAGAAAGAGACTCAAAAATTAAAAAAAATGAGATAGCCCTACAAGAATTATCTGACTCCATCAAAAAGAATAACATAAGAATAATAGGTATATCAGAGGGAGAAGAGAGAGAAAATGGAATGGAGAACATACTTAAACAAATAATTGATGAGAACTTCCCAAGCCTGTGGAAAGAACTAAAGCCTCAAGTTCAAGAAGCAAACAGAACTCCAAGTTTTCTTAACCCCAACAAACCTACTCCAAGGCATATCATAATGAAATTGACACAAACCAACAGCAAGGAAAAAATTCTCAAGGCAGCCAGGGAAAAGAAGAATACAACATATAAAGGAAGGCCCATTAGATTATCATCAGATTTCTCAGCAGAAACTCTACAAGCTAGAAGAGAGTGGACCCCAATATTTAAAGTCCTGAAAGAGAGGAACTTTCAGCCACGAATACTATACCCATCAAAGCTATCCTTCAAATACGAAGGAGAAATAAAAACATTCACAGATACAGAAAAGATGAGGGAATTTATCATCAGAAAACCCCCACTCCAGGAATTACTAAAGGGGGTTCTCCAATCAGATACAAAGAACAAAAAAAAACAGAGCCACAAGTAAAAGCTCCAAGAAGAACACAATAAAACCAAATTTAAACTGTGACAACAACAAAAAGAAAGAGGGGGAGAAGACAGAGATTAACAGTAGCAAAGGACGATGGAGTGCAAAAGTACTCACAAAATAGTTCGCTACAATGAACAGGGTAGGGACCCTTTTCATTACTCAAAGGTAACCACCATTGAAAAAACCACCACAGAAGCACATGAGATAAAAAAGATAGCAACAGAGGAAAGATGTATGGAATACAACCAAATAAAAACAAAAGATAGAAAAACGAAAGAGAAGGATCAAACAAGACACAAAACTAACAGAAAGCAATCTATAAAATGGCAATAGGGAACTCACAAGTATCAATAATTACACTAAATGTAAATGGATTAAACTCACCAATAAAAAGGCACAGAGTAGCAGAATGGATTAAAAAAGAAAATCCAACTGTATGCTGCCTACAGGAAACTCATCTAAGTAACAAGGATAAAAACAAATTCAAAGTGAAAGGCTGGAAAACAATACTCCAAGCAAATAACATCCAAAAAAAAGCAGGTGTAGCAATACTCATATCGGATAATGCTGACTACAAGACAGGAAAAGTACTTAGAGACAAAAATGGCCATTTCATAATGGCTAAGGGGACCCTGAATCAAGAAGACATAACAATTCTTAATATATATGCACCAAACCAAGGAGCACCAAAATATATAAGACAGCTACTTATTGATCTTAAAACAAAAACTGACAAAAATACAATCATACTTGGAGACCTCAATACACCGCTGACGGCTCTAGATCGGTCATCCAAACAGAGAATCAACAAAGACATAGTGGCCTTAAACAAAACACTAGAGCACCTGGATATGATAGACATCTACAGGACATTTCATCCCAAAGTGACTGAGTATACATTTTTCTCCAGTGTACATGGATCATTCTCAAGAATTGACCATATGTTGGGCCACAAAAACAATATCAGCAAATTCAGAAAAATTGAAGTTGTACCAAGCATATTTTCTGATCATAAAGCCTTGAAACTAGAATTCAACTGCAAAAAAGAGGAAAAAAATCCCACAAAAATGTGGAAACTAAACAACATACTTTTAAAAAATGAATGGGTCAAAGAAGAAATAAGTGCAGAGATCAAAAGATATATACAGACTAATGAAAATGACAATACGACATATCAGAATCTATGGGATGCAGCAAAAGCAGTGATAAGAGGGAAGTTCATATCGCTTCAGGCATATATGAACAAACAAGAGAGAGCCCAAGTGAACCACTTAACTTCCCACCTTAAGGAACTAGAAAAAGAAGAACAAAGACAACCCAAAACCAGCCGAAGAAAGGAGATAATAAAAATCAGAGCAGAAATAAATGAATTAGAGAACAGAAAAACTATAGAAAAAATTAATAGAACAAGGAGCTGGTTCTTTGAAAAGATCAACAAAATTGACAAACCCTTGGCAAGACTTACCAAGGAAAAAAGAGAAAGAACTCATATAAACAAAATCCAAAATGAAAGAGGAGAAATCACCACGGACACCGTAGATATACAAAGAATTATTGTAGAATACTATGAAAAACTTTATGCCACTAAATTCAACAACCTAGAAGAAATGGATAAATTCCTAGAAAAATACAACCTTCCTAGACTGAGTCAAGAAGAAGCAGAAAGCCTAAACAGACCTATCAGTAGAGAAGAAATAGAAAAAACCATTAAAAACCTCCCCAAAAATAAAAGTCCAGGCCCTGACGGCTATACCAGCGAATTTTATCAAACATTCAAAGAAGACTTGGTTCCTATTCTACTCAAAGTCTTCCAAAAAATTGAAGAAGAAGCAATACTTCCAAACACATTTTATGAGGCCAACATAACCCTCATACCAAAACCAGGCAAGGATGGCACAAAAAAAGAAAACTACAGACCAATATCTCTAATGAATACAGATGCTAAAATACTAAACAAAATACTAGCAAATCGAATACAACAACATATTAAAAAAATAATACATCATGATCAAGTAGGATTCATCCCAGAATCTCAAGGATGGTTCAACATACGTAAAACGGTTAATGTAATACACCATATCAACAAAACAAAGAACAAAAACCACATGATCTTATCAATAGACGCAGAAAAGGCTTTCGATAAAATACAACACAATTTTATGTTTAAGACTCTCAACAAAATGGGTATAGAAGGAAAATATCTCAACATGATAAAGGCCATATATGATAAACCATCAGCTAACATCATATTAAATGGCACTAAACTGAAGGCTTTCCCCCTTAAATCAGGAACAAGACAGGGTTGTCCACTCTCTCCACTCTTATTTAATGTGGTACTAGAGGTTCTAGCCAGAGCAATCAGACAAGACAAAGAAATAAAAGGCATCCATATCGGAAAAGAAGAAGTAAAGGTATCACTTTTTGCAGATGATATGATCCTATACATCGAAAACCCCAAAGAATCCACAAAAAGACTACTAGAAACAATAAGCCAATACAGTAAGGTCACAGGATACAAAATTAACATACAGAAGTCAATAGCCTTTCTATATGCTAACAATGAAACAACTGAGAAGGAACTCAAAAGAATAATCCCCTTCACGATTGCAACAAAAAAAATAAAATACTTAGGAATAAACATAACAAAGAATGTAAAGGACTTATATAATGAAAACTATAAACCATTGTTAAGGGAAATCGAAAAAGATATAATGAGATGGAAGAATATACCTTGTTCTTGGCTAGGAAGAATAAATATAATCAAGATGGCTATATTACCCAAAGCAATATACAAATTTAATGCAATTCCCATCAAAATTCCAATGACATTTTTTAAAGAAATAGAGCAAAAAATCATCAGATTTATATGGAACTATAAAAAACCCCGAATAGCCAAAGCAATCCTAAAGAAAAAGAATGAAGCTGGGGGCATAACAATACCTGACTTCAAACTCTATTATAGGGCCACGACAATCAAAACAGCATGGTATTGGCAGAAAAATAGACACTCAGACCAATGGAACAGAATAGAAAGTCCAGAAATAAAACCACATATATATAGTCAAATAATTTCTGATAAAGGGGCCAACAACACACAATGGAGAAAAGAAAGCCTCTTCAATAAATGGTGCTGGGAAAACTGGAAAGCCACATGCAAAAGAATGAAACTGGACTACAGTCTCTCCCCCTGTACAAAAATTAACTCAAAATGGATCAAAGATCTAAACATAAGACCTGAAACAATTAAGTACATAGAAGAAGACATAGGTACTCAACTCATGGACCTGGGTTTTAAAGAGCATTTTATGAATTTGACTCCAATGGCAAGAGAAGTGAAGGCAAAAATTAATGAATGGGACTACATCAGAATAAGAAGTTTTTGCTCAGCAAGGGAAACTGATAACAAAATAAACAGAAAGCCAACTAAATGGGAAATGATATTTTCAAACAACAGCTCAGATAAGGGCCTAATATCCAAAATATACAAAGAACTCATAAAACTCAACAACAAACAAACAAACAATCCAATAAAAAAATGGGAAGAGGATATGAATAGACACTTCTCCCAGGAAGAAATACAAATGGCCAACAGATATATGAAAAGATGCTCATCTTCTTTAGCTATTAGAGAAATGCAAATCAAAACGGCAATGAGATACCACCTCACACCTGTTCGATTAGCTGTTATTAGCAAGTCAGGTAATAGCAAATGTTGGAGAGGCTGTGGAGAAAAAGGAACTCTCATACACTGTTGGTGGGAATGTAAAGTAGTACAACCATTATGGAAGAAAGTATGGTGGTTCCTCAAAAAACTGAAAATAGAACTACCTTATGACCCAGCAATCCCTCTACTGGGTATATATCCCAAAAACTCAGAAACATTGATACGTAAAGACACATGCAACCCCATGTTTATTGCAGCATTGTTCACAGTGGCCAGGACATGGAAACAACCAAAAAGCCCATCAATAGATGACTGGATAAAGAAGATGTGGCACATATACACTATGGAATACTACTCAGCCATAAGAAATGATGACATCGGAACATTTACAGCAAAATGGTGGGATCTTGATAACATGATACGAAGCGAAATAAGTAAATCAGAAAAAACCAGGAACTGTATTATTCCATACGTAGGTGGGACATAATAGTGAAACTAAGAGACATTGATAAGAGTGTGGTGGTTACGGGGGGGAGGGGGGAATGGGAGAGGGATAGGGGGTGGGAGGGGCACAAAGGAAACAAGATAGAAGGTGACAGAGGACAATCTGACTTTGGGTGGTGGGTATGCAACATAATTGAACGACAAGATAACCTGGACTTGTTATCTTTGAATATATGTATCCTGATTTATTGATGTCACCCCATTAAAAAAATAATTAAAAAAAAGAAAAAAAAAAAAAGAATGGCTATCATCAATAAATAAATCAACTAATTTGGCAAGAATGTGGGGAAAGGGAGACCCTCATGCACTGTCGGTGGGAATACAGACTGGTGCAGCCTCTGTGGAAAGCAGTAAGGAGGTTCCTCAAAAAATACCGTATGATTTCACTCATAGATACGAAGAACAAATTGATGGTCACCAGATGGAAGGGGGATTTGGGGGATGAATGAAAAATATGAAAGGGATTAGTAAGTACTAATTGCCAGTTATAAAAATAGTCACAGGGATAGAAAGTGCACTGCAGGGGATATAGTCAATAATGTTGTAATTATGCTATATGGTTTCAGACAGGTATTAGATTTATTGGGTGATCACTTTGTGAGATATGTAAATGTCTAATAATTATGTTGTATACCTGAAACTAATATCAAATTGTATGCCCACTGTAATTGGAAAATAAATTAATAAAATTTAAAAAAAAACAAAAAAAAAACCCGGGTCCCCTGCATGCCAGGCCGACGCTCTACCGCTGAGCCAACCAGCCAGGGCCTATAATCCTCTTTTTCTTGATTTTATTTTTTCCTTTGCTCTTTTTATAGCGAGCCCCTTAACATTTCCTGCAGTACTGGTTTGGTTGTAATGAATTCGTTGAGTTCCTTTTTTGTCTGGGAAGCTTTTTATTTCTCCTTCAATTTTAAATGATAATCTTGCTGGATAAAGAAGTCTTGGCTGTAGGCACTTGTTTTGTATTACTTTGAATATTTCTTGCCATCCCCTTCTGGCTTCAGCTGTTTCTGTTGAAAAGTCAAATTCATCCTTATGGGGGCTCCTCTATAAGTAATTGATTTCTTATTTTTTTGCAGCTTTCTGTATTTTTTCTTTATTCTTAACTTTGGTATTTTAATTATGATGTCTTGATATATGCCTCATTGGGTTTCTCCTTATTGGGACTCTCTGTGCTTCTTGAAGTTGTGTGACTTTTTCTTCATCAATTTAGGAAAGTTTTCAGCTATGATTTCTTCAAACAGGTTCTCTATCCCTTGTTCTTTCTCTTCTTTTTCAGGAACCCCTATGATGTGAATGTCATTTCTCTTCTTATTGTCAGAGTTCTCTTATACTTTCCTCAGACTTTTTGAGCCTCTTCTTTTTGTTGCCCTGTTTCTGTGTTTTCATTTATCTTGTCCTCTAAGTAACTGATTTGATCCTCTGCTTCATTCAGCCTGCTTTTGATTCCTTCTACTGTAATCTTCATTCCTGATATTATAATTGTCATTTTTGATTGATTCTTTTTTATGGTTTCAATATCCATTTTGACGCTATTTTTTTAAACTTTATTTATTCATTTTATAGAGGAGAGTGAGAAAGAGCATGAAAGGGGGAGGAGCAGGAAGCATCAACTCCTATATGTACCTTGACCAGAGCAATGAAAGGTTTTGAACCAGCAACCTCAGCATACCAGGTCTATGCTGTATCCATTGCGCCACCACTGGTCAGGCAAAAGCTTTCTATTTTTTTTATTTTGATGCTCATTATGTCCATCCATAGTAGCTCTAAGATCCTTAAGCATCCTAACAATCATTATTTTAAACTCTGCATCCAGGAATTTGGTTAGTTCTATCTCATTCTGTTCTTTTTGGGGGGATTTTTGTTGTTGATTCATTTGGATTGCATCTCTCTGTTTTCCCATTGTTTCTGTGTGCTGATTGCAAGCTTGTTGGGTTAGGGCAGCTGAGATTGGTACAGGAAATGCGGCCCCTCCTTCAAGGCTTAATTTCTCAGCCTCTGCTGATTGCAGATTTTGATTCTTCCTATAAAGGTAAGCCGCATAAAAGTCTTAATTTCCCTGCTGTTTGTTTGCTGAGCCCAGCAGGGAACTTTTGTGATTAGGATGGTGGTAGTGGGTGTATCTTGCTATTTGGCTCCTTGCTAGTTGAAACTTTATCCAGGCCTTTTTTTTTTCTTTTTCTGTATGATAAGTACACAGGAATGCAGTGGGTGTGACCTCTGAGGACCAGAAGGTGTGGTCTGCCCAACCACTCTCCAGGGGCGAGGTGCATTCTCTGTATCAGAAGGGAGAGATGTAGCTCAGGTCTCCTCGGAAACTGTGTCACTGCCCCTCTCCTTTACTTCCTTCTTTTGGAATGGCCTTTTGTGCTGTTTGGAGCCAGAGAGTTTTCTGAAGGTGAGTCAATTGGCCTTACGCTAGGCTTGTGCTGGAGGGGGTGCCCCTCCTGCATATGGCCATATGGTGGGGGTGCCCCTCCTGCATATGGCCACCTCAGTACTGGAGAATGTATCAGCACAGTTATTTTTCTCTCTGTCACCCTTTGTGTCCCTGTGCCTTGATCCCCTCACTCTCCTCACACAATACCAGTCCTCTCAGCTCTCCTCATCCCCAGAGACCATGTAAGTGGCTGTGAGCGAGATTTTCTGTGCTGGTCCTTTAAGACTGCATTAACTTCTTTGCAAGCTGTTTCTCATACACAAAAAATCCTGCTCTTTTCCCCACTCAATGCTGTCAGGTCGTCTCTTCTAGTTTCTGGGTCTCTAGGCTGGGGTTCCAATCCTGGGGCTTAGAACTCCTGCCTCTCAGGGTCTTTCTCCCCGAAGTGAGAATCCCTCTGGACCCTCAGCCACTCCTCGCTCCTGGGAGTGGGGGAGCCCCTACTGTGTCCCCATACTTCCTATCAGTCTTTGAGTGGTTTCTTCTGTGCTCCTTATTTTTTAAGTCCTATTCTTTTAGTCCAAAGTTGGTTTTTCACAATGATTGTTCTTAAATTAATTTTTAATCCAGTTTGATCCTAGGACATGGCAGTTTATATGTCTGCTTACTCTGCTGCCATCTTGTCTATAATCAAAGTGTTTTTAAAAGTGGCATTCCATTCCATTTCAATGGAGGTTGGGCTCTTTGTTGTCTTTATTACACTGACTTAGAAAATCTCACTGCAGAGCAGATGCAATTTTCAACACATGTTGTTTTATATCACAGACACTTAAAAAACAGAGCCTTGACCAAAGCACTTACAGAAAACTGATATACAACCACTGTGTTCTGAAAAGTAAGCTGATTTTATCCATTTGTTGTTTATCAACTTATACAGATAGGACTTCCTGAGGACCCTAAAGCTAGCTAGCCCTGTGGGTCTGTGGTTGATTTTTTCCCTCTAATTTCCAGTCTCACTGTCAACTTTGTTGAAAGAATAGTCTCTATTCATAGCTTTCTCACTTCACACTTACACTTCCATCTACTGCAAACATGCTTCTGTTGCCACCAATTGACTGATTTGTTCTTGTCAAGTTCTGGTAGTAAATCCAACAGTCACTTTGGAGTCCTAAGCTCATTTGCTACCCAGAGACTCAGCAATGCCCATTATCTTATCTTCCTCTGGCTTCCCTACCTGCTTCTCTAACTTTGTTTATCTGTCACAGTTCAGCTTTATTGAAATGTCAGTAAGTGTTCAATAAATATTTGTTGAAATCAGTGAATAAATGACTGTGACTTCCTGTGTCTAAGAAAAAGCAAAATATACAGTGAAAATAGGCACTTTGCATTGTTCTCATTAAACAATAAAAAAGTAATCAGCCTGACCAGGTGGTGGTGCAGTGGATAGAGCATCAGACTGGGATGCGGAGGACCCAGGTTTCACACCCTGAGGTTGCCAGTTTGAGCACGGGTTCATCTGGTTTGAGCAAAAACAAAAAAAAGCTCACCAGCTTGGACCCAAGGTTACTGGCTTGAGAAAGGTGTTACTCGGTCTGCTGTAGCCCCCCAGTTAAGGCACATATGAGAAAGCAATCAAGAAACAACTAAGGTGTCTCAACGAAAAAACTAATGATTGATACTTCTCATCTCTCTCCATTCCTGTCTGTCTGTCCCTATCTCTCCCTCTCTCTCTTTCTGTCTCTTTAAAAAAGAAAAAAAAAGTAAATCACATTTTGGTGATATATTGTTTATACTAATAATTCCTTTCTCTCAATTGTTTATTCTTGCCATTCTTAAAGCTCAATGCACAGATCATGTCCACTATGAAGCTACCAATATTCCCTCATCCATCAGACTTAGTTTATAAAACTTCTATTTAGTATACTGACATATAATTCTATTTACCATGCTCCAACATAATAGTTTAGTTTTTTACTATAATAATTGGAAAGTACGTAAAACATAGAAACCCTGACTCCTCATTGTATTGCTCTCAGATGCTTGACAAATATTTGTGCTCAATAACTGTGAGAATAAATTTCAAAGAAGACTTGCTTAAAATATGAGTGATATTTTAATATGCTTAAATATAATTCATTTAAAGATATTAGTTTCATTATTTTATTAAACAACTAAAATTTAAAGTAATTTTTTGATTCTATTTAATTGATTCAACACTGGAAGATTCCAAAGCTGTAAACTTGGCAACAGTAAATTTTACACTTTTTAAATGAAACATTAATCTGACACTTCATTTAGTGAAGTTACCATGTTATGTACATTAATTTAAATGAATAACTTTAGAGGTACTTTGTGTGAATTATATTTAAAATGATATTTTATTTTGAGCATAACCCTTTATTTTTCCTTTGTACTTCAATAACTTTTCAAGATACATTACATTTAATTTGTTTTACTACCATTAGAAATTGAATAATATTAAAAATAAAGATAAGACATTTTTAAATGATGCTTTTAAAGACTTTTAAAGACTTGACATTAGTGATTGTGGTTGGAAACAAGAGCCACACTTGCAGATTGACAGGGCCTAAAAAGGTCCCTTCTCTCAGAATGAACACAGAATTGACCCAAGTCCATGAACAGTAGTATTCAGAGTCATTGGCTGAGGGAAGAGACCAATGAAATCTAACAGCTTAGGTGCATAATGTATGTTGTCCCATAGGGAATACTCAAAGGCATTGCAATGTGACAGGTAGAGCTGAGTAGGACTATGCACTGGCTTTGAAGATATACATTCAAATGCCAGCTATGCCTCTCATGAGCTGAGGCTATGCTCCAGTCGGCCATCCTCCCTGAATCTTGATTTCTTCAATAAGTGATTAGATGTACTAGCATTGCAAAGATTAAATCACATCTGGAGTTTCCTAGTATACTTAAAACATAAGAGCCCAAGTGACTGCATTTAATTTGAATGGCAAAAGCTATAATTTTTCCATTTCCTCTTTGGAATGTGTCAGACCTGCAATGTCATCACAAAAGTTTTTGTTACCTGTTTGTCCTATCTATTCCCCAACACACTATTCATTCTAAACCCAAATTATATATATTTTTATTTTCTAATTAAAAAAAGAACCTAATTTGTGAGTTAATGGTCTTTAACTTCTCTCCTTACAATTTTCTTAAAAATGTTATACCATAATCTATATAAAGCCTTCCCTAAATGACAGAGACCAAAGTCATCTGGATCATTGGTCAAGTTAGTACAGTTTACACTGACTATACCTCCAGAGGACTTAAAATGTTTTTGATGTTAAGGTTCACAATTTATCACAACACAGCACACCAGTGTACTATGAAGCACCCATGTTCCCACTAAACTATTCCTTTCTTCTCTGAAGTCCGCTACTGCTTATGAATGCCTGCTCACTGTGTCACCGCTATTTACTAGTGACACAGACCAGAAGTCAAACAATCGTCCTTGCCTTCCCACTGCCCCGTCCATTTAACCACAAAGATCTACCTACTTTACTGCTTCAGCAATTTTAAAGTGTTCCCTCCTTCTTCCTCCTTTAACCATAGTCCCATTGCTCACTGTCTCTTGATAGCACAGAGAAAACACCTTGTTGCTGTTCACTAGTTCTTTCTGTCATTCAATCCCAGCTTCACACTGGAGCCAAACGCTCTATTTATATGAAAGACCTCCTCTTGATACTCTGTTATTAAAAAGGTTTATTAGTGTCTCCATTTTTTAGCAGAAAAATAATTGAAATCCCAGACTATTTTTAGGGTCACTATCTCGTGGTCCTTGCTGCCTTCCTTTTCTCAAATTTTAAGCCTGAATATTAACAAGCAGATTTTAATTCCCTAAGTTCTCACTATACTATTTATTAACTCTACTGTGCTTTTGCAAGCTTTCATTCTTTTTTTTTTCTTTTTTCTTCTGTGACAGAGACAGAGAGAGGGACAGGTAGGAAAGGAGAGAGATGAGAAGCATCAATTCTTTGTTGTGGCACCTTAGTTGTTTATTGACTGCTTTCTCATAAGTGCCTTGACTGGTGGAGGGTGGGGAATACAGCAGAGTGAGTGACCCCTTGCTCAAGCCATTGACCTTGGGCTCAAGCCAGTGACCTTGGACTTCAAGCCAGTGACCTTGTGCATCAAGCCAGTGACCTTTGGGCTCAAGCCGCCAGCAACCATGGGGTCATGTCTGTGATCTCACACTCAAGCCAGGGATCCCATGCTCAAGCTGGATGAGACCACACTCAAGCCAGTGAACTCGGGGTTTCAACCTGAGTCCTATGCATCTTACTCCAATGCTCTATCCACTGTGCCACCACCTGGTCAGGCTGCAAACTTTTACTCTTGATTGGATTTTCCTTCCCAGTTTCATCTTATGTGTTCCACATAATCTTCCAGGCTGAATTCAAAAGGTTTTTCTTTCAGGAAATATTTTCAAATCCCTAGAATGGTCTAAGTCTTTCTACTTTGTTCTTTCATAAAATTTTGTGTTTACTGTGATTTGAATACCTACATACTGCATTGATTTGGTTTCTTCATCTGTCAGGGCTCACACTGTCTAACAATATTTTAAAGATAAAAAAGGACATATAATACCTAGCTCATTAGGTAAGAGATGGTTACCTCCAGCTACCTAGTTTACCAGAACTACCCAGGTTTTATATTTGTTCTCCACCTGTTTTTACAATTCACTGGGCCAACCCAGGCCCTTCGAATAATTTTTCTTTTTGAAATAAGAAAGTTATTTCTGATAACTGAGTTAGCTTCTGATACTTTCAACCAAAGAATCCTACTTATCTATTTTGGTATTTCATTTTTCTTTTTTAGATCTGATAGCATAATTATCTTTATTTTCACAGCCACTACCACTACTACTTGGGATAAACTGTGACCTCTTAAATCTTTGATTATATGATGTCAGCATATACACAAAATGTATTACAGGTATAGAGACACGTGTAAACATACAATTCTAAAAATCAAGGGCTACAACATTTCTTTCTTGATGAAATAGCTCTACCAAGAAAAAATTTGTTTTGTAATGTAAGGTCCTGAGAGCAATACTTTGTTTTGCTATCTGATGTACCTCAGACCCAGACAAGTGCTTAGAACATAGCAGGTCTTCAATGATATCTATCTGTTAAATGAAAAAAAAATGGATGAAGAAATACATGATATAAATAATTTACATTTTTTTACAGAATTATGATTATTGACTCAAGTAGAGAGATTGCATTTGCCAATGTTGTTCCAGAAATAGTATTTTGTGAGTAATACTTAGGTTTATAACTTCTACTAAAATAGTTGAACTTAGTTTAAATCTTGACATATTTTGCCAAAATCAGCTGTGGAGTCTGAAACCTAGGTGTAAACTTGAGCTTTGAGCCTTCCCCAGGAAATCTGTTCCTATAACTCAGCTGACAACTGGTTCATAATCAATCTGGATAGAGGTTTGCATCATCTGAGTACTTTTTATATCATCAGTTATTATTTAAACTTAGTTCAATAGTTACTGCAAATAATTCTTTAGGTAGGTTTTATTTCCCTCCTTATATAATGGTTAATAAAAAGTGATAGAATGTTCTTAATAGAAATAACTCAAATCATATGGCTTCCATGTACTTTCTGAGCAGTAAAGATTTTGTTTCTTCTTTTCCAGAGTCAGAAAAATTCAACATCTAATTCCCTAATGCTGTAAGGTGATTATTCACTTTCATTAGTTAAGCATTACAAAAAATAAAATCTATGGCTATAGCCTGAACAAAATGTATATATAGGTTTGGAGATTATATATATTATATATAAATATATATAAAATCTCCAAAAGCAGAATCATGTAAGTAGATGTAAGTCACAACCAGTCAAAATATGAGCACATGCAAAGATAACAAAGTATGAAGGCAACTTTGAGAAGAAATGAGAAGAAGAAATGCTGCTGAAAGCATTGTTCTGGAACAAACAGATATTTCTTAGCAATATTGTATCTAAATATGTCATTTATGTTCTTTTAAAACTAAATCTATTCAACTCACCTTCATATAACCAGTCAGCAATCCCATTAAAAATAATTCCTTCTTTTCCAGAAGATGTTAGTCGCAATGAACTGCTCTTTATATCAGGTTGATAGTAGATATTATTTTCAAAAATATAAATCTGGATCAGGAAACATGTAAAAGAAACAAACCAAAAACCCAATATATTAGAAAACCTTTTTTTAAACATTTTTTTATTATAGAACAACAGCTGAAAAAGCTAAGTGTTTTATTTGCCTGCTTTCACTTTGCCTTTATGTAATGCATATATTTGTATTGCTTTTAATTATTAATGGCTGTTTCTTTCCTTATATCAATATCAAATCATCACTTAGAAATTACATAATACTTGGTATTGAAACTTTTAAAATCATATTTTCTATAATTTTTCATCTACTTAACAATTTCTCTTACCTCAAAATTGGTTTGGGTTTGAGATAACATTTTGTATGCTTAAGAGATGAATAACTATACTACATACCATTTTAGTAAGAGCGAATGAATGATTGAAAGACTTCAATTTTGGGTCTTTACTTTTATAAAAATGCATTTTGTGATCAATAAAGTAATTTTTACAGAATCTCTCTGATTCTATCTAGCTTGACACACAGATCCACTGGTAAAATGAAAGGCAAATCTTCTTTAACTGAGAAGTGAACATACCTCATTGTGTCCCAAACTTTTCTGGCATGTCTTTCCCAAATAGAAGAGCAGTGATATGCACCTCGTGCATGAGGGTTCAAGAAAGAGCTTTAATTTGAACACATCACAGTCTTCCAAAATAATATCCACAAAACCAGTTCCAGCAACAGGAACAACAGTGGAAATTAGACACTGTCTGTACACACAATGTTGTCATTTGTAGAGATAATTCAGAATAAAATTATTTATAACCAACTTGAAAATATTGTTAATAATAATCATTTAAAACTTCCAGCCTATGTGATAATATAACCTTCACAGACTCTTGTTTGATCCACATATTGGGGGAAATAGATTATTGTCCACTGCAAGCCAAATTGTTATTTAGATGGAACATTCTACTCAGAATGTGAAAGCTGGCATAGTACCCCTGTGTTCCAGCATGCTATAAGATCATTATAAGAGCAAACAGAGCAAACATAAGAACTGACATAACTGCTGATGAATTATGAGGGACTAGATTTATAATCTTGGTGTGCACAGTAAAGAAAGCAATGTTAATATCCAGAAAATATTATTGATATTCTGTTGATTTTGCAAACATTTAACAGAGTATTTAATTAATCATTCCACCATGACCTGACATTTATATTACAAGTGAGACTGTTAATAGAATAAAAAGAATTTGGCAAGAGGGAAGAAAGAAATCTATAACAGGGTGTTTAAAAGTGTGTGTTTTATAATCAGGCATTCTAAATTTAAAATCTCAGTGATTTGGATAATTTTCATAAGCTTTCTAAATCTTAGTCCTCTCCCTTATTAAATGCATATGTCTCACTCCTACCTTAGATATCTTTTGAAAAGAATGAATAGGATGATGGATATAGAACATACAGCACATAAGACTATCACTAGAACAAAGCTGACCTCGATATCCCAAACTTTTTAGCAGTTACAGACTCAGTCAAAACAAACCTCCAAGGCTTCAGCTGATGTGTAAATTATCCCAAACTATTGACCAGTACTACAAATTACATTTTCTTTTTTTAGTAAGAGACGGAGAGACAGACAAGAGAGAGGGACAGACAAGGACAGACAGGCAGGAAGGGAGATGAGAAGCATCCATTCTTCCTTGCAGCCCTTAGTCGTTCATTGATTGTGTTCTTACATGTGACTTGATCTAGGGACTACAGCAGAGCGAGTGACCTTGGGCTCAAGTCAGTGATGACCATGGGTCATGTCTATGACAGAATGACCCCATGCTCAAGCTGGTGAGCCCATGTTCAAGCCAGAAGAGCCCACATTCAAGCCAGCGACCTTGGGATTTTGAACCTGGGTCCTCTATGTCCCAGGCCAATGTTCTATCCACTGTCTCACCACTTAGTCAGGCTACAAATTATATTAATATGTAATTTATTAGGAGTAGTCATAGAATTGTACCAGCAGTAGTGATAGTGCTACATTGAGATGGAGGAGAAGGGGTATTAACAAATAGTATTTACTGCTTTCATGTCATTTAGAAAGTTTTCAGTTGATAATAGAAAATAAATAATAAACTTATTATTTAAAATATATGGGTTACATTTTGTCAAAAGTTTAAAAAGTATATCTCCAGTGTCTTAAAAATGGATGGAAGTTGCCTGACCAGGCGGTGGCGCAGTGGATAGAGTGTCAGACTGGGATGCAGAGGACACAGGTTCGAGACCCCAAGGTCGCCAGCTTGAGTGCGGCTCATCTGGTTTGAGCAAAAAGCTCACCAGCTTGGACCCAAGGTCGCTGGCTCCAGCAAGGGGTTACTCAGTCTGCTGAAGGCCCGTGGTCAAGGCACATATGAGAAGGCAATCAATGAACAACTAAGGTGTCGCAACGAGAAACTGATGATTGATGCTTCTCATCTCTCTCTCCGTTCCTGTCTGTCTGTCCCTATCTATCCCTCTCTCTGACTCTCTCTCTGGCCCTGTAAAAAAAACAAAACTTGATGGAAATTAATTTTAATCCCTCATAACAAAACAAAAAATTAAATGTATGCTAGCCATCTAAAGCTTAAGTTTTACATCTTTTGCATACTACCCCTCTTTGCATTTCACAAACAATATATAAAATAAGGAGACAAAATATTCCTTTTTTGGACAAAATCCCCTTTTTTTGGATCTGAACCTCCTGATTAGGATTTGTGACTAATGACAGTTCAGACCATCCACACCCAAGCTACTGAAGCACACTTGGCTATTATTATTAGCAGTAAGAGTGACTTAATGCAAGGTAATATTGTCCCAAATCTGGTTTCTGAAGGGAACAAACTCTAAGTCAAAATAATTACTAAAACCTTCACGGTTTCAGCAGATGTATAAATTATCCAAAATCATTGACTAGTAATTACATTTATGTTTGAAGAACAGATTGGATGATATTCAGAATCCATATGAAACTGACATCTGCTTCAATGTAAATGAACAAGCACTATGTAATCAGAATTTTAATGTAATTCGTTCAAAGCTGCAATACCATACATTGTCCAAAAGATCATTTTTCTGTGGACAAAATTACTTGCTGCCTCATAAAAATGTACATTTATAATCTCCTAACCCCTTTCAATTACCAAGGTTTTTCCTTGAATTGTATAGTTTCAGAGAACAATCACAAACTCTCAGCATTACTTTAGCAATATGAGGACTGCAAGGATTCTCAGGTACAATATGGGTGCTGTGATGACATTAAACTGGATCCAAATGGCAATAATCAAGGGCTGCAGCTAGTTTTCAATCACACTGAAAATATGACAACCACTAGTGCCATTTATCCTGTTACTGATTAAACTGTCATAATATTTTTGATGCCATTAATCACTTCTTTCAATAAGCCACCTGACCAGTATATCAAATATAAAATGGGTAGTTATTCGACCATTTAACTCTTCAACCTATAGAACAAGCCAACTACCTACCCAGTTTTCAAAATTAAGGATGTTAATATACTTACAGAATAATTCAAAATTAGTAAAGTCACCACTAAGATCAAAGTAAAACAACTAAAATTCTACAAGCTGAATCATGACAAATTGAGAAGTATGTAAATAAATGCTCCAAGAATTCATTTGAATAAGTGTTAGTTAATATTGCTAATTACCAAGTGATTAGACACAATATATGTCATTGCTGGGCAGAATATTTTGAGAGCTAATTTTCAATTTTCTGCCTTCTCTCTCCCTGTCAAAACAACCAGCAATGCTTCAGATGGTGGTAAATAGGCATGGATGGAACTCTTCCCACCCCAGTCAAGCTGTAATATGCATAGAGCAAGAAAGGAAGACATGATGTTAAAAGTCATTAAGATGTTGAGCGTAATCACAATGTAAATGAGCTTTTTGTGATTGATTTTATCAGAGACATCTGAGGCAAACAGAGCAGACTTTCCCAAACTTTTAGCCAACTTAAAAGAAAAAATAATTAAATAAAATAAAACAAAAATGTAATTGAACATTAGATCTATTTTAGCTGAAATATTACTGTTATTTCACCTTCACCAATTTAAGTGATTTTCCTGATAATTTTACATTAGAAAACAGTGAATTATTCAAAAATCCCTATACATTGTAATGATGTAAGAGAATCTATAAATTTACAATCAAGTTGAGATTGTATTTGGTTTGCCTTCCACTGCGATTTTATTTTGGGAATAAAAGATAATGATAAACTATTACAGATAACATGTCGTTGGCAGAAATGTGCTGAAAGGGGTATTTTCCTACATGGATAGTGAAAGTATACCATGTTATGGACATGTGGGTATACAAGAAAGCAATATAAAATTGAGAACAAAACATATTCTACCTCATTAGCAATCCCAAACTTGGGACCCTGTCTTCTAGGAAAAAAAAAGTAGCAATCTGTAGAAAATGATGAAGAGCGTGACATTTATTTCAGCAGTGTTTATGATGGCCAAACAGAAGAGTCAAGGTGAAAACCCATGAAAGTGAATGCCTGGATGGATTATGACTCATCTACTTGTGTGATTATAGTCAGGCTTTGAGGAGAATAAATTAATGCCACAAGAGCTAAATGGAGAAAGTTCATTAAGATATTGTGAAGTTACAAAAAACACCAAATGAAAATAATGACTCTACATGAACCCATTTTTGTACACCAATGAGAATACTAGTAAATATATACTAGCAGGAGTCTCACCAACAGATTATATTAGATATTGTCTACCAGTCCTCATCCCCGTGCCTGCCCTCCATAGTCTTTAATACTGTGGGGCAGAGAAGGCTGAGATCTACATTTCCAAGACTCTTTGGCAGACTTGTCTTCTTATCTTCTAGTAGTGTGCAAAGAGGAGAGAGCTGCTAGCTAGGAACGAAAGACATTCGCCTCTATCAGTGACTCCAGCACAGCAGCTTCAGCAACAGTGGCTCACTGACAGTTTATAAATAGATACAATTACATGAGGGAACTACAGTAATTTACATAATATATATGTAGAGATTATAACTATGGAGAAATACATGCTTGCCTTTAATATAGGTATATGTGTTAGAAGGTAGATGCCCAATGAGAGAGACAGAAGTGGAAAACATATAGTCAAATAGAAAAGCCTAGAAAATACACAAAGTATAAAATATACTAAAAAGACTTGATCACATGTATTCTTGTATGCAAATTCCACAATTAGTGTATTTATAAATGAAGTACAGATATTCATTTCAGTACTAATAAAAATGATGATAATTATACAGAAACTAGTCTGATACGTGGGTTACATAAACAGTAGGTGTTTAATTTTTTCAATTTGAAACATGATAATAAGAGTGTTTTAATAACTCAGAGCAGGATTTTTCAACCTGGATACTTTTTCCATTCAGACTAGATATTTCATTGTTGGGGAAGACTTGCCCTGAATTTGTGGAACGATCAACACTATCTCTCACTTCTAGATATTTGATGTTGGTAGCAGCAGCCCCTCTGCTCAGTGTGACCACCAAAAATGTCTCCAGACATTACCTATATCCTATAGAGGGGGGAAAAGCAAATAAACTCTAGTAGAGAATTAGTTGTTGTTGTTGTTTTTACTTTTTAAAATATTTAAGTAGAGTTGGTATACAATATATTATATAAATTACTTTGAGGTATACAGTGTATGGATTTGACACTTTAATACCTTACAATGTGATCACCTCACTAATTCTAGCAATAATCAGTCACTGCGCAAACATCACAATAGTAGTGATTATATTCCCTTTCACTTTAGTCATCCATTTCTCACTCTCTCCCATTTTTTTTTGCATAAGTATGTCCCATAAATGAAATATTTTTGATTAATTCTCCAAACCTTTAAAAGCCAACTTACAATATGTTATTAGAGTACTCTGCAAAATGTGTCTGGGGTTACAAAGATTTTTAATGTGTAGTCCCAGGCTTCATTCAGTTAGGTTATAATTTCATGTGAGAGACTTCTAAAACCCAGTGATGGGGACAGGAACACATATTACAGGGTTTAGCCATAAATGGTAGGGTTGGTAGGGGATTTGGTTCAAGGTAACTTTTAAAGATATTGAGTCTAAGTTGTGCCATAAAGGACAAGGAGTGATTTCACAGGATGAAGAAGGCAGAGGGAAAGAGTGCCAGGCTGAGGGAACAGAATGAACCAAAGCCAAATTTGAACAACTATGGAGACATCAGGAGAACTTGTTAAGATGCAGATACATCTTGTTCTGGCCAAACAGTTTGAACCCCACTTTTTCAGTAACTGACATTCTAAGTTGTTTATGAATAAATAATTAGCAAAATATTTAGGCAAATAATTGATGGCAATAACAGAACAGAAAGTGGATTGGGGACTGTAGGCAGAAGAATAATTCAAATATTCTGATTCCTAGGAATAATAATTATCAGAATAAAGTTATTATTCCTAATGTATGACTTTCTGCTTATGTCTAAAATGTTTATAAATACTAGTACCAATGTTTTACTATATCTTACTTGGATCCTTTTAAGTTTCACTCTCCAGAATCAAACATTTCAGTTTTTCATACCAGTTTCAGGCCCTTCAGATCATTTACAGTTCTTCTATATTTCCATGTGCTTAGAGACTCTGAGCACTCAGATAGCCAAATCCTGGGCTCCTTTCCACTCCTTCTGGCTCATCAACCATATTCCAACATCATCATTCCCTATGATCCAACACTGGCCTCAAAATTTGTGTGGAACCTTTGCCTTTTACTTTACCAGAGACAGATTTTTAATTTCTAATCATGACAGCTATCAATTTATTAAAAGTTTTAAATTAAACTATGTTATTAAAATAAATTCAATGTAATATTATTTGGAAATAAATGATAAAAGGGAGATTTTCAGTTACTTAGAGTCATTCTGAGGGACAGTAGGTATCATGCTTCAATAAATAAGTCTTATTTTATTAAATGAACAGTATTAAAATATAATTATACATATCACTTCTTATCAAGAGAGTGTAAGAATAGGCCACCTTGAATTCCATCAAACACTAAAGATGTGATATATTTAAAATTTTTAATAAATAAAAAAGATTAAAATATTTAATAGCCATATTTCTTTATGTATCTAGTTCCATTGAAGTTAAAGTAAAATTTTCCTTTCTCAGTAATATGCAACATTTCAGTCTAGAAAACATTTTGAACAATTATTTAGGGCCTTGAAGTATAAACTTATAAATAAAAATTCCTTATTTTGATTAATACTACTCATATATTTTTGGTAACATAAAAGAATATAAGTAGACAATAATATCAGAGTATTTTGGTTTTACAATTAGAAAGGCTAAAATGAAAATAAGAGCCATTGACAAGGATCTAAATCAACTGGAACACTCCTGTACTTCTGGTGGAAGAGTAAGTTAGTACAGTCACTTTGTACATCTCTCTTGCAGTTTTTACCAAAGCAGAACATATGTATAACTATGTGACTAAGCAAGTCCTTCTAAGGTACAGACACTCCTCACCTTACAATGGGGCTACATCCAGAAAAAAAATCATAAATTGAAAATAACATTGTCAAAATGCATTTAATTCACTTAACCTACCAAACAGCATGGCTTAGCTTAGCTCAGAACCAACATCCAAAATGAGCAGTAGCACAGTACATTGTAGAGTGCTGGCTGCTCGCCCTCACGATGGCGGGCCTGTCTGGGAGCAGTGGCTCGCTGCGGCTTCCAGCGTCATGAGGAAGTGTCGCAACCAGGAAATGATACACATTCAAAATAGTTTCTACTGAATGAGGATCAATTTTGCACTATTGTAAAATTGAAAATATGTAAACCAAGCCATTCTATATCTGGAGATTGCCTGTTACTTAACACAAATGTATATAAATATGTCTAAATACCCATAAAGATATCCATGTCTGTATATACCTAACACAGATATATGGATAAATATATATCTCAAGAGACACAATCAGAATGCTCAGAGTAGTGCTATTTATTATATAATAGTCAGTTATGATGTTACAAGTCAGGAGAAAGTAGTGACTGGCAAAGCATGAACAAGGGCTTCCGGGATAAAAACAATGTTCTGTTTCTACTTTGGATACTGGATAGATGGGAGCATTCACAAGGATTAGCTCTGAATATTTGGGGCATGTATGTTAAACTTAAAGAAGCTAAATATTTTGAAGAATTTCTATTAGTAATAATTCATTTAAAATACCACCATAAAGACTATAAATAAATTACGGAAAGTGACAGTACATCATTCAATTTTATAAAAATTCTGTTTCTTTAATTTCCCAGTATGCAATAAATTCTAAGTGTCCCCTTATATAATGCAAAGTAAATCTCTGAACACAAGTTAAGTAGTTTGATTACCTCTAACATTTTGACTTTGAATAAATCTCTCTGTGGGTGATTGAGTACTGCTTCCATTGCTCTGTGGGGTCATCACTGGGATATAGAAAAAAATTTCTCAAATCATTCATGTCACCTTTGCACCAGCCCCTGACATTCTGGAGACAGAATCACTATCAGAGACGTCTCATTCCTAGACGTTTGCAATTATTCATATCAGGAAGTCCTTTCAAAAAGTCCTTATTTCTTAAAGTCTTTATAGAACATTACACATTTTCAAAGAAGTGAAATATAACCCTTTGTCTTAAATTCATAATTATGTAAGTTGCTTCCCAGTTCTAAAGTCCTTTGATCCATACTTTAATTTTGAAGAAAAATGGATAGCAGATAAAAGTTAACAAAGAAATAACTGAAGACCAACTCCAATAAATGAAGTGTATAGAATTTCTTGGTTCAATCAGAGTCCACTTTTCTCCTTTAGAATAAGAAATCTTATGATAAATCAATCATTGTGATAATAGAAAATTTTAATAAAAAAATACTTATAGGCCCCAGGTAATAAACTGGGACCTATAGAAGACAGGCATCAACATTATTATACCATTAAAAATATTCTTAAATTCTTTTTTTATTAATTTTAATGGGGTGACATTAATCAATCAGGGTACAGAGGTTCAGAGAAAACATCTCCAGGTTATTTTGACATTTTATTGTGTTGCATACCCCTCACCAAAAGTCATATAGTCTTAATATTCATATGTATTGATGTATATGTGTCAAAATGCAGAGAATAGTGTATTATCTAGTCCTTGTATATTCCTTTCCTCCTCTTTCTACTTTCATTTCTGTCATTTTTCCTTCATAACCATTTTCTTGCCTTAGGTCCCTTCTTATAGTCCCCCACCATAAACTGAATATGTATCTGTCATTGCTTATATACAGTGTGTCCGTAAAGTCATGGTGCACTTTTGACTGGTCACAGGAAAGCAACAAAAGACAATAGAAATGTGAAATCTGCACCAAATAAAAGGAAAACCCTCCTAGTTTCTGTAGGATGATGTGACAGCATGTGTGCATGTGCAGATGATGACGCTGTGCAGATGATGATGTAACACCATGTATATAGCAGAACAGCCCACGGGCATGCCAGTCAAGATGTGGACGGTACAGAGGAAAGTTCAGTGTGTTCTGTGGCTTGCTAAATTTGAATCCGTGACCAAAGTGCAACGTGAATATCGGCACGTTTATAACGAAGCGCCACCACATAGGAATAACATTAGTTGGTGGGATAAGCAGTTGAAGGAAGGAAACCGGCAGTTTGGTGGAGAAACCCCGTTCTGGTAGGCCATCAGTCAGTGATGAGTCTGTAGAGGCTCTACGGGATAGCTACCAAAGGAGCCCTAAAAAATCTGTGCATGAGCCCACATCGAACTGCACTGAATAGGTATGAAACTGGGAGAGTTATCCTTTTATTTGGTGCAGATTTCACATTTCTTTTGTCTTTTGTTGCTTTCCTGTGACCAGTCAAAAGTGAACCATGACTTTACGGACACACTGTATTAGGCACTGTGCTAAGCCCGAGGTATATAAAAACAAGACCTTACACTATAATGAGATTTCTAATACAAGTATATACAAATCAATGTCAATGTGGCAGTTAAGGGAAAATAAAACCAATGTGTGAGAACATTAATTTAGGGAAAAATGTTACTTTCTTACATGTGTCATGGCAGTAGAACTTAAAATGGAAAACTAAAAGCAAAATATGTAGAAAAATAGGATTTCCATCAGAGAGACATGAGACCTAAGCCTTACACTGCTCTCTGTAAATTGGGCAGTTAACTTACTTAACCTCTCTAATACTTAATATCCTCATTTATAAAGTAGTGGTATTAACACTCTCATGGTGATCTAAGGATTAACAAAGCCAAAATCTGTTCATCGATGTTGGTCTATGTACCTATACATAGATACTCAATATTGAAAAAAAAATTGAAGCTAGTAATTGGTCATTAAAGATATTATCATAATTTGAGAAGAATGAACCCTTGTTATCAAGTTATCCTAAAAAGTTTAAGCATTTGAAGGTGGTAAGTTAAGGACTGTACATCCTGTTTCTCCATATTAGCAAGATTGTGTATATATTTTCCCTTATTTGACCATTTAGATCTGATTCCCCTTATTTTGGAGGATTTTTGCATTATGTAAGTATTGCAGGAATGTAGAGACTAATCTCCAACCATAAATACAAAAATCCAGATTAAACATCTGTAGGTCATGATTCCACCTTTGACTGATTCTTGAAGGAACCAAGTTGCAGTTGAGAAATTATTCATAAGAGCAACAGCGAATCCTCAAGGGTCCAGCAAGGGTGGAGGAGTAATGCCTGCTGAAGCAGTTGCCAGATGCAGCATCCTCATCACATTTTATTAAACACATTCCTGTGTCCGGTGGTGCCTGGATTTTCATGGCTCCTGCTGGTTTTCCAGTCCTAGAGTTTCCAATCTTTTTCATAAATTCATTTTCTCTTGAAATGAACCTAACCGATTCTCCTGTGTACTTCCAGAAATCTTACTTGCTAGGTGGCACGCAACAGTTTAACCTTCAACCTCTTATTTATTGTAGGTGCAAGCTGAGTTAACCCCTCTTTTTTCCAGCTAGGTGTCATCTCTCTCATTTATACAAAGATTAGCAAAAAGCATGGTGCATATGCCTTTACCCTTTGATATTAAAAAAATTTGTTTTTTATTTGTATTGTAACTCTTTTTATTTCAAGTGGGGAAAATTTTTAAAGAGATTCTATAAAGGGGGGTTGATGGAGACTAGAAGAAATTATCATATGCTTATCAATGGGTTTGTGCCTAATGCTTCCTAGGTTATAGGCATGCTGATAAGAAAATAAATTGAAAAATGCAGGAGGTGGAACCAGCCTTGGCTATCTCTGATACACATTTCCTACAGCTCCAAACTCTTTATTCTACTTCATGCCATTGCTAGGCATCTTTGGCCACAAATGAAAACATATGTGTTTATTTGTTTGTTTTTGTTTGCAATGCAGAAACATCCAAACATGTTTTACTGTCTTCCAAAAAATACTGGATATCAGTAAAATGACCATAGAAACTTGGTCTTAGAAATGAAATGTCTGTGTCCAGAATTCATTTGTTTATTCTAGTTAATGTTCTTATGTCAAATTTAATTGAACCAATGGTGAGCTGAGGATAAGGATGATTTAAATTCAAGCATAACTTGGAATACAGAATAAAAAAAACACATTAAAAATATGTCCCTGTTATCCCCCACCACCAACTCCCACAGAAATGGCTATCGCTCGTGCTTCAGTAATCGCTGAAGACACCGCTACAGTGCAGTGTCGCTAACCCTACTGTGAGTATGTGTAGCTACAAGACAGTCTGCTTTAATAAGCTTTTGTTTTGTGGATAAAAGCATGTAAGAGGATGTTTAAAAAGAGTGATTGCTGATTCTTAGAAATTTATGTTTTGTGTTGGCCACAGGTGTCCCTCCCTTCATTCTCCTCACTCACATATGTCCAATGAAATGATAAAAGAAAATTTTCTTGTCAGTGCTTTCACTGTGACATTGCCCAATTAAACAATTACTCTATTACTCATCATTCCATAAAGGATAAAGGATAAATTCTTTAGGCTAAAGTTCTCAGCAAAGTGTACAGTTTCAGAACTTACATATTAATTACTCTTTAAGGCCTTAGTAAATTTTATCCCCTTGCAATTGCATAGTACTTTTTTTGGTCTGTACTTGTTTTATTTCATTCTACCTTGGAGATGTGCTGACACAAAACCAGAAACATCTACTTTGACAGAGAAGTGACATAGACTTCCAGATGAAATAACACTATTTCCAAATGCTAATGTCATATGATACTGGACATTTCATAATATTAAAGACATCTGTAAGTATATGTTTACTATTGGGGAATATTTTTAAGAATTTTAATAAAGAAAGTTTAAAACATATAAAAGATAAGTTATGGGGATATATACAAACACATGATAGTTATAAATTAACTTCCTCATTTACAATTCTATTACACTCTTGATATGTACCATGTTTATGAGGCAATGTTATCTAAGGCTTAGCCCTTGTTAATAAATTCAGTTTAAAATAAGAAAAACAAGGAGAAAACTAATTAATTTACAATATATGATATTCTTACAATACAGTGAGCACAAAATTATTAGAATGTAAGTAAAAAATATGAGCTAGTCTGAATCTGATTGAGAAATAAAAGGGCCAGAAAAGGCTTCAGATAAGACATGACATTCTAGCTGAGCCTAATTAAGTTCCAGTAGATTTTGCTAGGCATAGAAAACTACAACAATATTCCAAGCAGAGGCAGTTATATAAGTGAGAAAAGGCAGATGTAGATGACCATATGATAAAAATATATGTATAAAACAACAGGCAGAAAGGGAAGATAAATGACAAGGCAAAGAGATGTGTGTGAAAGAGTGGCAGCGGCCAGACTGTGATATCAAAGAATTATGGAAACTGGAGGAAAATGGGGGAAACATACAAAGATAAGAAGATGCTTTCTAAATATATATATATTTGTTTGTTTGAATGATCATTCTGATAACCAGCTCCATATAAAAATTGACTAGAATAATGTTAATTTATTTGTGGATATATAAAGTACCTTGAAAAAATATAATCAAGATCCTAGATTCTTTCATTATTTTTTTAATTGAGCTGGACAATTATTTTCCATATCCTCTGTTCTAGCTAAGAAGCAGAAAGTGAAATGGGATTTCAGTGATTTCTATGACACCATAGTATTAAAAGCTAAGGCAAAGGCTTTCTCAAACTGAATCTCCAAATACCTTTCCTATGTGGGTTTTCTGATTCTACAGGTGTCAATACAGCAAACATGTAATATACCCTGTGTTACAATTAACTGCCTTTCACATTAGCTTGGGTATGTATCCAAGTTTGAGGCATATAGCACATTAATATTAAATCAGACACTACAGAGACTAATATAAATAGAAAACCAGATGTGACAGATAGCAAGATGCTTTTGAGGAAAGTCCAAGTTCAGTTTCCACCAATGACTTGGCATCAGAACTCTTGAAGAGACATAAAATGGTTAAGAAGCAAAAGAGCAGTGGAATTCTGGGTGGATGTCATAGTGCATATACATTTCTGGGCTTAAAAGTGAATAATGAGATAAGACAAGATTTAAAAAGATAATGGTTAGATTTAAATTAACTTTCAGAACAGTCTTCCTGAAAATAATTTTGTGGGATTTTAAAAGTTGTAAGAAGGAGGAGGATGAAAGGGAAGAGAAAGGCAAAGGGGAATAGGAGAATGAGAATTGAGGATATACACTCAGTATTTATTTCCTCAAAATCATTTAGGCCACGCAGTCTGCTGTCCAGACTCCTTCATCATCTAGTTCAAGCAATAGGACATCTTTTAATAGCATTTATCCTACTGGCAAGGACTATCAAACTTCCTATGGATCTCATCATCATAGCATGAGATCTTCTCGGCTCAGACTTAGTGACTGTCTTCCTCAGGCAGACTTTATCAACTCAATCTCTCATGTCATTTATTTCTGTTCACATCAGTCACTCCACATTGTAACTAGTGCCACTAATAGTCATTAGTCTACTATGTCATCATTTCAGGGATAGTGCTCAGTGCTCCTTGGTCCTTTATTAACTCAACCTTCATACTCACTACATAATTAAAAATTGATATTCCAAAACCAACCAACTTCTCTCTGCTCTGTACCTTCTCTGGAGGTTCCTTCTTCTTTGCTGTGACTGAACCCTGACCTCCTTGAGGACATCACTACCCAACTGCCATTTCTAGTGACGCCTGCTTACACTCATATCTTGACGTACTCATTGCTCCCTATTGTTCCTTTAGAACACAGGTTTTCTAACCCCTTATTAATAATTCTTCTTATCAAGGTTCATGCCAATCAGCTTTAACATTTTCTGCTCTTCAGTGTAGAGAAGTTATACTATAAAACACCAGGTCTCTTAACACAGGCGGGTTGCTAGATATTGGAAAGAGAGCAAAGGCAGTTGGACATTATATTTTATAAAACTTGGAAAATCTGCTTCAGTAAGAAGCTTCAAAATTCTATTTACAATTCTGGATACCTCAGAGGATTGCCCAGCTAAAGAGATTAACATTCCGTCCCTCCCCTGCATAGGGAGAGAAAAGTAGTTTTTACAGCCCCCCAGGATAAAACCAATTCTACCCAGACAATGAGGGAAGGTGCTTACTGCTTCCTCTTTAGGACATGCACAGTGAAAGTCAGAATGGTAACCATGGAGGCCTGTCAGTCTAGCCTAGAGGATGAATCTGAATGGCTAGTGGGAGGAACCAACACAAGCAAGCAAAATTTTCAAGAAACTGATTGATTAGCTAAAGAAAGCTAGTCTTGCTGGGTCATAAGGTAGTTCTATTTTCAGTTTTTTGAGGAACCACCATACTTTCTTCCATAATGGTTGTACTACTTTACATTCCCACCAACAGTGGATGAGGGTTCCTTTTTCTCCACAACCTCTCCAACATTTGCTATTACCTGTCTTGTTAATAATAGCTAATCAAACAGGTGTGAGGTGGTATCTCATTGCAGTTTTGATTTGCATTTCTCTAATAACTAAAGAAGATGAGCATCTTTTCATATATCTGTTGGCCATTTGTATTTCTTCCTGGGAGAAGTGTCTATTCATATCCTCTTCCCATTTTTTTATTGGATTGTTTGTTTGTTTGTTGTTGAGTTTTATGAGTTCTTTGTATATTTTGGATATTAGGCCCTTATCTGAGCAGGTGTTTAAAAATATCATTTCCCAATTAGTTGGCTATCTGTTTATCTTGTTATCAGTTTCTCTTGCTGAGCAAAAACTTCTTAGTCTGATGTAGTCCCATTCATTAATTTTTGCTTTCACTTCTCTTGCCTGTGGAGTCAAATTCATAAAATGCTCTTTAAAGCCCAGGTCCATGAGTTTGGTACCTATGTCTTCTTCTATGTACTTTATTGTTTCAGGTCTTATGTTTAGATTTTTGATCCATTTTGAGTTAGTTTTAGTACAGGGGGACAAACTGTAGTCCAGCTTCATTCTTTTGCATGTGGCTTTCCAGTTTTCCCAGTACCATTTGTTGAAGAGGCTTTCTTTTCTCCATTGTGTGTTGTTGGCCCCTTTATCAAAAATTATTTGACTATATATATGTGGTTTTATTTCTGGGCTTTCTATTCTGTTCCATTGGTCTGAGTGTCTATTTCTCTGCAAATACCATGCTGTTTTGATTGTCATGGCCCTATAATATACTTTGAAGTCAGGTATTGTAATGCCCCCAGCTTCATTCTTTTTCTTTAGGATTGCTTTGGCTATTCGGGGCTTTTTATAGTTCCATATAAATCTGATTATTTTTTGCTCCATTTCTTTAAAAAATGTCATTGGAATTTTGAAGGGAATTGCATTAAATTTGTATATTGCTTTGGGTAATATGGCCATCTTGATTATATTTATTCTACCTAACCAAGAACAAGAAATATTCTTCCATCTCATAATATCTTTTTCGATTTCCCTTAACAATGGTTTATAGTTTTCATTGTATAAGTCCTTTACATTCTTTGTTATGTTTATTCCTAGGTATTTTATACCCCAAAAACTCAGAAACATTGACTCGTAAAGACACATGCAGCCCCATGTTCATTGCAGCATTGTTCACAGTGGCCAGGACATGGAAACAACCGAAAAGCCCATCAATAGATGACTGGATAAAGAAGATGTGGCACATATACACTATGGAATACTACTCAGCCATAAGAAATGATGACATCGGATCATTTATAGCAAAATGGTGGGATCTTGACATTATACGGAGTGAAATAAGTAAATCAGAAAAAACCAGGAACTGCATTATTCCATACGTAGATGGGACATAAAAGTGAGACCAAGAGACATTGATAAGAGTGTGGTGGTTACAAGGGGAGGAGGGAGAGGAAGAGGGAAGGGGGAGGGGGAGGGGCACAAAGAGAACTAGATAGAGGGTGACAGGACAATCTGACTTTGGGTGATGGATATGCAACATAATTGAATGACAAGATAACCTGGACATGTTATCTTTGAATATATGTATCTTGATTGACTGATGCACCCCATTAAAAATAAATAAAATAAAATAAAATAAAATTAAAAAAAAGAAAGCTAGTCTTTCCCATCCTGAAAATATAAACACAGGCTTAGCAAAAGTCTCTCTCTCCCTGCTTGGAAACAAGCTTGTCTGGCTAGTTTTTCATACAGTCTTCAAGCAGCAGTCATGCTGCCTGGACTGGTAGAAAGACGGTCCCCAAGTGCAGGCTTTGAGTAGCATTTAAACTGGACTGAACTCTGATATAGGCTGAACCATGGCACAGAATATCTAGACTTTGGTTCTTATACTGGCTTTAATGAAGAGAAGACTGGACTTTTTCCTTGCAAAAATAGAGGGAAATGAGATATTTCACTCCTATGAACAACTTTTTATTTCAGCCCTGAATAAATATTACAGCAAAAGTCCAAACTTCTCCAAATGGGGGTTCAGTAAAATGCTTTTTATACAATACCATAGACAAACCACATCAGAACTAGAACATAAACTGATATCAGTCCGAATTGGTGGCATTATATAGAGTTCCTCTGTCAATGGAAGGGATCAACAAATTATGGTGTATGAGCAATACCTAGCCTGTCCTTGTGTTTGTATGGCCCGTGAGTTAAGAATGGTTTTGGCAGACCAACATTTGTAATCATTTAGATGAAAGGAGCACTTATTTGGAACCCCGTTTAAGTAAAAAGTTTTCCTACAATCATAATTTCATACTTCACATTAGTACACATGAATTACAAAAGTTAATCATTTTGTTTCGAATTATCTCAAAACTTTTTAGCAATTTGTTTTCTGTCATTCTATTTAAGTACTTACATAATACTCTCGATTTTGCCTATTGACCTGCAAACCCAAAAATATTTACTATCTGGCCCTTTACAGAAAGAGTTATTGACCCTTGGTCAAAACAACTAAGAAACATGGAGTTAAACAAAATTTGAGTTTCTTTTTTCTTTTTTCTTTTTTTTTTAATTCAGGACTCTTCAAAACTTTTATTAATTTCCTTGTGAATCATTGAGATTCATGATATTATATTGCATTTTACCATGTAATTTTAATATCAGAACATTTTTCAGGGCAAGTATTTGAGGTTCAGTCATAGACTTGGCTGTGTTTATTCACAGAACTGGTTAAACCTCTTCTCTTGTCTCAGGTTCCCCCTGGGTCTCTGGTAGTCATGATCATTCAGGGGGCTTTCCCCTTCTCCTGTCTGAAAAACCGCGGAATTTTCCTTCAGAGAGTCAGCATCCTTAGCACGCACTTCTGCTTCAACTCCAGCTGGCTGTAGGATAAAACCCTAAAAAACAAAATGGAGGACTCTCACCCTGCAGTTCACTTTATTATTAATTTTGACTGCCTCCCAAAATCTGCCTGGTTTTCTACAAGCTTCAGCATCCTTGAGTAGTTTTTCTTTTTATGTGTATGTTTTTAAATTTTGTCCAGAGGTTATGGCTAAATTCTCAGGAAGGCTCCTTTTTTTTTTTAATAAATTTTTATTAATGGTAATGGGATGACATTAATAAATCAGGGTACATATATTCAAAGAAAACATGTCTAGGTTATTTTGTCATCCAAATTATGTTGCAAACCCCTCGCCCAAAGTCAGATTGTCCTCCGTCACCCTCTATCTAGTTCTCTGTGCCCCTCCCCCTCCCCCTAACTCTCTCCCTCCCTCCCTCCCATGTCCTCCCTCCCCCCCCACCCTTGGTAACCACCACACTCTTGTCCATGTCTCTTAGTCTCATTTTTATGTTCCACCAATGTATGGAATCATGTAGTTCTTGTTTTTTTCTGATTTACTTATTTCACTCCTTATAATGTTATCAAGATCCCACCATTTTGCTGTAAATGATCTGATGTCATCATTTCTTATGGCTGAGTAGTATTCCATAGTGTATATGTGCCACATCTTCTTTATCCAGTCTTCTATTGAAGGGCTTTTTGGTTGTTTCCATGTCTTGGCCACTGTGAACAGTGCTGCAATGAACATGGGGCTACATGTGTCTTCACGTATCAATGTTTCTGAGGTTTTGGGGTATATACCCAGTAGAGGGATTGCTGGGTCATAAGGTAGTTCTATTTGCAGTTTTTTGAGGAACCACCATACTTTCCTCCATAATGGTTGTACTACTTTACAGTCCCACCAACAGTGAATGAGGGTTCCTTTTTCTCCACAGCCGCTCCAACATTTGCTATTACCCGTCTTGTTGATAATAGCTAATCTAACAGGAGTGCGGTGGTATCTCATTGTAGTTTTGATTTGCATTTCTCTAATAACTAATGAAGCTGAGCATCTTTTCATATATCTGTTGGCCATTTGTATCTCTTCCTGGGAGAAGTGTCTGTTCATGTCCTCTTCCCATTTTTTTATTGGATTGTTTGTTTGTTTGTTGTTGAGTTTTATGAGTTCTTTGTAAATTTTGGATATTAGGCCCTTATCTGAGCTGTCGTTTGAAAATATCAGTTCCCATATAGTTGGCTGTCTGTTTATTTTGATATCAGTTTCTCTTGCTGAGCAAAAACTTTTAATTCTGATGTAGTCCCATTCATTTATCTTTGCCTTCACTTCTCTTGCCATTGGAGTCAAGTTCATAAAATGTTCTTTAAAACCCAGGTCCATGATTTTAGTACCTATGTCTTCTTCTATGTACTTTATTGTTTCAGGTCTTATATTTAGGTCTTTGATCCATTTTGAATTAATTTTAGTACACGGGGACAGGCTGTAGTCGAGTTTCATTCTTCTGCATGTGGCTTTCCAGTTTTCCCAACACCATTTGTTGAAGAGGCTTTCTTTTCTCCATTGTGTGTTGTTGGCCCCTTTATCAAAGATTATTTGACCATATATATGTGGTTTTATTTCTGGGCTTTCTATTCTGTTCCATTGGTCTGAGTGTCTATTTTTCTGCCAATACCATGCTGTTTTGATTATCGTGGCCCTATAATATAGTTTAAAGTCAGGTATTGTAATGCCCCCAGCTTCATTCTTTTTCCTTAGGATTGTTTTGGCTATTTGGGGTTTTTTATAGTTCCATATAAATCTGATGATTTTTTGTTCCATTTCTTTAAAAAATCTCATAGGGATTTTGATGGGAATTGCATTAAATTTGTATATTGCTTTGGGTAATATGGCCATTTTGATTATATTTATTCTTCCTATCCAAGAACAAGGAATATTTTTCCATCTCATTGTATCTTTTTCGATTTCCCTTAACAATGCTTTGTAATTTTCATTATATAGGTACTTTACGTTCTTTGTTATGTTTATTCCTAGGTATTTTATTTTTTTTGTTGCAATCGTGAAGGGGATTATTTTTTTGAGTTGGTTTTCTAATATTTCATTGTTGGCATATAGAAAGGCTATGGACTTTTGTATGTTAATTTTGTATCCTGCGACCTTACTGTATTGGTTTATTGTTTCTAATAATCTTTTTGTGGAGTCCTTCGGGTTTTCGATGTATAGGATCATATCATCAGCAAAAAGTGATAGCTTTACTTCTTCTTTTCCGATATGGATGCCTTTTATTTCTTTGTCTTGTCTGATTGCTCTGGCCAGAACTTCTCGCACCACGTTGAATAAGAGTGGAGAGAGTGGACAACCCTGTCTTGTTCCTGATTTAAGGTAGAAAGTCCTCAGTTTTATGCCGTTTAATAGGATGTTGGCTGATGGTTTATCATATATGGCCTTTATCATGTTGAGATATTTTCCTTCTATACCCATTTTGTTGAGAGTCTTAAAGATAAAATTGTGTTGTATTTTATCAAAAGCCTTTTCTGCATCTATTGATAAGATCATGTGGTTTTTGTTCTTTGTTTTGTTGATATGGTGTATTACGTTAACCGATTTGCGTATGTTGAACCATCCTTGAGATTCTGGGATGAATCCCACTTGATCATGATGTATTATTTTTTTAATATGTTGTTGTATTCGGTTTGCCAGTATTTTGTTTAGTATTTTAGCATCTGTATTCATTAGAGATATTGGTCTGTAGTTTTCCTTCTTTGTGCCATCCTTGCCAGGTTTTGGTATAAGGGTTATGTTGGCCTCATAAAATGTGTTTGGAAGTATTGCTTCTTCTTCAATTTTTTGGAAGACTTTGAGTAGAATAGGAACCAAGTCTTCTTTGAATGTTTGATAGAATTCACTAGTATAACCGTCTGGGCCTGGAATTTTATTTTTGGGGAGATTTTTAATAGTTTTTTCTATTTCCTCCCTGCTGATTGGTCTGTTTAGGCTTTCTGCTTCTTCATGAATCAGTCTAGGAAGGTTGTATTGTTCTAGGAATTTATCCATTTCTTCTAGATTGTTGTATTTGGTGGCATATAATTTTTCATATTATTCTACAATAATTCTTTGTATATCTATGATGTCTGTGGTGATCTCTCCTCTTTCATTTTGGATTTTATTTATTTGAGTCCTGTGCCTTTTTTCCTTGGTGAGTCTTGCCAAGGGTTTGTCAATTTTGTTGAACTTTTCAAAGAACCAGCTCCTTGTTTTATTGATTTTTTCTATAGTTTTTCTGTTCTCTATTTCATTTATTTCTGCTCTGATTTTTATTATCTCCTTTCTTCGGCTGGTTTTGGGTTGTCTTTGTTCTTCTTTTTCTAGTTCCTTAAGGTGTGAAGTTAAGTGGTTTACTTCGGCTCTCTCTTGTTTGTTCATATAGGCCTGAAGTGATATGAACTTTCCTCTTATTACTGCTTTTGCTGCATCCCAGAGATTCTGATATGTCGTATTTTCATTTTCATTTGTCTGTATATATCTTTTGATTTCTGCGCTTATTTCTTCTTTGACCCATTTATTTTTTAGAAGTATGTTGTTTAGTTTCCACATTTTTGTGGGTTTTTCCCCCTCTTTTTTGCAGTTGAATTCTAGTTTCAAGGCTTTATGATCAGAAAATATGCTTGGTACAATTTCAATTTTTCTAAATTTGCTGATATTGTCTTTGTGGCCCAACATATGGTCAATTCTTGAGAACGTTCCATGTACACTAGAGAAAATATATACTCTGTCGCTTTGGGATGAAGTGTCCTGTAGATGTCTATCATATCCAGGTGTTCTAGTATTTCGTTTAAGGCCACTATATCTTTATTGATTCTCTGTTTGGATGACCGATCTAGAGCCGTCAGCGGTGTATTGAGGTCTCCAAGTATGATTGTATTTTTGTTAGTTTTTGTTTTAAGGTCAATAAGTAGCTGTCTTATATATTTTGGTGCTCCTTGGTTTGGTGCATATATATTAAGGATTGTTATGTCTTCTTGATTCAACTTCCCCTTAATCATTATGAAATGACCATTTTTGTCTCTGAGTACTTTTTCTGTCTTGTAGTCAGCATTATTAGATATGAGTATTGCTACGCCTGCTTTTTTTTGGGTGTTGTTTGCTTGGAGTATTGTTTTCCAGCCTTTCACTTTGAATTTGTTTTTATCCTTGTTGCTTAGATGTGTTTCTTGTAGGCAGCATATAGGTGGATTTTCTTTTTTAATCCATTCTGCTACTCTGTGTCTTTTTATTGGTAAGTTTAATCCATTTACATTTAGTGTAATTATTGACACTTGTGGGTTCCCTACTGCCATTTTATAAATTGCTTTCTGTTAGTTTTGTATCTAGTTTGATTCTTCTCTTTTGTTTTTCTATCATTTGTTTTTGTTTGTTTGTGTTCCATACTTCTTTCCTCTGTTGCTACCTTTTTTAAGTCAAGTGTTTTTGTGGTGGTTTTTTTAAGGGTGGTTACCATTAAGTAATGAAAAGGGTACCTACCATATTCATTGTAGTACCCTATCTTATAAGTATTTCTGCACTTCATCATCCTTTGCTACTGTTAATCTCCATCCTCTCCCCCCTTTTTTTCCTTTGTTGTCACAGTTTAAGTTTGGTTTTATTGTGTTCTTGGTGGAGCTGTTACTTGTGGTGTTGTTTTCTTTTGTTCTTTGAATCTGGTTGGAAAACCCCCTTTAGTATTTCCTGGAGTGGGGGCTTTCTGTTGATAAATTCTCTCATCTTTTCTGTATTTGTGAATGTTTTTATTTCTCCTTCATACTTGAAGGATAGCTTTGATGGGTATAGTATTCTTGGCTGAAAGTTCCTCTCTTTCAGGGCTTTAAATATTGGGGTCCACTCTCTTCTAGCTTGTATAGTTTCTGCTGAGAAATCTGATGATAATCTAATAGGCCTTCCTTTATATGTTGTACTCTTCTTTTCCCTGGCTGCCTTGAGAATTTTTTCTTTGTCATTGGTTTGTGTCATCTTTATTATGATATGCCTTGGAGTGGGTTTGTTGGGATTAAGAAAACTCGGTGTTCTGTTTGCTTCTTGAATTTGAGGCTTTAGTTCCTTCCACAGGCTTGGGAAGTTCTCATCTATTATTTGTTTGAGTATATTCTCCATTCCATTTTCTTTCTCTTCTCCCTCTGATATACCTATTATTCTTATGTTATTCTTTCTGATGGAGTCAGACAATTCCTGTAGGGCTTTCTCGTTTTTTATTATTTTTGAGTCTCTTTCTTCTTCTCTCTGTTGTGCCTCAAGTTGTTTTTCTTCTATTTCACTAATCCTATCTTCAATCTGGGCTGTTCTGTTAGCTAAGCTTGTTACCTCGTTTTTCAGCTCGTGAATTGAGTTTTTCATTTCTGTTTGATTTGTTTTTATAGTTTCAATTTCCTTGGTAATATATTCTTTGTGTTCATTGAGTTGTTTTCTGATCTCCCTATATTGCCTTTCTGTGTTTTCTTGTATATCTCTGAGTATTTTTAAGATTTCTATTTTAAATTCTCTGTCATTTAGCTCCAAGGCTTCCAATATGTTAAGTCTTTTCTCCATAGATTTTTCCACATCTATTTGTGTTACCTCTCTTTCTTTTGTATCCATAATATTCGATTTCCTCTTTCTTATCGGCATCTGAGGGTGGTCTTATTGATAGCACTAATTAGAATTAATAAAGAGTAAAAAGTAAAAAAAAAAAAAAAAAAGGTAAAATACCCCACAAAAAGAAACAGTAATAATTTATTATTTCCCCCTTTTTTTTCTCTTCTCTTTCCCTCCTCTCCCCTCCTCAGGGAAATATCGTGCCTATAATGGAGGGCCTGATTTGGGGTGAAGAGTTCAAGGGGCAAAAAAAAAGGGAGTAGGGACCTACTAAATGCAAAAAAAAAAAAAAGGAAGAAAATCTTAGACAAGCATAAGATGATTTGCTTGTAAGTGATGGTCAACTAAGAGATATAATGAGAGGGATATGAGGGAACCAGAAAAAAGGACCAAAAAAGAATAATAAAGAAGAAAAAATAAAAATAATAAGTAAAAATCTGTTGTATTAAGTGGAGCGAAGACTAAATACAATGGAGACCTTGGGTTGGGAGGACCCAAAATGCCACAAAAATAAACAAAAAAGAAAAAAAAATAAAAACAAAAGCAAAAAAGAGAAATAAAGCCAAAAAAAAGCCTTGAGTCCCAAATTAACTAATTTGTTCGCGATTGAGGATTATATGGGAGGAAAGTAAAATGAGAAAAGAAAAAACGAATAGAAAGGAAAAATTAAGAAAAAGAGAAAAACGAAGGAAGAAATAAAATAGGAAGAGAAAAAAACAAAATAAAGCAAGACACACAAAAAAAAAAACAAAAGAGGAGAGAGTGAGAGTTAAGTGTTTTGGAGTATAACCTTAAAGGAGGGTGAGGTTGAAGAAGAAAAATAAAATGCAACACTCATGGGTAGTGTAGTTCAAGAAAGGGGAAGCATAAGATGGGCAGAGAATAGAAGGACCGAGGTGGAGGAAATAAAGGCAAAAAGATAAAAGAAACAAACAACAACAACAACAAAAAAAAATTAGTGGATCAAGTTGTAAAGTCTGTGGGTTTTTCTTGATTTTGAGAGGTTAACTTCTTCCTTTTTCTTTTCTCTCCCTCTTCCTGGTCGGTGACTCTGTACCCCAGGCTCTGCCCCTGTGTACACTCTTAGGTAGGGATTTGCAGTTGATGGGGTTCTATGGTAATGTCATATATTTGGCTTTAGTCTTGCTGGAAGAAAAGGCTTGTTGGCGTTTGCAGGGTCCAACGATGAGAGAGTTTGCTTTCCTGGATTCCCTCTCCTAGTCCCCCCTTTCTGAATTAGCAGCCTGGTGATCCAGCTATAAGGCTGCAACTGCTTCTGCCTGGGGAGTAAGAGGCTCAAAGATCTGGGAAATCCCCACTCTATCCCCATTCAGTGCAAGGCTTTGGGAAAGGCTCTGACAGTCAGGGCCTCCAGTGTAATCAGGCGGGGGTGGGAGTCAATTGTTGTCAAGGTGACTGTTCAGCGCCTATCATTTAGTTGGACCTCTCAACCCAGGCTTTCCACACTTTGTAGCCTGTTTTTGCAGGGTAGAAGAGGCACTAGTCTCTGCTTACGACTAGTGTAGTATAGACCTTATTATCTGCCAAGTCCTTCTTGTTAGCGTTTATCCCTGAATATGGAGGCTCTATCAATCAGAAGTTGCCCCCGCCCCTTTAGCGAGAGGCACTAAAAAATATTACGCCTCTTGTCTTGGATCACTGAACTGAGAGAGATCTTATCAATTAGAACCGAGGGTGCGCAGATTTCATGGGTTAAGCTAATTTCAGTGATTGGGTCGCAGCTGTGCTTCCGAAGGTATTTTAGGCTGCCTGCGCGCGCCCCTCCCCCAACGCTTGATTGTTAGCTTGAATGGCTGGGTGAGGTGCCCCGCCCACGGAGAGAATCTCCCAAGCCTCTCCCGCTCGCCCCGCCGCTGGCGGCTGGACCGCACCAGGCACAGGATAATGGAGCCCCCTGGGTGTGTGGGCCAGCAGGGCGCCCTGGGCGCGCGGAATGCCCAAGGCTCGTGCGCGAATGGGGCCCTCCGGGCACCGGTGGCCGGCGACCCCCACTCGCAGTGTGCGGGCCGCTGGGAACGTCAGCGGTGCTCAACCGGACCGGGCGGGTGCGCGGCTTTTCACGGCGGCTCGTGGCGGTGGCTCGTGGCGGCCGCCGTGGTGGCGGTTCGCGGTGGCCGCTCGCAGCGGCTGCTCGCGGCAGTGGCTCGCGGCGGCGGCTCGCGGTTCCCAAGTATATGGGCTGACTCACCACAGGCGCACTTCCTTGCGGTTTGAAAGAACGTCCCTGTGGTAGATTTCTCCACACCCTCCTCTCTCAGATTCAAGTGATAACAGTCCTTTCGCTATCAGTTTGTGTGGAACTCCAGAATGCTCCGAGGATAAATTTTTCTGTTTCTAGTTGATAAATTTGTTGTGATTTAGGGGAGAGCTGTTGGACGCACTGCTCACGGCGCCATTTCCGTGACGTCACTCACAAGGCTCCTTTTTGAACAGCTCATTCCTATATATTCGAGTTGAGAAACCACTCTTTTCAACTTTACTCAAAGCTCTTTTAATTGTAGATGGCTCCTGGAAGTACAAGGCTATTTTCTAGTATAAAATTTATCATATTCTTGCTGTAATATTTTTCTTTTTTCCTTTTCAAATTTAATTTCTTGATATCAAGTAATGACAACTTCAAAAAGTGATAGTGGTTTAAAATGCAAAAACCTCGCCTGACTAGGCGGTGGTGCAGTTAATAGAGTGCCGGCCTGGGATGCGGAGGACCCAGGTTCCAGACCCCGGGGTCGCCACCTTGAGTGCAGGCTCATCTGGTTTGAGCAAAGCTCGCCAGCTTGGACCCAAGGTCGCTGGCTCAAGCAAAGGGTTACTCGGTCTGCTATAGGCTCACGGTCAAGGCACATATGAGAAAGCAATCAGTGAACTCAGGTGTGGCAATGAAAAACTGATGATTGATGCTTCTCATCTCTCTCCGTTCCTGTCTGTCTGTCCCTGTCTATCCCTCTCTCTGACTCTCTCTCTCTCTATCCTTGTAAAAATATAATAAAATGAAAAAATACAAACAAAATGCAAAATCCTCTACTTCTAAGAATTTATTTAAAGATCAGATATATCAATAAATATATGTCACTAAACTTTTAAATAGTGCTTTTTTTTTTTACAGACATAAAACCAGTTAGAATAAAAAAGATTAGAATGTGGTATAATTTTTTCCAAGGTAAAGTTATTCTGGAAAACAGTGGACTTACATACCACAAAGAGAATTCAAAGAAATTAGTGAACAGCTAGAGTTGGCTATGTTTACCGCCATGTTCTAGTTTAGTTCTGGAACAAAAGTGTAATTACTAGAGTAATTTTAATAGATAAAGACTTGTGTACCAATTTGTAACATAGTTATTCTCATTTTACTTTTCATAACAGTGCACATTAGAAAAAAACAGAACAATAGATCTTTTAACATTTAAGTTATCAGCCACCTTTTTCTAACAAGTACAATTGAAATTCCAAGTCACAGTTGATTCTTATTTAGCTTTAAATATGATTTTTTTTTTTGAGAGAGAGAGAGACAGACAGGGAAAGACAGACAAGAAGGGAGAGAGATGAGACGCATCAACTCACATTTGCGGCACCTTAGTTGTCCATTGATTGCTTTCTCATATGTGCCTTGAAGGGGGCTGAGGGGTGCCTCCAGCCAAGCCAGTGATCCCTTGCTCAAGCCAGCAACCTCTGGGCTCAAGCCAGCAACCTCTGGGCTCAAGCCAGCAACCATGAGGTTATTATGTCTATGATTCGACTCTTAAGCTGGTGAGACCATGCTCAAACCGGCGACCATGGAGTTATGTCCATGATCTGACTCTCAAGCTGATGAGCCCATGCTCAAGCTGGCCACCTTGGAGTTTGAAACTAGGTCCTCAGCATCCCAGGTCGAAGCCCTATCCACCATGCCACCACCTGGTCAGGCAAATATGAATTCTTTATGTTCATGTTTCTCCTCAAAGTATAATTCCTCTTCTAACAATTAAACAATACAACAGCATCAAATATTTTTAAAGACTAAATTACCTTTTATCCTACAGAAAGTATTTGTAGTTTAAAATAAAGGGTGGGGCAAGACTAGATTTAGAATTGTTTGCATGAAAAATAATACACTAATAAATAAATAATAATATAAGAATAAACTCTGGGCCCTGGCCAGTTGGCTCAGCAGTAGAGTGTCGGCCTGGCGTGTGGGGGACCCAGGTTCGATTCCCAGCCAGGGCACATAGGAGAAGCGCCCATTTGCTTCTCCACCCCCCCCTTCCTCTCTGTCTCTCTCTTCCCCTCCCGCAGCCAAGGCTCCATTGGAGCAAAGATGGCCCAGGCACTGGGGATGGCTCCTTGGCCTCTGCCCCAGGCGCTAGAGTGGCTCTAGTTGCGGCAGAGGGATGCCCCGGAGGGGCAGAGCATCGCCCCCTGGTGGGCAGAGCGTCGCCCCTGGTGGTGGGCGTGCCGGGTGTATCCCGGTCGGGCGCATGCGAGAGTCTGTCTGTCTCTCCCCTTTCCAGCTTCAGAAAAAAATACAAAAAAAAAAAGAAAAAAAAAAAAGAATAATCTCTGTTTCGCATACTCAAAATTGCAAATCTACTTTTGCCCCATCCTGTATTCCCTTGCCACCTTTTCCTTAATTATATTTCATATCTGTAACACAGATACAATCTTTTGCCATTTTCTATGACCATTGCTGACATATAGTTTAGAGAAATATATATATTTGTCAGCTTTTTCAGTGTTTTAAAAGTTCCTGATGTCCTTTAGTTTCCACAGGCTCCATCAAAAATAATTAATTTAGTATTTTAAACTTTGTCTTGTTATCTTTAATAATTTTTAAAATATATCTTTTAAAAATAGCACATTCATAAAAAAGTATTAAGTTAAATACTGTGAAATATATCTGCTAGTGCTCAGTTCTCTGCCAGAAAACAACTACTCTGAACAGTGTCTTGCGAATTCTAGAATTCATTCAAATTTTATGTACATATATACATGTAATACATTGTTTTGTGTTGTTTATTATAATGACATCATTATAATCACAGGGAATTTTACTACCAGATGGCATTGCAAATCTGTACATAAAGAAGAATCATCTTAATTTTAATAGCTTCTTAATATCTTATGGCTTTATACACTCTAATTTTTTTTTACTGATCTCCTAGTGATGATTTATTTAAGTTACTAGTCTTTTATTTATTTTTTAACCTATAGATAATATTCCAATGAATTTACTTTTTAAATGTTTTTAGGCATATGTGCAATATATCTACAGATTAAATTTTAAATTTATTTGAAATTCTACATTGTGAGTTATACACTACTATATTTCTAAATGGTTATTTATATTCTTAGTCCAATAAAAATGTATTTGTGTATATGTGTAATTTATGCTTGTTTTTGATTTTTAATTTAATTCCTTTGTGCTTCAAGAACACACACTCCGTGTGATACCCATTCTTTTATATTTATTGAGACTTGTGTTATGGCCCAGTGTGTGCACTTAAAACCACCATGTATCTGTAACTGTCGGGTATAGTGTCCTGTAAATGTCACTTATGTCATGTTGGCTGATCGTATTGATCAAATCTTTTATAGCCTTACTGATTTTCTATCTATTTGTTCTATCTTTTACTTAAGAAAAGTGTTGAAATTACCAGCTAAGATGGTCAATTTGTCTAATCTCTGTTTCTCAAAATCTGCTAATGTATATCTATGTATTTGCTTTCAGTCTTGACTTGGCTCTGGGGAACCATTATTTCATGTTCCTTAGAGATTATTACATCTTCTGCAGTGTTGATTAATAGTATCACAAAAGACAGAGTTTCTTTGTTGTTCTTAAGAGGAGAGTGAGCAGGGAGCTCCTCCAATGCACCATCTAAAGGATGTCAAGTTATTTCTGATGTGGAGAACCTTGACATTAATGTGACTACAGTTCCCCTTGGGGAGTCCTCATCATGCCATTTGATAAAACACAGTCAATCACTAGAATGCTAATTTTTTACCCTTGGAATCTTTTACTCAGGGGCTGTGCAGGATAGTTCACATCTAACAATAAACAATATTATAATTTTTTTTTCATTTAGAGTGCTGATGGAGTATGACTTGACATCACTGTAGAATAGCCTTTATGGTCCAAAGTAATAATAATTGATATGCAAAAGGTTAGTTGTTAGGAAACATAACGAATCTAATATTTAGGAATTTTACTGGTTATCATCTAAATACAATCTTATTTCATCCCAGAGGTTTATTTAGCAGGCGCTGTCCAAAGTGCTCAGTATATTCTATTATGCATAGCTTGGATTGATAGTTTAAAATCTGCATGCAATCCTGAAGGTTCCATGGTTCTTTCTGCACAATTTATTATTTATTTTAGTAATAGCAGCAGCATGAGACAAGAGGTACCACAGAAATTGCTCTTTATGCTGGAAAGTAAACAGGGGAACAAAGATATGGGTTGATGCATTTACTTTATTATTACTAGTAACTCAAATTGTTTAAATATAAGTTAAGGGAAATATATAAATTCTCATTAGAACTAGGACATAATGTACAAATCTGCTGACATTTTATATTTCTGGTTTATTTTACTCTTTTTATCTTTTCACATTTAATGCAATATCTAAGCTATAGCTATTAACATACAAACTAAAGAATTAAAGCATGTGACTCCATGTAAATCTATTCTATTTCTTTCTATATAGAGAACTTCACTATAATCCAGAAGGACACCTTAAAATAAAAGTCCACACTTTGCACTGACATGTAACATCAAAACTCAACTTGCAGATCACTTCCTTCGGGAAAATATCTATCCTCTCAGAAAGCATACCCCTGCAAGGTGAGGTCCATGTTAGGGTGCCCCTGCTGTAGACGTTCCAAGAGGTGGGCATCTTCCCCTTTAACATTCTTTTCTGTAAGTTCTAGGAATACAGAGATTGTGTCTTTTACATCCCTAGTGAATAACATGTTCATAAAGTAGTTAGAACCTGTATAAAATTTTATAATTTATGCTGAATTAAAACACTTGCAATGAGGCAAAGACTGGAACCTCCCTCCAAAAGAGGTAAGTAAATTTCAGATGTTCCTTCATTAATATTGACACTACTTATGATAAAGTATTGGTTTTTATTTTATTTTTGTAAACATTGAAGAAAACGGTAAAGACATAGCATAGAAAAAAAGGTATTTTCAAACAGTATACAGTAGATTGACGGTTTTCTTTCTTTCATTTTTTATTGTTTTTCCTTCAGCCATAAGCCTGGCAATATTTCTCCTCACTCTCTAAATCTCTGGGGCTGGCCTGACCTAGAAACTGACAGCATCTACATATCTCCCATTTCCACAGCTGGCACAAGCTACAGTATCTTGCCTGTGCAGCTTCTTTTATATTTTTCTATGGAAAACTCACGCTTGTTACCTCCATAGTTCAGTACACATTACAGACACTATCAGGATTACAGAATTTGAGCTCCTGCCATCAGAGAGTTCACAGTCCAAGGCAGTCAGCAATGTTAAGTCAACATGGACTTATCAAGTGACTCATGAAAATGCCAAAGCGCAGGCTTTAAAAGTACTAAGAGTGTAGCTAACAGCATGCAAGTTGCTCAGTTTTCTTCTTACACTTAAGTAAGCAACACTTAGCTGGAGGAAAATAATTTCATGTGTGTTTATGAATACACAGAAATTCTTTTTATATTTCTTTTGAAAAGCTCTAAATTTAAGTAGAAATTTTATAAATATGCTATTTACATAATTATGAGACACTGAGGTTGATGGGAGTGCTCATCTTGTGTAAGATTTTCACACAACAATGCAAATTTATTTGCTTTAAATTGTAGGTAGTAATTGCATGTTTTTTATTTTACATGTACATATACATTGTTATAATATTTTACTTATATGAAGATGTATTTTCTGTCACATTTACATACATAATGGATTAATATACAGTGGTGGTACCTTGAGATAGAGTTTAATTCATTCTGTAACCGAGTTAGTAAGTCAGTCAACTTGTATATCAAACAAATTTCTCCCATTTAAAATAACTGAAATAGACTGAATCTGTTCCAGCCCTGTGTAACATCCTCAAACCATCCAAAATTATGAAAAAAGACATGTTTTTAATTAAGAAACACACATGTATACTTTACCAATGCATAACAAAATATCTGAAATAAAAGAAAAAAGTGTTTTTTAGTACTGTACTCTTCACCTTGGAGAGAGACGAGCGCGGCAAACAGAGGTGAATGGTGGAGGAGGGGGGAGGGAGGAAGGGATGCAGGCCCTGTAGACACGTAAACTAAAACTGCACTTTCTTAACAATAAATGTAAACTAAAACTTCATTTTCTTTACTTTAAACAAAACTAAAACTGCACTTTCTTCACTTAAAATAAAACCACAAAAACTTGTAAAAAATGCACTTTCTTAACTTTAAACTTAACCTAAGCTTAACATTACGTACTTTTCATTTAATCATCACGTGTTTTTGCCTTTGAGCTGCACTTTCGGCACTTTCACTTGCAGGACTTTTGAATAAAAATCTATCGAAAAATGTTTGCTTTTGCCTGCCTTTTAAAATGTTACAGAAATGTGACAAACAAGTGTCATTAAAAAGTGCTGAAGCTCGACCAGTTGGAACATTTTCTGGGTGTTTCTTTTCAATGAAACTTGCAAGCTTCTCCCAAATTGCCAGCATGTCTTTAATTTCACTTGTAGAAATCACTTCCTCTAACTTTATTCCTCCTCACTACTAATCTCTTGCAGAAGCTCCGTATGTTGCATCATCTGTAGCTCCTTCAACTCCTCAGTTGAGAATTCTTCCTCATGTTCCTTGATGAGCTCGTTTACGTCACCCTCATCTACCTCCAGACCCATCCACTTTCCGAGGGACACAATCTCCTCCAACATTTCTACCTTGGTCTTGGTCTCTGGTTCGAATTCTTCAAAGTCCCCATCTGCAGTAATGTCAGGCCATAACTTTTTCCATGCTGAGTTCAACATTCTTCTTGCAACCTCTTGCCGTGCCAAGTCAATAATGCATAAACATATCATGATTTTGTAGTGATCTTTCCAAAACTCTCAAAGGGTTAGATTTGTATTCTCAGTCACCTCAAAGCAGCAGCAAAACAAGTGCTTTGTGTAAAGCTTTTTAAAGTTGGAAATGACCTGCTGGTCCATAGGTTACAAGATTGAAGTCGTGTTGGGTGGGAGGTAGAGGACTTTCATGAATTTGAACTCATCAAGAATGTCATCTTCAAGACCAGGTGGGTAGGCTGGAGCATTTTCAAGGATTAGTAATGCTTTCATTGAGAGTTTATTTTCTTTATTTTTATTTTTTTACAGAGACAGAGAGAGAGTCAGAGAGAGGGATAGACAGGGACAGACAGACAGCAATGGAGAGAGATGAGAAGCATCAATCATCAGTTTTTCATTGCGCATTGCGACACCTTAGTTGTTCATTGATTGCTTTCTCATATGTGCCTTGACCGCGGGCCTTCAGGAGACCAAGTAACCCCTTGCTCAAGCCAGCAACGTTGGGTCCAAGCTGGTGAGCTTTTGCTCATCAAACTGATGAGCCTGAACTTAAGCTGGTGACCTCGGGGTCTCGATTCTGGGTCTTCAGCATCCCAGTCTGATGCTCTATCCACTGCATCACCACCTGGTCAGGCTCTTTAAGAATCTTGTGAGTCTTAAAGGCTCGAGAATTTTCGGAATGATACACTAGCAATGGCTTTACTTTACATTCACTACTAGCATTTGTACACAATGCAAGGGTCAGATGATCCTTCATGGGTTTATGGCCTGGCAGCTTCTTTTCCTCTGCAGTGATGAAAGTCCTCTGGGGCACTTTTTTCCAAAATGATCCTGTTTCGTCACAGTTGAACACTTGTTGGGGGATAGAGCCTTCCTTTGCGATAAGCACAGCAAAACGTGCAATGTACTCCTCAGCTGCCTTAACGTCAGCAACTCACAGCTTCACCATGCCTCACAACTGAGTGGATGCCAGATCTCTTCTTAAAATTTTCAAACCAGCCATGACTTGCCTTAAACAGATCTTCTGCTGCCTCTTTTGAGGTTGATGGTTCTTTCTTTTTCAAGTTGCCATAAATAATACAAGACTTTTCGCATATTACAGTCTCCATCACTGTATCTCCTGCCAGCTCTTTCTCTTCCACCCACACCAGCAGAAGCTTCTCCATTTCTTCATGGATATTTGTCCTTAATTGGGACAGAATTATAGTTCCTTTTGCTGGATTTGCACTTTTGATGGCATCCTTTTGTTTAAGGATGGTACAAATTGTAGATGTATTGTGTTCATAGAGCTTTGCCAGTTCAATCATTCGTACACCATGCTCATGTTTTTCTATTATTTCTTGCTTTACTTCTATCAACATCATTCTATTCTTCTCACCACTGTCCTTTACACTCACTTTCTTCAACCTCATGATAGCACACAGAAAGAGTTAGTAAAAAATGCAAAATGAGTACAGCACATGAGATTCTACTTGATTCTGTGGGTAACATGTGAGAAAGAACGAGATGCTGGTGTTGTGCTGCCGATACTGGACCCATGTGCCAACACGCCAACTAACAGCAGCTTCCGAAATCATGACTCATATCTTGGAATTTCACTCAGATCTTGAACAAAAATATGAACCGAGTCGTAGCTCATATCTTAAAAAATCCGTATGTTGGTCTGCTCGTATCTGAAGGTACTAGTGTAAAAATTTATACCCAACTATACCACAAATTTATTTGTTGTTTGTTTGTTTACTTATTTATTTATTCATTTATTTATTTTTTAGGTGAGAGGAGGGGAGATATTGAGGCAGATTCTCACATGAGCCTGACAAGGATCCACCTGGAAACTCCCATGTACGCTGATGCTTGAATCAACTAAGCTAGCCTCAGTTCCTGGGGCTGTTACTAAAACCAGTGGAGTCACTGACTGCAGGAGGGGAAGAGAGAGAGAAGGGGCAGAGAGGAAGGGTAAGAGAAGTAGATGGTTTCTTCTCATGTGTGCCCTGACTGGGATCGAACCTGGGATTTCTGCATGCCGAATTGATGCTCTATTCACTGAGCCAACTGGCTAGGATCAGGAGTGTTTTGATATTGGTTTTTCCTAATGTCAAATTTTAATTGAGACCTATTAGACTTTAGGTAGTCCTGGTACTAGGATGTGGTAAGAGGGATTGCTTTTATTTCCTGGGACTTTAACATGAGCATTAGACTATGCTACAGATAACATAAAAAGGTAACCTGTTTTCAAATATCTCCACCAATGAAGATGAATCAAGTAAAAAAAAAATTCCATATTCATTTATATGGGAAACAGTCATTATGACAAACACTTGAGGAATCTCATGGTGTAATTTCTCCAGCTTCACTCCCTAGCAGTTTTCCTGTACAAGTGTGCTAGCTGGGAACAAACCCCATGCACACTGTAGTGAAGAACTGATTTGAAATTGAACTTGACTCTTACTTGCCTCCTTTTATCTATTGCTAGACAACTCCATTATGCTAGGATTCAAAGTCCAAGACTCTCATCCCAAATTGTACATGGCACCAGCACCAGGATGTGTGTGTGACTGTGTGTGTATGAGTGAGTATGCGTGGTATGTGTATGAGCATATGCATATGTATACCATATATTTCCATATGTTTATTATATAATTTTAAAATGTATCTTTATGATAATTTATATAATTACTTTTACATTGACAAAAACATGTATACATAATGTAATATAAAGAAGATCATGTTGATTTTTGGTAGGAAACATGAGATTTCAATGACATGTTTGAAAAATGCTACTTTAAAACAACAAAGACTAAATTCCTACTGAAAAACTCAATGAAATTGTTCAAAATCTCTATTATTGAATACATAAGCACTTATGTCAGGAGCACATAAAATATCTTAGAGACACTGAACCACTTCCAATCACTTAAGGTTTTAATAAACTTTTAAGGAAAATTTTAGAAATAGTAAAAATATTAAAGTTTAATAATATTATTTCTATTTCAAGAATTAAATAGGAAGGTTTGATTATTTTATTTCTATTTTGAGAATTATATAATTATATATCATTAATATACAGGTAATAAAATATATAAATGATTTTTCCAAACATCCAGATTGTGAATAAGTAAAACACTGGATATTTTAATGTTTTATGCCATTGGAAGGATAGATATGGTGATTTTATTTTATTCTGAATAGAGTGAAAAAAATTAGTAATATCAGTGAAGTATATTTTATGTTGTATTATCACACAAAAAAATAAAGAGGGTAGTAGAAAATTTTGGAGTTGATGGATATGTTTATGCCATTGTAAAAGTTGTGATGGTGTCACAAGTATATATTTACTTCTGCCTTGCCAAGTTTTATACACTGAATATGTCCTTTCTCTTGTATGTACTCAATGAAAAGTATAGTCTTTTGTAAGTGTCAATCTTTATTTTTACTCAATAAAGTGGTTTTAAAAATTAGTAGTCTAAATTAATATTTTTGCAAAATAGTGAAGTACACTTATTTAATATTTGCATAATTTCATTTACTTGATTATTTGTAAGACAATTTTTATTTGTAGGCAGCAATAAAATTTTAGATCTGAATTTAAAACTTGATTTATTTATCTCTTAAATATATTGTTATTTAACAATTCAGTTATACATCAAATAGCTTCTGAACCTAACTCTCTGCCTCTAGACCAGGGGTCTCAAACTCGTGGCCCGCCGAACAATTTTGTGCGGCCCGCAGACTAATCCACGAAGTTCAGAATATTTTGGATAAAATTAAGTAAGCCTAGGGGCCTCCTTGTATTTTTCATTTCTCTAGCATCCTAGCTAGATATTAGCTTAGTTAACAGCAGTTGTGATGCGAACTACAGTTTCTGGTCGTTTTGTGACACTGAGTAAACTGCATGTACGATTGTGCTTATTGTACTGATTTTTTTTTGTTTTCAACTGCAGTGAGAAAAGTGTTGCGTAACAGTTGCCTTTTGTAGACCTAGTGCGGCCCACCGAACGGCTGTGATCTTGCTCTGCGGCCCACATGCTGAGTTGAGTTTGAGACCCCTGCTCTAGACTCAGTTGGTTTCAGTCCATCATGAACTCTTCTACCAGACCTATCTTTTCACGCTTGACTTCTTTTCATACTACACCATCCTCAAAAACTTCTTGGTATTTCATTATCCACAGAAGTAATAGTTAGCCTTTGACTGTTTTCTCAGTGTAATCAGATACTTAATAAAACTACATTTTGCCTCATTCTAAAATAAGTTTTATGACTAAAAAAGATGGAGAAGAGAAGGAGGGAAAGACAGGGGTGCGGAAACATTTAGCATATTCTGTACGATGTCTGCTCTGGAAATGACAACAGGTCAGCGGTGAAAGACAGCAATGTGAGTAAGTAATAGAAAATATTAAATAATTTGAGATAAAATAGAATAATGTTAGAATCCTCAGAAATAAGCAATTCATTTATCATGTAGAAATTTTGGGGGAAAACTATCAGAAGAGGAGGAAAAGTTATTTGACAGTTTTGATTAAAACAATGACTGAGTATGCAAAGGGAACGACTGAGAGACAAAGGAGCAGTGTTTTGCCCTCTAGACATCACAAGGTTCGGTACAATAGAGAAAATCTGTGCTTCTGCTCTGTGATGCATGAGCCAGATGAGTGTCATCTCAGTCACATTTTGTATGTATGTCACACCAAAGACTGTGTATCCCTTCAATGACATTTCATAACCTTGTGGGAGCTGTTAAGAATCTGCATTTTTAACACTAATCTTTTCAGGTAGTGGATGGAATGGAGTGGCTAGCAATTGGAGAAGGGATAGTAGAAAATAAGCTGCTACAATGTTTCAGTGAAAGGTGATGAGACTGAATTAAATGTGTTATTGTAGGAAAGAATTTTCGGAATTAAGTTATAGCTACACTTTATTGAACACTGATGATGGTTAATTTTTTGTAAAAATGTGGCTAGCTGATGGCATGACTTATTTGGTCAAACAGTACTGTTGTTTATAGATGTGATTAATATTTACAATAAGTTGACTTTAAGTAAAGAATATTGAGGTTCTCCTTGTATAATCAATTCAAGGCTTTAGCAGCCAAAACAGGTTTTCAAAGGAGAACTTCTGCCTAAAGAACTGTGGCTCAAGACTGCAACATTCATTCTTATCTGAGTTTCCAGCCTGCCAGTGTGCCCATGACAGACTGAGACAATTCCTCAAGTGCTTTTCTCCCTCTTCTTCCCTCCGCCCGCATTTCCTTCCTCCTCCTCGCTTCTGTAGAAATACACATACACAATTGACTCTGTTTTCTGGAGCATCTCAACTTCTGCACATGCCTACCTCATTTAAACCGCAAAAAAAAGTAGTTATGATTTCTTTTCATGTTTAATGTGAATAAACCTTCCCTAAGTCACAAAACAAACAAACAAACAAATCCGGACTTGAGTTGAGGTTTTAATGATTCCAGATGTCAAGATCTTATCACTGAAATGTTTTTCCCTTCTAAAGCTTAACTTCTAAATCTGACTTTCAAATCTTATCGTAGGATTATGAATAAATATAGTTTAATTTATATACATGAATTTATCTGAATTCATATGACTATATGAGCTTTTCAAATTGTTATGAGTCATTTTAGCTTTTATAAGACAAAGTTAGTTTTGAAAAGTAAAGAACACATGCTTTTAAACTAGAAGCACTTTCTACTGAATGACCAATGTACTTTTTCTGTATTAGGATCCACCGTTTGGTTTTATAAAACATTTACTACAGCTAAAGCTATCTCTTCACTGCCTTTTCTAAATAATACATGTTGTCTTATGTCAGTTTTTCTTCCACAAAGTGCCAAATTTAAACTGCCTTCCTCCATATCAAGTGCTAATAAAAAAGTTTCCATCCTTTGAGCTCTGCCTCACACCCTCTGTTCTGTAAATTATGTCAATTTCTTCTCTGTGCAGCAAAAAATAAAAATAAAAAATAAATAAATAAAAAATTAGAAACTGAAATTAAGGATGACACATTATGGGCCCTTAGTTTATAAACACTACAGGACTCTTTAATTATGTTTAATGCAAAACTAATTAATATATTGAAATGACTCGTCTCTAATAAAACTATATTGCTGAGTTTGCTGATGGCTGCAGATATTGACAAAGTTTATCATATGTATATGAAATGAACCATTAGCCATTTGTAAATATATTTAATTTACATTAAATTTTATGTTTACATGAACAAAAAAGATAATCTTAGCCCTAGCTGGTTGGCTCAGTGGCAGGGCGTTGGCCCAGTGTGTGGATGTCCCAGGGTCGATTTCCAGTCAGGGCACACAAGAGAAGTGACCATCTGCTTCTCCACCCCTCCCCCTCTCCTTTCTCTTCCCCTCCTGCAGCCATGGCTCGATTGGTTCAAGCATATTGGCCCCAGGCACTGAGATGACTCCAAGGAGCCTCCACCTCTGGCACTAAAAGTATCTTGGCTGTGAGCATGGCCCTAGATAGGCAGAGTGTCAGCCCTAGATGGGTTGCTGGGTGGATCCTGGCCAAGGTGCACGTGGGAGTCTGTCTCTCTACCTCTCCTTTTCTCACTTGGAAAAGAAGAAAAGAAAAACAGAATAGAGACCCAAAGTAAATCTATGTCTATAGTCTCAATGAATATTTGACAAAGGAGGCAAGAACACATAATGGGGTACAGATAGTCTATTCAATAAATGGTGTTGAGAAAATTGGGCAGCTGCAGGTCAAACAATGAAACTTAATCATCTTCTTATACCATATATAAGAATAAATTCAAAGTGAATTAAAGATTTAACTTAAACACTCAAAACCATAGAACTCCTAGAAGAAAACATAGACAGTAAAATCCATATATTTCTGCTATCAATATTTTTTCTGATATATCTCCTTGGGCAAAGGAAATAAAAAATGAAACTGACTACATCAAATTAAAAATATTTTGCACAGCAAAGACAACTATCAATAAAATAAAAAGACAATCTATTGAATGGAAAGAGATATTTGTTAATGAGACAACTGATTAAGGATTTATATCCAAAATTTAAAGAGTACTCATACAACTTAACACCAAGAAAACAATACAACTTAAAAAACAGGCAGAGTATCTGAACAGACACTTTTCCAAAGAGGACATATGTATGGTCAATATATGTTCATATGTATGTCTTCATGATATACACATGGTCATAAAGATGTTCAAGGTCATTAATCATCTGAGATATGTAAATTAAAACCACAGTGAAATATCACCTCAGACCTCTCAGAATGGATCTCATCAATAAATCAACAAACAATAATGTTGGCAAGATTGTGAACAAGAAAAGGTAATGCCTACTGGTACAACCACTGTGGAAAGCTGTATATAGTTCCTTCAAACAATTAAAAATTAAACTGTCTTATGACCTAGCAATTCCACTTTTTGGTATGTAGCCAAAGAAACCCAAAACACTAATTTGAAAGAATATATGCACTCATGGTCATTGTTACTACAATGACCAAGATACGGAAGCAACTGAAGAAGTGGATCAAAATGTGGTGGTACATATTTACAGTGTAATATTACTCATCCATAAGAAAAAGAATGAAATCTTACCATTTGCCACAGCGTATTATGCTAAGTTAAATCAGTCAGTCAGTGAAAAACAAATACCATATAATTTCACTTATATATGGAATCTAAAGAACAAAATAAAGAACAAATAAAAGAAAACCAATTTCATAGATACAGAAAACAGACTGATGGTTGTCAGAGGGGATGGCAATAGGGAACTGTGTAAAAAATGTGAAGAATATTAGCAATACAGATGGGGAGTTACAGAATAGTCATGAGAATGTAAAGTATAGCATAAGAAATATAGTATGTATGGTGCCAGGTGAGTACTGGAAACATCAGGGGGACACTTTATAAAATACATTATGTGATTGTCTAGCCACTATTCTGTACTCCTGAAACTAATACAAAATAACATTAAATGAAAAAAAAAAACTCAAATAGTCCACCTGAAATTAGAACATGCAATAAAAATATTTTAGATGTTCAAATTAAATACTATTATAATATCACTATCAAACATGTTGGATGAAGATTAAGCCAAATTTAGAGAAAATTCTATAGTGTTCAGTGTTTGTATTAGAGAAAAGAAAGCAAACAGACTATAATAGAAAAAGATCAAATAAATTTAAAATTTGGTTTCTTGAGAAGGATATTTAAAATTTACAAATATTGATGAAACTTGATCATGGTAACAGAGAAAAAGTATTTACAAATAATATTAGGGCAGAAGAAAAATAATACAAATGTAAATATTAAAAAAATACCAAAATATAAAATATTATGTTAAAATTTTAGGTGAGATGTATTTTTAGCACTATATAAAAATTACCAAATGTATTCAAAGAATTAAATTAAAACTTAAATTTAACTTACTTAAAATTTAAAAATTAAAACTTAAGCTTAAAACTATAGTAAAAGGTTTTTAAAAAATCTGCATACACACACGCACACAAACACAAACTACTCTGCACCTATGCACATTCAAAGTATAGCTAGTACAAGATTTTAATAAAAAAAAGGTATAAAACTTGGAATGGAAGAAACAATAATGTCATTAACACATAATGAGACAGACTGAAACAATCAGGTGTTGGTGAGGATATGGAAGAAAGGAAACTTTCACATTGTGACTGGTAGAAGTATAAACCCTCACATAACTTAGAAATAAATTTGGCAATGAGGAGTACTTTTCAGCATTCACAAGCAAGGTAAGCAAGCAATATGACCTCCTGAGCAGTATTCCCTTGAAGTCTTTATATAGGCACTCTGAGACATGTATACGAATATAGTGTTGCTCAAACTGCTTTATACATCAATAATTCGCTATCTAAGCTTGTGATAATTCCAAATATGATTTAAGAATCCTCTTTTATGTGAATATTGTCAAGCGTGGACTTTTGTCTTAAATTTTTACCCTGAACAATCCTTTAAGATAAGTGAAATTGACAACATTAGTGTCATGAGAATTTTACAGAACTAGATCCTGGTAGTCTTGACTCTCTTCTAGGTTGTATTATTATTAAGTGCATTATAAACTATTAGCATGATTAACTTGTATTCATGCATTACTTTAGAAACTCTTTTTAAATTAGGTGATAAAATAATACTAGTATTATTTGATATATTATTAAATTAGAACACTACATAAAGATAAATAAAGAACATCCAGTATAATGACGATTTTTACAAGAAAGTGGTTTCTGTAAACATTTTCCCTAATGTCCTGGCTGAGAGGACTGGGCAAATCCCAATGCCTGTACTTACCAGCTGCTGCCCTTGGACACCCCAGGCTGCATACTGCAAGACAGAGTCTTCTACTTCTGGAGGATTTAACTCCCAAACTTCCCTTGAAAACAGGTAAATATTTTTATATGAACAAATTGATATCTACACCAACATTTCAGATGAACAATTTCTCACGTAAATCAGAAAATCAAAGAACTTACCTAGTATGTATGTTGTAAATCACATATGAAGCAGTATATGAATAATGAAAAACCTGAAATTAAAAAAAAGATTATTGACCATAATTTGAAATAAAGGCTCTATCATAATGTGCACATATATTTTTACTAAATTCGAAGAACTTCAAGAACTGGTTTAAAGAGAAATCAAAATGTAAAGTATCCCAGTTCTGGAGTTTATTACTTTCTTTGAGCCCTACTGCAATAGCCTTCTAACCTTTTGTCAACCATCAGTTACATCCCTTATTCAATCCACTTTACACTTAGTATAGTTGTGATTTAATTCTACTTTGTTCAAAATATTTAGTGATTCCTCATCACCCATAAAATAAGGTTCACATCACTACACTGGTGTTCAAAGAGTTTGGTATTTGAAACCTACCTGTTTACCCACCCTTATCATCCACTACTCCTAATTCTGGTGGAAATTTTTCCTCCTTCTATACCTTCTCTCTCACAGTTTACTTTGACTCTCAGGATAATCTCACCCTATAGTCTAAACTACATAACTATTTTAAGTACATGTCTCTTTTTCTCACTAGAATGTTGTCAGATCCAGATCCATTACCTTTGCATCCTCCACTGTACCTGATACTGTGTCATGTTTGCATGCAGTATTGTGATGGGGAAATCTAATAGAGCTAGAGGTGTTTATTGGTGGAAACAAAATAGGAAAACCTCTTAATCCCTTCATAATAATAGTTGAAATTATGTATTAAATAGTTGGTTGCAAGTATATTATCTTGAAGAGATTTTAGTACCATCTTATAAAAAAGCATTTATTTTTTAAGGGCTATGTTTCCAAGGATAACAGAACTTGTGATGGCGTGACCTTAAATCCCAAAGATAAGACCATGGTGAATAATGCAAAGATAACTCTACATGTTGGTTCTTAATAATTAGAGATGATGAAATAGTGGAATACAGAATAAATGAAGGGAAAAAGATGATGAATGTGTTGTAATTCAGGGAAAATTATTTTTCTCTAAGCTGTGTGAATCTTGTGAAGAAAATTTTTCTCTAGCTATTTTAACTTATATTATTATTTTCAGGATTTACAGAACTTATACTTCTATTTCCAGCATGCAATTATAAAAAAAACTTATTTAATTCCTATAGTAGATGTATATTGCCCAAATATTATAATACTGCCAATTAAAAAGCCCTTGAAGTCAAATTGTTATTTCTTCTCGGTGCAATAATAGCTTCAATTAAACATGATTTGCCACATATTTGGTAAAGCAATACTAGTGTTCTCTCTGCAGTGTAATGACAATCTTTCCCTTATTTGTTGTAATACTGTGTTTTATAGAGAAGCTTTACTCCTTTTGAAACTATTAAATTTGAGATTACCTTCACTATAGAGTTGTAAAAGTAAAAATAACATTTCCTGGTTTCTGTTTTGACATTCACATTGCATTCTATACAATTCCAAATTGAATACAAATACTAAACCTTGAATTTGTTATCATAGCTGATAGAGGTGAGAAATGTATCCACCTCTATAAGCATTATTTTTTATACTCAGAAAATTCTGTTGTCAAAGCAAACTGCCAAGTGAGCACTTGATATTCAAAGCAAACAAATGTGTGAATGAAATTATTGGTAAAAGGAGACTACTCATCCCACTGCTAATCACTTAACACCATACCATATCTAGAGGGAAAAGATTGCTGTGCATTTTACCCTTTTAGTCAGAGCAAGCCACACAGCCACTGAGACAAAACTGGGTAAAAGCACTGAATTTGATCTCTTCCTATAACATTTGTTGTAGAGATAGCAAGCTTGTCTCAGTGTATGACTCCAAAGGACATAGATTTCCTCCAAATGATGCGATTTGGAGAGGGGGTTATATAAATCCATTTCTTATTTTGTAATTCTTAGCCTGATACAGCATTTGTTTCTCTCAGCTGGTGTGTTGAGGTAAAAGACCACAATAAAGATAAGGAAGCATTCTGGGTGTTTATCAATAAATTAATGAATAAAAAACAAGTGGCTATGTTTGTGTGTGTGTGCGCGCACACGCATACATACACACGCACTGAAATGTTTCTCAAGAAAAGAAATAAAATCTTGACATTTCTGACTATATGGCTATCCATGTAGACAAACCTAGAGGGAAATATTATGCTAAGTGAAATAAGTCAAAGAAAGACAAATACTGTATCATTTCACTCTTGTGTGGATTCTAAAATCTTAAGCAAATAAACAAACAGACTCATAGATACAGAAAAACTGATGGTTGCCAGAGGGTTGGGCAGTGAGGATATGGGCAAAAGGGGAAGAGAATTAAGAAAAACAAATTTATAATTATAACATAAATATGTCACAGAGATGTAAAGTACAGTACAGGGAATACAGTCCATAACATCACAATAACTTTGTACAATGATGGATAGTGGCTTTTTTGTGGTGATCATTTTATAAGGTATTTAAAAGTGAAATCTCACTATGTTAATCACATGAAACTAATGTAATACTGTATGCCAACTATAATTAAAAAGTTTTACATTCCAGAATAAAAATTAAACATGAGGGCCCTGGCCAGTTGGCTCAGTGGTAGAAAGTTGGCCTGGCGTGCAGGAGTCCCAGGTTCGATTCCCAGCCAGGGCACACAGGAGAGCGCCCATCTGCTTCTCCACCCCTCCCCCTCTCCTTCCTCTCTGTCTCTCTCTTCCCCTCCTGCAGCCAAGGCCCCATTGGAGCAAAGTTGGCCCCAGGCGCTGAGGATGGCTCCATGGCCTCTGCCTCAGGCACAAGAATGGCTCTGGTTGCAACAAAGCAACGCCCAGATGGGCAGAGCATCGCCCCCTGGTGGGCATGCCGGGTGGATCCCAGTTGGGCGCATGCAGGAGTCTGTCTGACTGCCTCCCCGTTTCCAACTTCAGAAAGAAAAAAAAATTAGACATTAGGGAAAAAGAAAAAACACTCAACTTGACTTGCCTGCAAACTCAAAGCATGTTCAAGTAACCAGTTGCAGGGTTTCGCTTCATCTCTAGGTGTCCTACAAGCCAGTGGTTTGCCATCTGCAGATAGTTAGAACCTAGACCTTAACTCCTAGCTTAGAGCTCTGTCCTCTAAATCGCCTGTCCTTGGTGTGTGTGTATTTGTATGTGTGCACTCCCAAAAGATCTCAAATACTTCTTGCTTTGTAACTTTCCACAATTAAAATAGGGTTCTATGCCCATAACAGAGTATAATGAGTATGGGGTAAAATGAATCTTGAACAGGATTAGAGGCACAGTTTTCTTTTTGTTTCTTTGCATCTCTCTTCTCTCCTTCTTTGGATAGCATTTCTATTATTTTCTTAACATTCCTCACTTCTTCTTATCCCAGGTTCTATAACTTTGGCTATGTAGATCTTGTTTCATAATGAGAGAATAAAATTGGAGTCGCTAAAGTGAGAGACAGTCTCTTCCTCTAAAGTTTGGCTGCTGGATATTGAGAGGCAAACTGAGCATCTGATAAAATTCTTAGGACACAGACATTTCATAGTAAAAACATCACATATTCATCCCCTCTTTGAAAATGATATTCTGCTGCTTATTATAGTGTGAATAGGTACGGCAAAGGTAGTGGGAATGGGGCAAGAGTGAGATATAATATGTAAAATATTGATCAAAACACACTTGTGCAAACTGACCTTGACATGTCAACTCATTCAATCCTATGATGTCAAAAGGTATTCATTGGAAGGTACAGAAAGTGTAAGATCTTGCAATGCAATTGGATTCTCATATCTCTGCGTTACTTTGGGATCCCCAAGAAGGGGTTGATTACTAAATGTTAATTACTAAGAGTAGTACAATCAGTTCTCAGTATTTTCTGTAGTTATGTTCTTTCTCATTGTAAACATTGAATTAGCAAATACTGAACCATTGCTCCTGGAAGAAATACAGGGGTAGGTTGCTAGTTATAACAGTTCTGTATTGATTAAGTATAACACCAATCAATACTTAATCTTATTTCATGTATGTTTCTCTTATAGGCATTGTATTTAATATTTAATAGTGTTGATTCATTAACATTAAATTCATGGCCAACAGCATTGTAACTCATGACTGAGTGAAGCTTATCTAACACATGTACTTTCACTATAAAACACATCCCAGCCTTCTTGCACTCAGAAACATTAAACAATACTTTAGCACTATGTTTGGGGAGTACTTTAAATAAAATCTATCAATAAAAAGCATCAACATGTAGAAAACATAGTTTCAAGTGTCCCCAAACTATGGCCTGCAGGCCGCATGCGGCCCCCTGAGGCCATTTATCCTGCCCCCCCATCACACTTCCGGAAGGGGCACCTCTTTCATTGGTGGTCAGTGAGAGGAGCACTGTATGTGGCGCCCTCCAATGGTCTGAGGGACAGTGAACTGGCCCCCTATGTAAAAAGTTTGGGGACCCTTGAGGCCCTGACCATTTGCTTCAGCAGACAGAGCATCGGCTAGGCCAGTGGACATCCTGGGTTCATTCAGAAGTGATCATCTGCTTCTCCACCCTTCTGTCTCTCCCTTCTCTCCCTGTTCCCTTTCCACAGCCAGTGTCTCGATGGGTTTGAGCACAGCCCTGGGCGGTGAGGATGAGTTGGTTGGTTCAAGCATTGGCCCAAGATGGGTTGCCAGATGGATCCTGTTGGGAGGCATGCAGGAGTCTGTCTCCTATTTCTCCTCCTCTCAGTTAAAAAAAAAAAAGACCATTAAAAGAACCCAGTTTTACTGTACGACAGACAAAGTAGGAAGGCAGGTGTTGCCTTGTGTGTCTCAGCTGGGATAGTGTGCGCCACCTACCTCCAACGCTCTGCTCTTCTGAGCATGTAGATGACAGGAAAAGTACAGTCAGTATGAAATTTGGGGCTACAAATAAATATTAAAAATTGGGTGAATGTGTAAACCAAGAATCCACAAATAACGAAGTTTGGCTTTACTGATAACAGAGACATAGCCTGAGATATAATTGGAAGAAAGATTAAACAGGCATATTTAAGGCCTGTCAAAACTTGAATAAGAAAAGTAGACATGTTATCCAGAATGTTGGAATTCACGCTGTCTAAGAAAAGCTAGCCACATTTCTTTATCAGCTATTTATTAGGCAGCCTCTTTGAGACAAGCACTGCACTAGTACTTTTGTAAAAAACATTGTGATAATTGAAATTATCTTCAAAATATAATAACATACAAAGGAGTATCAGTTAATAATTTCTATTTACTTTGATATCTTGCCTGTCAGTTTATAAACATTTATGGAATATAATTATGTACTAACTCCTAAGTTAAGTGCTTTATCAAATGAAAAGCCCATAATAAATTTGATCCCTCTCCCGAAGGAGCTCTTGATACAGTTGGGGTGACAGGTTAAGAAACCTTCCATTAGCAATAGCACACTCTGTTACAGGCCATGGTTAAATTAGAAAATGCAGATTATAAACCTATAGGCATTTCAAGAAGCAATTAGTCTTCTGGCCTCAAGATAGCATCATAAAGAATATAACAGTTGACTTAGGCATTGAAGGGAAAATGCAGCTAGTGGCCCAAATTTACCTTAATCCTTTATGTAACTATAAATTCTTGGAAAAAGTAATTACTACCATATACCAAGCTCTTCCAAGTGCTTTAGATATGTCATTTAATATTAAAAGCAACCTCAAAAAGTAGATCGTATCATCCACAATACACATGATAAGCTCTGAAAGTTGAAGTAGGAAACTGAGCGGCAATCTGAGCCCACGTCTGTCTGATTCTAATTCGTATGACTCTCTCTGCGCGCACTTGCTTTTTGTGTCTCAGACAGGAAGCAGGAGTCCATCCTCACCAAAGATTCATTTCTGAAAGACCTATTAAGCCATCCTTCAAAGATTTATTGACAGTAGTAGGCATTAATTAATTGTGATTACCACAGTGACAAGAGATTTTACTTTGGAAAGAAGATCTAATATATCACATTTAAAATGTAAATGTCCTTCTCTTTTAGCTGTTTTTCACAATTTTTCCTTGGTGTACCAATTATTACCTAAGACATCTATGGGTATTCAATATAAGAAAAAAAGACAGGGTACTTTAGAAATTTATGCTTGAACCAGATGTTTCTATCTTTGGGAGCCCAACTTTTTTTCTGCATTGCAGTTAAATTGCCAAAATGGTATAAATTGTATGTATTTTCAGGGTCTGGAGAATATTTAAAGTAGAATTAAGTTTTGCCATTGACTCAGACAGTTAGGAAAATTAACCTGGCAAGTCCCTGAGAAAATAGCATTTGTGAAAAATGCCAGTGAGAAAAGAACAGCAGATGCAAAGGGGCATTTGTACCTTGTCGAAGGGTCACAGTGATGTCAAGGCTGTTCTAAGATAATGAGTTAGCAGTGCTTCTATTGTTTAAAAAGTTATCCTTATTATATAGTGGAAAGCTAGATTATCAGGTTGTATAGTAAATGCAGTTCACAAAATTACAAGCTTCGACTCTGCAAAAATTTTTTAAATGTATAAATAAAATGTTTATGAACACTGTGGACATTATTGGTTAAAAGGGAAAATAAATATGAGAGGGAATTAATATTTTCATTTCATTCCCCAAAAGGATGTACTTTATTTCATAACAGGAGATCACTGAGCAGAATAAGTCATTTTCTGATATAGCTCTTGTTAAATAAATTAACAATCAGCATAGTCAAACCCCCTTCGAGTTGCTCTTAGAATTCAATGCTGTCTAGAATGCAAAATATCACTTCAGAGATATTCCAGAGCATCAGTTTTTAATAATTCATACATAATACATCTTTACTGTTGTCTAAAGAACAAAACTTGTGGATAATGCCACTTTTTGTAAAAAATAAAAAAAATCATGTACTAGACTTTTTGCATTAATTATTGAAACTGAGCTACAGTACTTTCACACCAAGTGGTATTAAACTATGTACTATGCATCATCATTGAAAATATCTGGTTTGAGCACCTGAGAAGCACTGAAAGGTCTATTGCTACCAGTGGTGCAAGTACCCGTAGGATATCAATTTGCACTAAAATAAACTTAAACAGCATCTAACTACCTATAAACTAGTTTTCTCTCTAGCATGTCAATGCAGAAATAAATATATAGCAATAGAACAGAGTGAGATATAAACTCTCAACCTTAATTTTAAACCTTTAACTTTAGTGTTACAACTAGAAAGGCAAGGATGGAAATGACTGCTTCCATATATATTTATTCACAGGTCCCCGTTAATGGAGCCAAGCATGTTCCTTAGGAAAGTGGTTGTTTCGTTCTACAGTAACTTTGGGGAACCGGTTCTTTCTTCATTTTAATGGGACCAAGTTTTAACTTGTGTTTTATGGAATAAGTTATTTAAAATTTTTAATTTACTCATCAAAAAAATGAAAAAAGTAAAATATTTCCAACTTTTGTTATAAAAATTAGAGGACAAATTATATTAAAATTATTTAATTATTATGAATCTAGGCCAAGAGAAAGAAGAAAAACTTAACTTCATATCCATTGTAACTTGTTAATTCTTTAATAAAAGTCTTACTGTCAAGCATGCAAAAAATCCCATAAAATTTAAAATAAGAGTATGGATTTGTATTAGTCACTTTTTACAACATTATTTTCCCATTGAAAATTAAGACTCACTTGTGTTGAATGAGTTTTTTAAATATAGGAAAAATTGTAATAAATGTTATTTTCAAGAATGTATAATTTATGAGTATTTACATATTAATAGCTCTTTAGGTTGATTATATTGTTCATACACTATGCAAAATCCTGAAATTATTTAGTGCCTATTTATGCCTCTTTAAATATATTCTCAGAAGTAACATTTATAGGTCAGAATATATATACATTTTAAATTTTGATTCACATTTACAAGTAATTTTTCAGAAAGGTCATAAACAATTTGCAATGTTGTATGCTGTAGAAGTAGCTTTCTCTTTTCAGTGCCATAAAAAACTAATATTACCTATTATGCTGATTTGAATTGTTTGAATGGTAAAAACAAAAACACCTCATTATTTATACTTGCAGTTAATAAATAAGCTTGACTATTTGGTCAAAAGCTTTAATGCATTGTATATCTTCATCTGTGACTTGTCTATCAATGTGTTTTCCATGGAGTTAGTTTTTTTCTTGCTGATCTTTAAAAGCTGTTTTTATAGTATGAATTTTAACTTTGTTTTCATGAATGAAAGAAGTATTCTACTTAATAGATGCTTGCCTTTTGCTTTGTGTGTGTGTTCTATAAAAAAGTTTTAAATCTGTATATAATTAATTCTCAAAGTTATTTCCTCTTTCAGAACCTAGTTGCATGCCAAGGGAAACTTCAGTAACATTAGAAATGTTAAATAATTATTCTTTCTATGACTTTTAAAATCCATGATCTCTTCAATTCACCTAAAATTGCTTTTTGTTTCAGGTGTGAAGCACATATTCAATATGGATCTCTATTGCCCAAATAATCAGGCAGTTTTCCACTACAATTGTTTGAGTAAATTATGTTTTTTCTTAATTTTAATGTTACTTCTAAATTCCACATAGAACTTTGATCATTTTCTGGACTGTGGTCTTATTTATTTGCCTCTTTCTAAGATTACCACAAAACAACTTTAAAATATATATATTTTAACATCTGAGACTAGTTTCTTTTCAGCTTTTTTGTGTGACTTATATATTCTTTAAATCTTAACTATTTAAAAATAGGTCTTAATATCCTTATTAAATTCTAGTTAAACTTAGAAGACGATGAAATATCGTGAAATGAAAATTGTATTTCATTTCCTTCAAAAAACACTTGAGTCATTTGTTGAAAAACATATTTCTTATTGATTATAAACATAATTTACTTGTTCATGTTTCTATTTAGTAGCTTTCATAATCAGGATGGTGTACTAGTGAAGATTAGGGGTTGGGTATAGATTGATTGGCTTAATATGTGCAAACTTTAAGTGACATAACTTGTTTGCTTCGGTTATCACTGAGGAAATTTTGTGACTCCCTTTTAAAGGATGGGAGATTGGTAGAGAAGTTAATAAAGAATTCATGATAAGGGGAAGGGTTCTGAACTGAAAATATCTGAGAATAACACATTATTTTGAGATCTGATAATATTTTCAAAATAAAATACAAACGATTAAAACAAGTGTTCTACAGCATGGCATACATTAAAAATCAAACATACAAAATTGACAAACCCTTGGCAAGACTTACCAAGGAAAAAAGAGAAAGAACTCATATAAACAAAATCCAAAATGAAAGAGGAGAAATCACCACGGACACCGTAGATATACAAAGAATTATTGTAGAATACTATGAAAAACTATATGCTACTAAATTCAACAATCTAGAAGAAATGGATAAATTCCTAGAAAAATACAACCTTCCTAGACTGAGTCAAGAAGAAGCAGAAAGCCTAAACAGGCCTATTAGTAGAGAAGAAATAAAAAAAAAACATCAAAAACCTCCCCCAAAATAAAAGTCCAGGCCCTGACGGCTATACCAGCGAATTTTATCAAACATTCAAAGAAGACTTGGTTCCTATTCTCCTCAAAGTCTTCCAAAAAATTGAAGAAGAAGCAATACTTCCAAACACATTTTATGAGGCCAACATAACCCTCATACCAAAACCAGGCAAGGATAGCACAAAAAAAAGAAAACTACAGACCAGTATCTCTAATGAATACAGATGCTAAAATACTAAACAAAATACTAGCAAATTGAATACAACAACATATTAAAAAAATAATACATCATGATCAAGTGGGATTCATCCCAGAATCTCCAGGATGGTTCAACATATATAAAACGGTTAACGTAATACACCATATCAACAAAACAAAGAACAAAAACCACATGATCTTATCAATAGACGCAGAAAAGGCTTTTGATAAAATACAACACAATTTTATGTTTAAGACTCTCAACAAAATGGGTATAGAAGGAAAATATCTCAACATGATAAAGGCCATATATGATAAACCATCAGCTAACATCATATTAAATGGCACTAAACTGAAGGCTTTCCCCCTTAAATCAGGAACAAGACAGGGTTTTCCACTCTCTCCACTCTTATTTAATGTGGTACTAGAGGTTCTAGCCAGAGCAATCAGACAAGACAAAGAAATAAAAGGCATCCATATTAGAAAAGAAGAAGTAAAGGTATCACTTTTTGCAGATGATATGATCCTATACATCGAAAACCCCAAAGAATCCACAAAAAGACTACTAGAAACAATAAGCCAATACAGTAAGGTCGCAGGATACAAAATTAACATACAGAAGTCAATAGCCTTTCTATATGCCAACAATGAAACAACTGAGAACAAACTCAAAAGAATAATCCCCTTCACAATTGAAACAAAAAAATAAAATACTTAGGAATAAACATAACAAAGAATGTAAAGGACTTATATAATGAAAACTATAAACCATTGTTAAGAGAAATCGAAAAAGATATAATGAGATTGAAGAATATTCCTTGTTCTTGGTTAGGAAAAATAAATATAATCAAGATGGCCATATTACCCAAAGCAATATACAAATTTAATGCAATTCCCATCAAAATTCCAATAACATTTTTTAAAGAAATAGAGCAAAAAATCATCAGATTTATATGGAACTATAAAAAACCCCGAATAGCCAAAGCAATCCTAAAGAAAAAGAATGAAGCTGGGGGCATTACAATACCTGACTTCAAACTATATTATAGGGCCACGACAATCAAAACAGCATGGTATTGGCAGAAAAGTAGACACTCAGACCAATGGAACAGAATAGAAAACCCAGAAATAAAACCACATATATATAGTCAAATAATTTTTGATAAAGGGGCCAAGAACATACAATGGAGAAAAGAAAGCCTCTTCAATAAATGGTGCTGGGAAAACTGGAAAGCCACATGCATAAGAATGAAACTGGACTACAGTTTGTCCCCCTGTACTAAAATGAACTCAAAATGGATCAAAGATCTAAACATAAGACCTGAAACAATAAAGTACATAGAAGAAGACATAGGTACTAAACTCATGGACCTGGGTTTTAAAGAGCATTTTATGAATTTGACTCCAATGGCAAGAGAAGTGAAGGCAAAAATTAATGAATGGGACTACATCAGACTACGAAGTTTTTTCCTCAGCAAGAGAAACTGATAACAAAATAAACAGAAAGCCAACTAAATGGGAAATGATATTTTCAAACAACAGGTCAGATAAGGGCCTAATATCCAAAATATACAAAGAACTCATTAAACTCAACAACAAACAAACAAACAATCCAATAAAAAAATGGGAAGAGGACATGAACAGACAGTTCTCCCAGGAGGAAGTACAAATGGCCAACATATATATGAAAAGATGCTCATCTTCTTTAGTTATTAGAGAAATGCAAATCAAAACTGCAATGAGATACCACCTCACACCTGTTCGATTAGCTATTATTAACAAGACAGGTAATAGCAAATGTTGGAGACGCTGTGGAGAAAAAGGAACCCTCATACACTGTTTGTGGGAATGTAAAATAATACAACCATCATGGAAGAAAGTATGGTGGTTCCTCAAAAAACTGAAAATAGAACTACCTTATGACCCAGCAATCCCTCTACTGGGTATATTCCCCCCAAACTCAGAAACATTGATACGTAAAGACACATGCAGCCCCATGTTCATTGCAGCATTGTTCACAGTGGCCAGGACATGGAAACAACCAAAAAGCCCATCAATAGATGACTGGATAAAGAAGATGTGGCACATATACACTATGGAATACTACTCAGCCATAAGAAATGATGACATCGGATCATTTACAGCAAAATGGTGGGATCTTGATAACATGATACGAAGTGAAATAAGTAAATCAGAAAAAAACAGGAACTGCATTATTCCATACGTAGGTGGGACATAAAAGTGAAACTAAGAGACATTGATAAGAGTGTGGTGGTTACGGGGGGAGGGGGGAGAGGGAGAGGGAAAGGGGGAGGGGTAGGGGCACAAAGAAAACTAGATAGAAGGTGACAGAGGACAATCTGACTTTGGGTGCTGGGTATGCAACAAATTGAAAGACAAGATAACCTGGACTTGTTATCTTTGAATATATGTATCCTGATTTATTGATGTAGCCCCATTAAAAAAATAAAATAAAAAAAAAAAGAAAAAAATCAAACATAAATATATAATATCAGAAACTTCACTTGAAAACCAAAACTTACTCTAAATGCAAAGATGCATAATGCTCAGCTGTGGATGTAGAGGAAAAACAGGGTCGAAAGAACAAAGCTCTTCCAACACAGTCTTCAAGACAATTCTGAGGTTTCACGAAACTTTTTCCTGAAGTTTTACGTAAAAGTCAACTTCAAATTAAATGGGTATCATATATATTTTAATTTTATTTAGAAAATTAAATTTAACAGGGTGACAATGGTCAATAAGAGTACATAGGTTTCAGGTCATCATTTCTATAGCATTTGAACTGTTAATTATGTTGCATACCCCTCACCCAAAGTCAAATCATTTTCCATCACTTTATATCTGTCCCTCTTTACACTCTTCCCCACACCCTCTTCCCCACATTCCCACACCCCCTCCTCCCGGTAACCACTTCACTTTATCTGTGTCCATGAGTCTCAGTTTTAGATCCCACCTGTGTGTGAAATCATACAGTTAACTTTTTCTGATTTACTTATTTCACTTAGTATTATGTTCTCAAGGTCCATCCATGTTGTCATAAATGGCACGATGTCATCATTTCATATACACCTTATTATTATAATTACTACATTATTATTTAGATTATTATCTTGTACTTTCATGCATACTATGGAAATACTCTCTAAACATCAACTTCATAGTCATTTTGAGGAAATGTGATCGAAAACTTCAAAACACTGACTTGTGGCTAAATCAACACAAGTGAGGCAAATTTTACTTCTTTTCATATTATAATACAGTTTAGGACCCTATTAACATTGCAGCTTTCCACAGACATATATTAAAGAGAATTCTATTTGCATTTTGTAGCTAATTGAAAGTAGATTTAATCCTAAACTGTGCTTTTCAAATCAGTTTCAGCATAGAGAAAAAAAGAATGCACTTCATGGCAGGTGGAATGGAAAGTTGATCAGGAAAAGAGATTCTGATTCCATGTTTGCAAAAAAGCTTGTTGTATGACCTGAGACAACTGTCCTTGTGTGCTCCTTGCATTTAGGTAATGTATTTATAAATTGGAAGGCTGGATAAGCTTTTTTGCACATATATCCCCAGGTACTTTCATTTAGACTGCAATTTCACATAGGGAGATTAGTAATGACTTTTTGCAGTGCCTTTAGACATGTTATAGAAAAAGGAATATTCAAAGACCAAAAGAAAATATTTTTCTAAATTAATAGTGATTTTCCTTCTTCAGTTATCTTTAAGATTTAGTTCCTATAGCTTTAACAGAATTGTGGCATCCAAGTTAACCACAATTACTGTTCTGCAAACATCACTTGATTTGATTCAATCAGCATGAATTACTGCTTGGTGATCAATAACCACCATTGCCTACCATGGGCATAATTTATAGATGACATTAACACTTCAAGGAGTGAGATATAGCAAGTCATAACTAATGTTTACTGCCAAACTAAAAGAAAAGTAAAAAGAGAGAGATGTGAAGACATCTAATTCATCCTTAAGGCTCTAAAGGAGACCTAAGCTTGTCAGGAAGAGATTGGAGCAGAAAAGGAACAAGTGAGTGGGTCAGACCTAAAACATTCTACTACATTTACAAAAAGATGTGAGGGGATGGTAAGAAGAAACCTGTACAGAGTGCACCTCAATTACTAATCAGCTATGTTCAATGTAAGCAGAAGCCCTGCCTCTTTCAGATTGCTACTAAATATACTAAGCTTTCAGGAAATGTACTTTTAACGCAGCACGGCAACCCAGAATAAGTGAATTCTTTCCTAAAACAATAGTTTAGGCAATTTCTCTTTGAAGACTAATATATCGGTGTCATATAAATGTCATTAATTTTACTACCTTGAGATAAAATAACAATTTAGATATCACATATAATGGTCTCAACTCATGGTATCTTTGTTAATTTTAAATTTCTTCTTTATATTCCATGTTATTTCAATTTTTATTTTTATTTTTAAAATATTTTTCATTTATTAATTTTAGAAAGAAAGAGAAGGAGTAAGAACATAGTTGCTTTACTTTAGTTGTTCACTGCTTCTCTCATGTGCCTTGACCAGGCCAGCCCAGGGTTTCGAACTGGCAACTTCAGTGTTCCAGGTCAATGCCTACCCACTGTGTTACCACAAATCAGGCTACTTTCTCAATTTTTAGTATAAACATATGTAATGTTGAAAAAGTGGTTTTCGGCAATATTGAAATGAAAAGCTAATAAAAAATAAAACCCTAGCCAGAATTCATATTTCCCTCTCTCATATCCACAGATTTACCTTTCTCCCTTTTTAAGCAAAGATGAAAGATAAGGGTGAAGCAAAGTCTTTTACATCTTCAGAGCATAAAATATTAGTAGTATTACCCCAGAATTTTTTTAAAAAGTATAAACTCCAAATTTTAAATTTAAGTTTAAGAAGGAGCAATTCAAGAGAGAAGCAAGGAGAGAAAGAAAGAATGAGAGAAAGAAAGAAACATCAATTTGTTGTTTCACTCATTCATGCAGTCACTGGTTGTTTCCTATATGTGCCCTGACCTTGGATCAAACTTGCAACCTTGATGTATTGGGTCAATTCTGCAACCAATTGGGATATCTGGCCAGGGAATAAGTGCTTTTGAGCATATAGCTCACAAAGAAAACCTTTATAGGAGGTGTTGTTGTTGCTTTTTTTTCTTCAAACTTGAGCCCTCAAATCTCAATTAAAACTATCAAGAATGCTTATTTGCCAAATACTTATAATTAAAGGCATTTAAAAGTTATAAATTTGGGATACTATAAGCACTACAAAAAGGCAATATATACTTTCATATAAAGTAATATTGAAATTTAAATTTTATCCCATTTCTATCTCCAACTGATGCATTTGCAAAATAACCAAAGGCTAAAATTACAAAATAAAAGAAAAAAATCAGCTTGACCAGGTGGTGGTGCAGTGGATAAAGTATTGGACTGGGACTCAGAAGACCCAGGTTTGAAGCCCCGAGGTCACCAGCTTAAGCAGGAACTCATCTGGTTTGAACAAGGCTCACCAGCTTGAGCCCAAGGTTACTGGCTTGAGCAAGGGGTCACTCGGTCTGCTGTAGCTCCCTCCTTCTCCTGTCAAGGCACATGTGTGAAAGCAATCAATGAACAACTAAGGTGCTGCAACAAGGAATTTGATGCTTCTCATCTCTCTCCCTTCCCGTCTGTCTGGCCCTATCTTTCTTTCTCTCTGTCTCTCTCTCTCTCTGGTGCACGCGCGCGCGCGCGCGCGCGCGCACACACACACACACACACACATCAATGACTCTCCAAAAACCTACTTGGAAATAAAATTTACAAAGAAATCCTGAAAAATAAATGAGAAACTGGAGAATAAGTTAAGAATTTTAAAAATTGGAAAAGTCAGGCTGACTTCCATGAAGAAATTCAATTTAAAAGTCAAAGCTGTGGAAGCCCTAGCCATTTGGCTCAGCAGTGGAGCGTCGGCCCGGCGTGTGGAAGTCCCAGGTTCGATTCCCGGCCAGGGCACACAGGAGAAGTGCCCATCTGCTTCTTCACCCCTCCCCCTCTCCTTCCTCTCTGTCTCTCTCTTCCCCTCCCGCAGCCAAGGCTCCATTGGAGCAGGGTTGGCCCGGGTGCTGAAGATGGCTCTGTGGCCTCTGCCTCAGGCGCTAGAATGGCTCCAGCCTCAAGGAGCAGCATCCCAGATGGGCAGAGCATCGCCCCCTGGTGGGCATGCCGGGTGAATCCTGGTCGAGCACCTGCAGGAGTCTGTCTGACTGCCTCCCCGTTTCTAACTTCGGAAAAATACAAAAAATACAAAAAAAAGTCAAAGCTGTGGAGTTAACATCAGGAGACAGTTTCTTCTACCCTAATAACTAATAAGTCTATCAGCTACTTCTTCTTGTCCATGCTAACATTTATTTTACTTCCTTGCTCTCTGTCGTTTTAATGGTGACAAAGAGGTTACACACTGAGACTGTAAAATATTGATTGGTCTATAAACAATTAAGACCATTATCCTGACTCTTAATGGATAACAATACAAGGGATTCATTAAAAAGAAAGTAGAAAGAACCATGCTCTTTTACCTTATGGTAAGCTCATTGAAAGCAAATTATTTAATTTTCACACTTTCTGTGACTAATGCAAACATAAACCACACCCCCAAATGATGATTTATTGACTGTTTTGTTTGCTCAGTTAATAATTGCTAAATTAGTACAAGCCTGAATTTTCTATATTTATATTCTGGAGAGTACTTCTCTTTCCAAGGAATAGGATTCTTGAGTTGTAAAAAGCGTAAATTGAGTCATCTAGCCAAGAGATAGAGTGTAAGTAGTTATTTGTGGGTAGAATTTAGTGTATGTAGGGCATACAGTGGCAGAAAACGAGGCTGAAAAGGAAAGGTAAGCCATATTGTTAGAAGCATTTATGGGAGACAAAGGAATTTGAATTTCATTTATACAGTGGAGATTCCCTGAGACATTTTCAAGCATGGGGATGACAATTGGATTTGTAGTTTTAAAAGCAAACTACTGATACTAATGAGAATGGACTGAAATAGGGTACCACAGGAGGATATAGAGTTTTATACCTCTTTTGTATAGTCATCATTTGTTACTTTAAGAATACTTTTAAGTTATTTTTTCAAAGTGTATTAGGCAAATTCTACTTTGTTTTTCCCAACTGTCTTTTCCTAAAGCCCATACCTATCCTGCAGTTACTCGAAATATTTCAGCTAAATAGATAAGCCTTTTCCATCATTTCTCTTGCTCTTCTTTTCCTGTACTGTATTCTCTTTCGACTTTTTTTGGGGGACTTAGTCCTTTCATTTACTTGATGCAGCAGTCTAAATTGGACATATCTTCCTCTAACTAAATGATGATCTCATTTATTCATTGAATAAACATTTACTTTGTGTGAAGTATGGACCAGACTTGATTCTCATTTGTACTTTCCCCCTCCTGTATCCCTTGTAAAATATAATTGTAACCTTCATTATTTTTTTAGGTGAGAGGAGGGGAGATAGTGAGGCAGACTCCTGCATGCACCCCAACTGGGATCCACCCGGCAACCCCATCAGAGGCAATGCTCTAGTACCAAGCTATTTTTAGCACCAGAAGCTGATGTGCTCCAATGTAGCTATCCTCAGAGCCTGGGGCTATGCTCGAACCAATCAAGCCACTGGCTTTTGGAGGGGAAGAGGGAGAGAAGGGTGGTGGAGAGAAGCAGATGGTCGCTTCTTTTGTGTCCTCTGACAAGGAATCAAACCCAGGACATCCATATGCTGGCTGATGTTTTATCCAGCCAAGGTCATAATCTTCATTTAAATACTAATTTTTAAGTAATTCCACCAAATTTCCATCTTTTAATTTTTATTATGATGTTTTTTCTGGGAGAGATAACCATTTCAAATCAATAGACTGAGTAAAGCAGATTGTCCTGCTCTATGTGGGTAGACCTTATCCAATCCACTGACGAAATGAATAGAACAAAAGGCAGAATAAGAAAGATTTTGATATCTCTGTCTGACTACCTTCAAGATGGGACATTGGTCTTTTCTAACCTTTGGGCTCAAGCTGGACTGTAATTTAAACTCCTGACTCTCCTGTTCCTTAAGCATTTGAACTCAAACTGAAAATATTCTTTTGGTTTACCTGGGTCTTCAGTTTTAATGCTGCATATGTTGGACTTCTCAGTGTCCATATTTGAGTGGCATAATTTTTTTAGAATAAATATCTCTTTTTCTCTATATGGATGCATGAATACATAAATAATACATGAATAATAGAAATAAGAAAATATCTGTTTCCAGCAACTGGCTGCTTACTATATGTCATGTCCCGTGCTCTACACTTTATCAAGTAATTCAGAATTTTATTGATTCCCAGTTTCCTCATCTATAAAATAGATACATTAATCATACAGGAAAAAATGTATTTATTGGGATAATTAAATGCACTAAATTATATAAAATACTTGGAAGAGTTTCCAGCATGTACTCTGTATTTCATTAATATTAGCTTTTTGATTATTTATTTTATCCCCACAAAACTTCACTAATATATTATAGCTGAAAAAAATCAGGTCCTAAAGATAAAAAATAATGTGTCTTTCTTTTTTTTTTTTTTTTTGTATTTTTCTGAAGCTGGAAACGGGGAGAGACAGTCAGACAGACTCCCGCATGCGCCCGACCGGGATCCACCCAGCACGCCCACCAGGGGCGACGCTCTGCCCACCAGGGGCGACGCTCTGCCCACCAGGGGGCGATGCTCTGCCCCTCCGGTGCGTCGCTCTGCCGCGACCAGAGCCACTCTAGCGCCTGGGGCAGAGGCCAAGGAGCCATCCCCAGCGCCCGGGCCATCTTTGCTCCAATGGAGCCTTGGCTGCGGGAGGGGAAGAGAGAGACAGAGAGGAAGGAGGGGGGTGGGGGTGGAGAAGCAAATGGGCGCTTCTCCTGTGTGCCCTGGCCGGGAATCGAACCCGGGTCCCCTGCACGCCAGGCCGACGCTCTACCGCTGAGCTAACCGGCCAGGGCCAAAAAATAATGTGTCTAACATTACAGACAAAGTCAATTTTGTGGGGTCTAGATTTGAGTTCACATATGTATGAGACACAGGGCATTCTCCTAACCTAGAGCTATCATTAACTTGATCGGCTTCAAAGAGGCTTTGAGAAAGGATCATTAATTTTTATAGCTAGAAAAATCCTAAAATTTAATTCAGTTTGACTCTGATAGCTCCAAGAATTGAATAAACCACTATTTCTTGTTAGAAAAATAAAAAACTTACAAAACTTAAAAAAAATGGCTCAACTGTGGAAGTTGTCTTCTCATTCATATTACAGTAAAATTTTCAGTATTATTAAAGGCTAAGAAATAGAGATAAAAGAATATGTCATTTCTTACTTTTCCCACACTCTACATAGTATGATCTAAGTTGGGGCAGCAGGTACGTATCTCTTTTCTCTGAGTGATATATTGTATTACCCCATGAATTAGCGTGGTCATATTCACCCTTGGATTTTGTTATATATGAGAAACCTTTTGGCTTCCAAGATAGCCATTTCTAGAAATCAATCAGTTCCTGCCTCTATTTTCAATTCTATGACTGGAACACAAAAATTACTTTTCATCTTCAAATTTCTTAGTACAAATTAATTAATCTCTACTTGGGTGCACCGTTTTAGAAGATAATTAAAGATGGAGAGGGAAAGGAGGACAGCAGAAAAAATGGAAGGTCCCAATTATGCTCTCAGAAAGTTCATACATGACATCTACCTACATTTTGGGGATCACTAATATTCTTTCAATTTACCAACTAAAAAAACTAATTTTCATGCCTATTTCTATTATGCTAATAAAGCTGAGTAAACTGGTTCTTTTAGTTGCCTTGTTTCATTCTTTTTTAAATATAAATGAGTTAGTTTCCATTTATCCCACCTCCCTCCACCCTTTGAATTTACATGGATTCAAGGTAAAATGAATAAAAGACATTTCTTTTTTTAAAAAAACTATTTTTTTCATTTTTATTTTATTCATTCATTTTTAGAGAGGAGAGAGAGAGGGAGAGAGAGAGAGACAGAGAGAGAGAGAGAGAGGAGATAGAGACAGAGAGAGAGAAGGGGGAGGAGCTGGAAGCATCAACTCCCATATGTGCCTTGACCAGGCAATCCCAGAGTTTCAAACCAGTGACCTCAGCATTTCCAGGTCGACGCTTTATCCACTGCGCCACCACAGGTCAGGCAAAAAAGACATTTCTTTGTACCTAATAACTTCAGAGAAAACATCACAATGGCTATAATTCTGTGTGAATAAGATTTTTTATTCAAAATCTACTCTTAAATTGAGGTCAGCGAAGAGGAATTTGTGTATTATTTTATAATATAGGAATTCTTTGTGCCCATAAATTAGTACCAACAACATGAAAAAATACCATGCACTGTGTTTTAGTTTCAGGTTATTTGACAACAAATCCAAAAGTTCAATGAATCGACACATCTGACACTGAAAGCAAAAACTATCTCAGTTTTTTCATGTTGGAGGAAATGTGAAATTTGCCCGATGACCTTGATAGTAGCCAGCCTTTTTTGTAGAGATTCCAGGTGAAACAAAATCTTATGGCTGATTAGAAGTCAAATTTAAGGAAAAATATAGAAGGAATGGACATATATTTTTTCACTATTGGGATTAATATGAAAAACTAAAGCAGTGTATGCACGTTTCTAGTCCAGTTAAATAGTGTAGGTACAAAACTCAGCACCACGTACTGAAATCCATACAGTGAGGAAATGTAAACTTTAATTGAAGTTTCTCTCTCTTTTTCTTACCATTGAAAACAAAACATTATTAATCCTGAAGATTACTTTTAAATCTTCTAAAATTAACTTAATCTCATTTTAAAAGGTAATCTTAAAGAATGAAAATATTAATATGACATTGATCAATAGCTTTCCAAAAAAGTCATGCTACAGAGCATTTTGAAAGAATAAACATTGAAATACAAAATATAAATATAGCAAAATTTAATCTCTAGTACTTTATGAAATTAATATTAACCATAGTTTGTACTACTCTTCATAATAAATTCCCATCTTATTTTATTGATTGTCACTTAATCCTGTCAAAATCCATGAGAACCCCTTTGCCTGCTAAAGAACTCAAAAAATAGTAAAGTAAAAATAAGAATAGCTCCTCTCATTTACACTGAATATTTGACCCAGGCATTTGGGTCACATATCAGCATTTACTGATTAATTTCTCCAAGGAAAGACACGTTGTGTCCTGTCATTGATACTCTCAACCATGCTGATGCACTTTCTGTTTTCTCTCTTCTTTCCCCATGCATTGAATGATCTCTAGACTCTACTCTTTTCTTTGCACCAGTGCTGGACAGAATCATATTTACAGGGAACTCATAATAACATGGACTCACTCAAGACTCACTTGTGCCATTACCTGGTCTCATTACCTGCCTTGCTTTCTATCCCATTCATCTCTAAGTCTTGGCTCATTCTACCATTGCTAAATAACAAGGAAACAAAGGTGAAGGCTAAGGATCCTCCATCTGATATTCTTTTGTGTGTATGTGACAGAGACAAGAGAGAGAGACTGAGAGAGGAATAGACAGGGACAGACAGGAAGGGAGAGAGATGAGAAGCATCAATTCTTTGTTGCTGCACCTTAGTTGTTCATTGATACCTTCTCATATGTGCCTTGACGGGGGTGAGGGGAGCTACATCAGAGCAAGTGACCCCTTGCTCAAGCCAGTGACCTTGGGCTCAAGACAGTGACCTTGGTCTTTAAGCCAGTGACCTTTGGGCTCAAGCTAGCAACCATGAAATCATGTTTATGATCCCACACTCAAGCCAGTGACCCCATGCTCGAGACAGAAGAGCCTGCACTCAAGCTGGCGACCTCGGGGTCTCGAACCTGGGTCCTCCACATCCCAGTCTGATGCTCTATCCACTGTGCCTCCACCTTGTCAGGCTGCTTTGCTTTGCAAGTGTGTTGGAATCTCCATTAATCTGTAAAGTCTCACTTCAGTTTACCTTTGATTTTAGAGGTTGTCATTATCACTCCTGACCTGGTATATTTAATATAAATTGGTTAGAACATCCAAGGCTTCACATAGGTCCTTTGGATTACTTGTTTTCTTTTTTTTTTTCTTTTTTGTATTTTTGCAAAGTTAGAAGCAGGGAGGTAGTCAGACAGATGCCCACATGAGCCCAACCAGGATCTACCCGGCATGCCAACCAGGGGGCGATGCTCTGCCCATCTGGGGTGCTGTTCCTTGAGGCTGGAGCCATTCTAGTGCCTGAGGCAGAGGCCATGAAGCTTTCCTCAGCACCCAGGCCTACTTTGCTCCAATGGAGTCTTGGCTGCAGGAGGGGAAGAGAGAGGGGGGGGGGGGAGGGAGGAAGGAAAGGGGGGAAGGGTGGAGAAGCAGATGGGTGCTTCTCCTGTGTGCCCTGACCAGGAATCGAACCCAGGACTTCCACATGCCGGGCCAATGCTCTACCACTGAGCCAACCATCCAGGGCCTGGATTACTTTTAATTAAAGAAACCATAAAGTTTCACCATCTGGCTCTGGTGGATTCTTCTCATGGTACTTTAAGTGAGTAATTGCTTTATTTGTACTGGTAAGCTAGATTGTGGGAGGGAGGTCACTTGTTACCCCTCTGGACATACAAAGTAACAGCATAAAGTAAGTTCTTCCCTCTTACTAAGAATAAAAGTGATTTGATAGCTTTCACTGGGTGTATTTAGTCACATCCATGCCCAAGTTATCACAGTGTTTTCTTTATTTAACTTTTATCATGTATCACTTCCAACATAGCACTCATACTGTTATATTTTCTTTTACTTCTTACAGCAAATATATTGCTTTGTATAATACAGTCATGCTTCACCTAACTACATGGACATATTCTGGTGTTTCATTAGGTGATTTTGTCATTGTGCCAATGTTATAGAGTACACTTACATATAGAGATGGTCTAGCCTCCAGCACACTTTGGGTACATGATATAGCCTATTGCTCCTAGGCTACAGATCTGTACAGCATGTTTCTGTACTGAGTACTTACCTGACTGTAAAACACAATGTTACTTATCTGTGTATCTAAGCAAAAGGTACATTAAAAATAATATGACATAAAAAATAAAAATGACACACTTGCATAGGGCACTTACCATGAATGGATGTTGCAGGACTGGAAGTTGCTCTAGGTGAGTCAGTGAGAGAGTGGTGGGTGACTGTGAAGGCCGAGGACATTACTGTACAATATCGAAGACTTTATAAATTCTGTACACTTAAGCTACACTAAACTTATATATTTTTTGATTCTTCAATAATAAGTTAACTTTAGCATACTGTAAATAAATATTTTACTTTATAAACCTTTTAATTTTTTAACTATCAACTTTTTTATAAACTTAGCTTAAAGCACAGAAACATTATGCAGCTGTAAAAAAATTTTTCATTTTTAATATCTTCTATGTTTTTTATTTAAAAAGTATTTCTTTTAATTTCTAAACATTTTGTTAAAAATTAAGACATATACACACACATTAGCCTAGGCCCACAGAGGGTCAGGATCGATATCACTGACTTCCTCCTCCACATCCTGTCCCACTGGAAGGTCTTCAGGGACAATAACAGGCATGGAACTGTCATCTCCTGTGATAACAATGCCTTCGGAAACAACTGCGGAAGCACCTTCCTGAGGCTCTCCTTGTAGAAGTGTCACACTTTTCAGAAATATGTCCATGATGGTATGCTTGGTTTGCTTTTTTTTCATCCAGATTTGCTTAGAAGAAGATCATATACCATAAACATTACTCTCTATTAGTAAAAACCTTTCGGTGTAAGGATACATGTTTTCAAACTTTTTAATAACTTTGTTGATACCTGCAAAAAATTTTGCTAAATTTTCACTGTAAGTTTTCTTGGGGTTCTTTTATTCTTTTCCTTTTCTGTTGCCTCTTCTTCAACCTACACATTCCTATGTCAGAGCCAAAAACCCTTCATTAATCAATTCCTCAGGAATCACGTCTCTTGAGCTCCTCAGTGGTATCCTTATACACATGCAAGTTAACATCATTTACCATCTCAGCCATAGTCTTGAATTTTGCAACTATCTTTGACAAATCATTTGAAGTTACAGACAAAATTCTTGAATGTATTCTTCCAGATGCCATTCATACACTCCTTGGTGTCATCATCCCAAGCTGAACTAAAGTTCTTGATGCAGTCATGATATTATAATCCTTCCATAATTTCATCACTGTTTTTCTCAGCAACAGCTGGGCAAAGATCCTCTTCAGGTAGTTGGCTTTAAAAGCTGCTATAACTCCATGATCCAGCGGTAATGTTTGGAAGGAAAAACACTACTTTAATATTGGAATGAAGATCACCAATAAAAGAATCAATTTTAGGAGTATTATTAATATTAAAAAAATTGTGAAATGTGTGTTATTCTTCAAAGAGTTCTTTATTTAGCAGGCACAGCAATTCAGGAGGGCATACTAGAAGAGGAGATGGGTCAACCATGACTTCTTTTTTTTGTTTGTTTTTTTTCTGAAGTTGGAAATGGGGAGGCAGTCAGACTCCCGCATGCACCCGACCGGGATCCACCCGGCATGCCACCAGGGGGTGATGCTCTGCCCATCTGGGGCGTTGCTCTGTTGCAACCAGAACCATTCTATTGCCTGGGGCAGAGGCCATAGAGCCATCTTCAGCGCCCGGGCCAACTTTGCTCCAATGGAGCCTTGGCTGCGGGAGGGGAAGTGAGAGACAGAGAGGAAGGAGAGGGGGAGGGGTGGAGAAGCAGATGGGCGCTTCTCCTGTGTGCCCTGGCTGGGAATTGAACCCGGGACTCCTGCACACCAGGCTGACGCTCTACCACTGACCCAACCGTCCAGGGCACCCATGACTTCTTATTGCTCTTCTAGTGTATCAGCAGTGTGTGTTCATTGATATGCTTAAATGTCCTGTGGTTTTTCAATGTGCCAGATAACAAAGGATTTCAATTTTGCCTCTAAGCAGGTCTTACCTTGTTCTTAAAAAGCCTAGAAACCTGACATTGACTTGGTCACTCCTGGATGAAACTCCTTTCAGGCATACAATTCCAGAATAGGGAGGTTTCATCCATATTGAATAGTTGCTCTGGCAACTAATTTTCCTTCACAATCAACTTACCTAGAATTTCCAAAACTTCTTTAGGCACCTTTACATCAGCACTCTCAGATTTATCACTTACTTTCACATTATTTAATAAATAATGATTCTTGGCCCTGGCCGGTTGGCTCAGCGGTAGAGCGTCGGCCTAGCGTGCGGAGGACCCGGGTTCGATTCCCGGCCAGGGCACACAGGAGAAGCGCCCATTTGCTTCTCCACCCCTCCGCTGCGCCTTCTTCTATTTCTCTCCTCCCCCCCCCCCCCCCCCCCCCCCGCAGCCAAGGCTCCATTGAAGCAAAGATGGCCCGGGCGCTGGGGATGGCTCTGTGGCCTCTGCCTCAGGCGCTGGAGTGGCTCTGGTCGCAACATGGTGACGCTCTGGTGGGCAGAACGTCGCCCCATGGTGGGTGTGCCAGGTGGATCCCGGTCAGGCGCATGCGGGAGTCTGTCTGACTGTCTCTCCCTGTTTCCAGCTTCAGAAAAATGCAAAAAAAAAAAAAAAAAAAAGATTCTTGAATCACTTAAACCATCATAAGTAGCAATAAATGTAACATGATAGTTGGGTCCAACCTTCTCTCTCTACCCCACACACAACCTGTTTTGCTTTAGATGTAATGATCATGGTACTGAGAGTACTGTGTTCAGTATCTGGTCTTTCATTCAGATCATTAGAAACTCTCTGTGTCTCCAAATTTTTATCAGTCTTGTTTCCTTCAATGAAGCAGATCCTTTAATAACTCCTTCCCTTTGTTCTCGTTTCCCAAGATCGTAGCTGTCGTGGGATGGGATATGCCTGATTGGCCAACTGACTGTCCACCTTCATAGATCTAATCACTTTTAATTTTATTTCCACGTCAGTCACTTGACATGGCCTCTTACTTGTGCAGTACCTTTTGTACAGTCAGGGGCTATAATGAACAGAACAACATGAGAGTAAATCAAGCACAGGAGACAATGATGCAATCAAGAGACATGGCATACAGGAGATGCATGAGGCGGCTGCTGGCATCACATGACACACTGCTTTACAGTAAACATTTTTCTATATAATAGGAAGAAAACACACTAACACAATAATAAAATGTAGAGTATGGTAAATATATAAACCAGTAACAGTCATTTGTCACTATTATCGAGCATTATGTACTGTGCATGATTGCATGTGCTATATACTTTTATATGACTGGCAGGGCAGTAGATCTGTTTCCACCAGCTTCACCAGAAACATCTGAACAATAAGTTGCACTATGACGGTATTATGGCTACAGTGTCACTAGGTGATAAGAATTTTTCAGCTCCATTATGATCTTATGGCACCACCATCATATAGGTGGTCCCTGGTTGACTGAAATGATGTTATATGGCACATGATTGTACTATATCTGAAGTTCCTATCACAGTGCCTGGCAAATACTAGCAACTAAATTATTGTCTGTAGAAAATAAACTTTATAAATGAGTATAATCATAGTATGGCTGCTTGGACAGGTTTAGAAAGTTTCCTAGTTGTGTTAGTATTTTACCGTTTACTCCCCACTTCAGAGCTTCAAATACTAGCATTAGGAATGCATTTCTGTGAGGGATGCTTCCAGAGATACCCATTAAATGGGTTACACTGGTGAGAGAGGCAATCTTCATTCTCTGATTGCTCCTCATTAGAAAAGCAGCGGTTCCGATGGACCTTCAAACTTGCTACCTTCTTCCTTCTTTCTATTCACATTGTGGAGTCCATAGAGATGGCAAATGCAGAGATACTTTTCTCATCTCCAGAGTGAGGGGGATTATTTTCATCCATCTCAGTTTGGTGGGCATACTTCTTATGGTTGCTGTAAAATGAATCTATCTTACTTCCTATTCATGACCTATCAATTCTGATTAATTTATATCCAATGAGCATTCTCATTTGTAGAGATTGATTTAGGAGCAAGCAGTATTTACACAGTGGCAAAACAGGGGGAGGGGGTTGTAATGGTACAGTTCAACCTATTCAATTTAGAAAGGAGGAAATTAAGATTCAAGGTTGTCAACTTTCTCATACTTGTATGAAAACAATTTTTTAATATTTCATTTAGTCAAAATGAAATATTAATATTTTGAAAACAAGCTTATTTCAGAAGGTCTAAGATTATTGTAATCTGGTATCAAACAATAATTATCAGTATAGACATTCACACAATATTATCTTACCTATTAGTCAAGGTATACAAATGAAATATCAAAATGTTTACTGAACACACACACAAACTAAAAAAAATATATACACAAACCCACTCTCATCCTATGTCTTAATGACATTGTATCTTACATACAACGTACAGGACACACGTGTTTCAGCACAAATAACAGAACAGATGGCACTGATTAAATTACTATAGCACTTCTGAGAATCAATTTTATTTTGTTTGTAGACCTGCGTTTCCTTATCTCTTATATTTCTTGATGTGATTATAGAATCCCCCATATGTTAAGTCCTCAATTCTTTCCAAGAGGCAGGCTGTGTTTCCATTTACAATGCTAATAGCTCCACTGTAATAATCCTTAAATTTCTAAGTAGGATGTGATATTTTATCTTTCTTGGTCTTTGTTGTGGACTGTTAATGGCAAAAAGCCATTATAGATTTGAGGCTTGGCAGGGGGCTAAGTTCTCCCCCCCTCCATCTCCATATTTGGCTTTGATGTTGAGTATTTGCACCTACTCCACTTCCTTCCTTGGGTTGCAGGAAGCAATATACATGCCCTTCCTCTGACTCTTTGTTTGTTTCAGATGTTTGTAAATTTCACTAATGTATCCTGTTTTTGCCTTGGGAGAGTTCCTGTCTTAGCCTTTGATGTGCAACTTTGTATCAGGGTCCTTGATTTGCATAGGTCTATATAATAAAGCGAACTGGGGCTGTGGGGCACTCAGATACTGCCAGGCAGTTTGAGGAGTCCTCCCGGTCCCATCGATTTTGTTATGACAAAGTGTGTTTCCTTAATTCCACACTGTTATTTGGAGCTGCGCTGGTCCGTGGCAGGTCTTCATAAGCATATTAGACTCAAGAGCAATATGCTGCTACAGTCTAATTTCCATTACACCAGAGAGGAGCAGGACAACTAAAAGGGTTGACTTACAATAGCATTCAATAACATTGTTGAATAAAATAATATTAATAAATAGAAAAAAAGAGAACAAAGTGTGTATGTGCATGCATGCATGCACATGCTAAAAAAGAAATATATGTACTAATCAAATATCAGTTAGGGTTATATTTGGTCCATTTAACAAAAACCCACCATAGTGGCTTAACATATTCAGGCTTTTCTATTTTCCTGACTCTGATACTTATATTGTGCCTTTTGCCCCAATAACTGTGCCTCATGATTGTGATATGATTGCTCCAGATTTACCTTAAAGTTTTATGTAGAAAAAAAAAAAAAAGAGGTAGAAAGAGCTGGCAAAATTTTCCCAGAAATTCTCAATTGAGTTTAGTTTATATAACATTGAAATATAGTATGACATATAATCAACTATGTTTACAAGGAAGACACTTAAGTTTTTTTTTTTTAATTAGACATATAACTATCCTAAAATAATAAGGTTCATTTTTTTTTTTTTTGCAAAATGCTTAATCTTCACTTATATTCACTGGTAACATAACTTTAAGCTAAAATATATCATAAATAAAGGAAGTAACGTCTACTCTTTGACAATTTAAGTATCAACAATTAAAATAAACCAATTACACCAACTGTAATTGAAACTATGCTGACCAGGTGGTGGCACAGTGGACAGAGAATCAATGAGGGATGCCGAGGACCCATGTTCAAAACCCTGAGGTTGCCAGCTTCAGCACAGGATCATACACATGACCCTATGGTTGCTAGCTTGAGCTCAAGGTTGCTGACTTGAGGAAGGGGTCACTGGCTCAGCTGGAGCCCTCCCCCCAGTCTAGGCACATATGAGAAAGCAATAAATAAACAATTAAAGTGCCGCAACTATGAATTGATGCTTCTCATTGTTCTCTCTTCCTGTCTATCTGTCCCTGTCTGCCACTCGCTCTCATTAAAAAACAAAAACAAAAAACAAACAGGAAAACGTGATGATAAAAAAACAAAGTAAATCAAACTGGAATGAAATAAATATATAAACAAAAATCCAATAGATTATACCTCTATTATATGTACTTTTCTCTTAAAGAAAAAGGAAATACAAAACCAGTAGTGCTCCAAATAGTTAATACTGATGAACAACAACAATAAAAAAATTTGAAATTCAAGGGCTATAGGGAAAATATGGCATTTTTATGCATTCAGAAATGTGATCAGACAGGAGAAGTTTGAAAACCATTAATTTTAACATAACCTGGCTTGTTTTCACATATATTTTGTAATTTTAAAAAAATACAAGTTTATTTAAAGCTTTTTCATTTAATGATGCTGGGAAAATTGGAAAGCCATATGCAAAAGAATGAATCTAGATTACAGTTTGTCCCATATATAAAAATTTATTCAAAATGGATCAAAGACTGAAATATAAGATCTGAAAAAATAAATTATATAGAAGAAAACATAGGTACTAAATTTAAGGATCTTGGTCATAGAGAAAATTTTATGAATTTGACCACAAAAGCAGGAAGTAAAGGTAAAAATAGATGAATGGGGCTGTATCAAATAAAAAAGGCTCTGTACAGCAAAATAAACTGACAACAAAATAAAAAGGCAGACAACAAAATAGAAAATGATATTTACAAATGACAACTACAATAAGAGGTTAATATTCAAAATATATAAAGAACTCACAAAACTCAACAATGAACAAACAAATAATCCAATTAAAAATAGGCAGGGGACCTGAACAGACATCTCTCTCAAGAAGGCATTCAAACAGCCAACAGACACATGAAAAGACCTTCAAGTTCATTAGCTATTATTAGGGGGAAAAAAACACCAAAACTACAATGAGATACCACCTCACACCTGTTAGATTAGTTATTATCAACAAGACAAGAAATAACAAGTGTTGGGGAGGCTGTGGAGAAAAGAGAATCCTCATTTACTGCTTGTGGAAATGTAGACTGCTACAGTCACTCTTAAGAAACAGTCTAGCAATACCTCAAGAAATTAAGAATAGATTTATCATATGACCCAGCAATCCCTCTACTGAGTATCAACCTGAAAAGCTCAAAAACATTTATTTGCAAAAAAAGTATTCAACATAGTACTGGAAGTCCTAGCCACAGAATTCAGACAAGAATAAAAGGCATACTAATTAGAAAGAAACAAGTAAAGCTGTCATTATTTGCAGATGATATGATACTGTATATAGAGAGTCCTACAGACTTCAAAACACTAGTATAACTGATAAATGAATTCAGTAAAGTAACAGGATACAATATAATATCCAGAAATTAGTTACATTTTTATATACAATAGTGATCTATCAGAAAAGGAAACTAAGGAAACAATCCCATTTACAATTGCTTCAAAAAGAAAAAAAAATATCTAGAAATAAATTTAACCAAGGATGTAATAGGCCTTTCCTCAGAAAATTATAAAACATTAAAGAAAGAAACTGAAGAAGATACAAATATGTGGAGGCATATATGTGCTCATGTACAGAAAGAATTAACACCATTAAAATACCCATACTACCCAAAGCAATCTATAGATTCAATGCAATTCTTATCAAGATACCAATGGCATATTTCACAGAACTAGAACAAATATTTCAAAAATTTCTATCGAACCTTAAAATAACCCAAATGGAAACAGTGACCTTGAAAAAGAAAAAATTAGAGGAATCACACTACCTGATATCAAACTATATTACAAGGTCATAGTAATCAAAAGAGCATGGTACTAGAATAAAAACAGACATATTGATCAATGGAACAGAAAAGATAGCCCAGAAATCAACCAACACCTTTATAGTGAATTAATATTTGACAAAGAAGGCAAGAACATGCAATGAGGTAAAGGTAGTTTATTCAATAAATGGTGTTGGGGAAATAGTACAGATATATGGAAAAAGAAAGAAAGAAAGAAAGAAAGAAAGAAAGAAAGAAAGGGAAAGAAAGAAAGAGAGAGAGAGAAGGGAGGGAGAGAGAGAGGGAGGGAGGGAGGGAGGGAGGAAGGAAGGAAGGAAGGAAGGAAGGAAGGAAGGAAGGAAGGAAGGAAGGAAGGAAGGAAGGAAGGAATAAGCTGGATCACCTTCTTATACCATACACAAGAATAAACTCAAAATGGATTAAAGATTTAAATGTTATACTCAAAACCATAAAAATTCTAGAAGAGAAAACATAGGCAGTCAAATCTCAGACATGTTTCCCAGCAATATTTTTTATGATATATCTTCTTGGGCAAGGAAACTAAAAGAAAAAATAAACCAATGAAACACATCAAACTTAAAATAGTTTGCAAGCAGCTTGACGAGGCAGTGGCATAGTGGATAGAGTATCAGATTGGGATGCGGAAGACCCAGGTTCATAACCCTGAGGTTGCCAGTTTGAGCACGGGCTCATCTGGTTTGAGGAAGGCTCACCAGCTTGAGTCCAAGGTCACTGGCTCGAGCAAGGGGTCACTCGGTCTGCTGTAGCCTTAGTTCAATGAACAACTAAGATGCCACAACAAAGAATTTATGCTTCTCATCTCTCTCCTTTCCTGTCTGTCTGTCCCTATCTGTCCCTCTCTCTATCTCTGTCAAACACAGAAAAGATTTTGCAAAGCAAAGGAAACCATCAACAAAATGAAAAGACAATCCATTGAAAGGGAGAACATAATCAATAATAGATAAAATTATTCCCTAATTTTTGTAAGCAGTATTTATGTGATAAAGGCTTAATATTCAAAATTTACAAGAAACTTATAAAATTCAACACCAAAAAAAATTACAATTAAAAAAATAGGAAAAATACTTGAATAGATAGTTCTCCAAAGAAGGCATACAGTTAGCCAGTAGACATATGAAAAGATGCTCAAAGTCACTAATCATCAGAGAAATGCAAATTAAAACTACAGTGAGATACCACCTCAGCCCTGTCAGAATGGCTATGGTCACTAAATCAATTAACAAGTTTTGGTGAGGATGTGGAGAAAAGGAAACACTCATGCACTGCTGGTGGGAATGCAGATGGTGCAGACACTGTGGAAAAGATTTGCAACCCATATGTTCGTAACAGTGCTGTTTACAACAGTCAAGATTTGGAAGCAGCCCAAGTGTCCATCAGTAGACTAGTGGGTAAAAAAACTATGTTACATTTATATAATGGAATAGTGCTCAGCCATGAAAAAAGAAGAAATTCCTACCTTTTGTGAGAGCATGGATGGACTTAGAGAGTACTTTGCTAAGTGAAATAAGACAGAGTAAAACAAATACCATATGATTTCACTCATATGTGGAATCTAATAAACAAAATAACAAACAAAATAGTAACAGACTCATAGAAGGGAAGAACTGACTGACAGGTGTCAGAGAAGATAGGGGTTGGGGAGCTAGGTGAAAAAGTAAAGGGATTAATCAAAGTGAAAAAAAACATTAACATATAAAAGTGTGGCAATTGCAGAAGGGAAAGGGGAATGAGGGACAGTGGAGGGGGTAAAGGGGGTCAGATGGTATTGGAGGGAGACTTGACTTGAAGTGGTGAACATATAATGCCGTATAGAAATTATAGAATTGTACACTTGAAACCTATACAATTTTATTAACCAGTGTCACCCCAATAAATTCAATTACAAAATTAAAAAAATAAATGCACTTCTATGTTTATTGCAGCATTATTCACAGTGGCCAAAACTTGGAGTTGACCAACGTGTCCTTTGATAGATGATTGGATAAAGAATATGTGTGGCCTTGGCTGGTTGGTTCAGCGGTACAGCGTCAGCCCGGTATGTTAAAGTCCCAGGTTTGAGTCCTGGTTAAGGCACACAGGAGAAGCGCCCATCTGCTTCTCCACCCTTCCTCCCTCTCCTTCCTCTCTGTCTCTCTCTTCTTCTCCTGCAGCCAAGGCTCCATTGGAGCAAAGTTGGCTCGGGCACTGAGGATGGCTCCATGACCTCCATTTCAGATGCTATAAAGGCTCCAGCCTCAAGGAGCAGTGCCCCAGGTGGGCAGAGCATCACCCCCTGGTGGGCATGCCAGGTGGATCCCAGTTGGGTGCATGCGGGAGTCTGTCTGACTACCTCCCACTTCTAACTTTGGAAAAATACAAAAAAAAGAAAAAAAGAATATGTGCTACAATGGAATACTATTCAGCCATAAGAAAAGATGAAATACCATCATTTTTGAAAACACGGATGAACCTTGAGAATAAGGTAATATATTAAGTAAAATAAATCAGTCAGAAAAAGCTAAAAATTATATGATTTCACTCATAATTGTAATATGAAAGTAAAACTCATATACAGAGGCAACAGTATTGTAGTTATCAGAGGAAACAGGTGGGAAGTTTGGGGGGCAAAGGAGGCCAATTATGGTGACAGAAGATAGTTTGACTTTGGGTAGTGGGCACACAATGCAATATATAGATTATGTATCATAGAATGTACACTTGAAACGTATATGATCTATTAACCAATGCCACCCTAATAAATTTAACTTAAAAAATAAAATAAATACAGGTTTAAATTTCAGCACTTTATTATCATGGATCCCTTTTTAACATTTACATTTATAGTCTGAGCAAGATTTTTGTAACACTCATTGGATTAGACAAAGATGAAGTCAATCATCTTGTAAATGTGTTAATCTTTGAAAACAGGCTATAAAAGTGCAAAACTATGATAATAAAAATCTAGATTATGTACATATTGATCAGCTTGTGAGCAGAAAAAAAAGGTTAATAGTGCAAACTTTTCTGATACAAAGCAGTTTATTGCAGTGCCAGCCGACTGATTTCAATGAGGTCTTCCTTTACTACAGGAGTTAACACTTCTTCAGCACGTATGTTTCTGCTGCATAATAAAACAAAAAATAAAAATCAAGTTTTTTTAGGACTTGCCCTTTTCTCTAAGGAGAAAGGCAGGCAAGAGAATTTAACAGTACAAGCTTATGTTTGAAACAGTTTTTTTAATAAAGGAATTTGTGATAAAGTTTTTTTTTATAGTAAAAAAGGCATATGACATGATCACTTAGTATAGGCGAGTTTCATTTTCTGTGAATTCAGGCAAACTATTTACCCTTTGCAACCCAAATATTTATATAGAAAAAAATGAAGTTTTTGACTAAATAAAGGATGGCAAACTCATACAGGTGCAGGCAGGTGATATAAAAAAAGTGTTTCGTGGGGATTGGGGAGCTGTGGGAATCACTTATATGAAAAAAGCGAAAACTTCTTGGCTCCAACTGATCATGAACACATGAGAATTTGCACTAGACCTAAATTTTTCTACTTTTGTCAAAATTAGTAATTTTCAATGTTGGTAACTATAATAACATTTTTTTAAAAACACAAAGCAATAAAGCCAAACATGTGAAATTCTGGGTTGACCTATCAGGAAAGAGTTTAGGACTTCAAGGCAATATCAATATCAGGGCCCTTTTAGCTGAACAACCTGTGTCTGAACTTTCTGTCCAATTCCATGACAGGTTATTTTTCGCAGCATCACCGAAAGAACACTTGCAATAACAGGAGACTCTGCTGTGAGCCAAAAGGCAGGTTCCTATGCAACTTGCCTTTCAAACTGTCGCCCTTGGTATCTGACTTTGCTATCTATAGACTATCCTTTGACTTGTTCACCATTGGAAAAAAAAATCATATTGTTGGACATCTTTATGTTGCAACATAAATAGTAACATCTTTGGTGGGTATAATTTACCCTGACTGCATTAAATTATGGGGATGATTTATACTAGCTGATAAATTCCACCCCATACAAACACTATTATTCAAGGAATAACTATACTAAGAAAATAATTTTTTTTTCCTGTAGGTTAAACATGGTTAAGTTTTTACATCATGGTTAACCACAGTTGGTATGCAGCAGCAAGTAGATTTATAAATGCTAAGTGGGTCACAGAGAATCAAATTCAACAAACGTGGTCAGCCAGTCAGGGGCTGAGGACACCCATGGTTACAACAAGGACAGGAGAACCCAAAACGGTTAATACAAGATCTGAAGTGTCTCCAACTGGACTTTTAATACATGTTTTTGAACTAAATATTCCAAAATGGAGTGTTTAGAAGATGACTTGACCTGTCCTGTGTTAACTCTGACCACATACAAAATAATTAAGCCCATCAGCACCTGGTACGTAGTAGAATCTCATAAGAATTTGTTAAATTAAGTGTTTAGGAAAAGCAAAAACCTGAGGACAAGACTAATGGTATTTCATGGAGAAACAAACACACACATAAATCCTTGCCAGCAGCTTTCTAAAAGTCTAGTGAATGCAGTGATATTTCCAAGCCAAAGTAATGCTACTCAGAGTACAAGTAGTTCTTGTAACCGAAAACAGCCTCGGTGACTACTTCTGTTGATGTAACTTCTTATGTGCCTGCTCTGCCAATCTCATCACCTATTCTGAGTGAGATATCTTACCTTTCCTACTAAACGACCATATCATGGGTTCATACTTAAATCTTTGTAAAGAATATGTATTGCAAAATTTATACAGACAGATCTTTTGAGCCTTTCATTTTACTGTTTCTCTGCAATTTTTCATGGTATTACTGTTCTTTCTTAGCAATCATGTTAACTATAAAATACAATGACTTGATTCTCTAAACTATTCAAAGTAGCCAATTTCACAGTGGAGTGTCTTGAGCCATTAAAAAGGAAAATATGCTGAGCAGAACTTTGAACTAGAGTGATGATTTGTGTGTGTGTTAACAGCTTATAGAAAACTAACCCACTAAGACCCACAATTGCAGTGAAGACTAATACTGTCACACTTGCTCTACCTTCTTTCACCAGAGATTTTTATTGCTAGGTCCGAGACTGCATTTAATTGCTACACCAGAGGAAATATACTAAGTTGAATTTATTTCTTCATTTTTCTTTTTTAATGTAAGCTAAATAATTTACATGACTTTATTGTTCATGGGCATTACTTATCTTTTGATTCTTAGCAGTCATCTACTAACAGACTCAGAATTGACAGTGGAGTCAATATAGTTGATGCTAAATGTATATATTTGAACTAGTTATATAAACTTTTCTCATTAGTATATGTTATATCTATAATTAGAAATATCCATGGAGGAAAGAGAGAGAGAGAGATTCATTTTATGGCTCCATAGAATCTTGGGAAATCCCAAATCTGATGGAAAAGGCCAGCAGTGTGGGGACGCAGGGAAGAGACACAATTTGAATCCAAAGGCCGTCTGGTAGCAGAATCCCTTCCTGCTCAGGGGAGGTCAGTCTTTGTTCTAGTAAAGGCCTTCAACCTTACTGCTCACAAAAATTAGGGAATATCTTATAGCTTCATATGAAGTGATAATATATCTCCTAATTTTTGTGAGCAGTGTAATTGGATGAGGCCCATCCATATTTTTGAGAAAAATTGCTTTCTCAAAGTCTACTCATTTAAATATTAGTCTCATTTTTAAAAAAGAAACCCGTCATAGAAATAGCCGTAAAATTGTTTGACCAACTATCCGGGCCAGTGTGGTCCCAACAAGTTGACTCATAAAATTAAACATTACAGTGTTTTATCTGTTATAGCTCATCAAATTGTATTTATGAGGCATTGCCTCATTTGTATTTAAATATGTACCCATTTTGAAAACAGAAGCTGTATTTTGGCTAGAGCTATCACAGTAGATAAAAATAACATTTATAGTTGTCTTATTTACCACTGCAGATCCCATACCTTGGAAACCGACAACCTTCCTTTTCCAGTGTACATTGAAGATTTTTTTTTAAGTGACCAACTTAAATTCTGCATGAGCCTTCCACTCATTACTCCATCTGCCTTAGGACATAGTTCACATCAAGGCCAACTAGTACGCTGTTTCATTATTTCAGACCCTATGGCTGAAAAGTGTTACACTTTGTAAAACTATGATATATGGAATAACATAAAAGAGGTTTTCTTTGGAGCCATCTGTATTCCATAATTTGCCTGGATCTGGCCAGTTACTGAGCTACCACATCTATAGAGAATCCCTCCCATTTATTCATTCCTTTATGCAGGATGTGCAATGAGCCAGTATGGGAGGGACAGATCCTTTTCTAGGAACAGGAATATATGGTAAGGATGTCATCCTTATTAAGTTTGCATTTTAGTAGCAGAGAATTATTGATAACTATATACATCAGTAAGTAAACAAAATCAGATAGTGATAAGAGTTATGAAGAAAATAGAATAGGATAATTATACAGGGAGAAAATTATTTGGTTTCGGCTGATTTAAAAAGGTTTCCCTAAAGAAGTAATATTTGAAGAAAATGGGAAGAGCAAAGGCAAAGTAGAGATGAGTTGGGCATTTCTGATTATTAGAAAGCAAGTCTGTGACACTGGAGTGTAGACAAGTAAAGGAACACTAGTAGCACATGTGGCCCAGACAAGTCCGTGACGACAGATCACATGGGGCTACAACACCATGGCAAAACTTGTACTTACTGCACGGGAATGACAGGATCAAAATGATTTAAGGAAGCACACAAGACAGAGAGGGGGGATAATTCAGGAGACTTGTAGCTAGGGAGAGATGATGACATAGGCTAGTAGACAGAGTAAAAAGCATTTGATCGGGGATATTAGAACCAGCAGAATTGTTGCTGATGTGGGGTTTTTCTCTATGCAGTATGTATATCATATAATACTTATTGCTTTACATATATATTTTTTAAAAGCTAGTTTACAGTTTTTATTTTGTCAGTCATAAGAATTCATCAAGCCCTAGCCAGATAGCTTGGTAGGTAGTGTTGTCCTGAAGCACAGAAGTTGCTGGTTTAATCCCCAGTCAGGGCACGCACAAGAACAAATCGATGCTCTTGTCTCTCTTCCTCTCCCTTCTTCTCTCACTAAAATCAATCAATAAATATTGATAAAAACTTTAAAAGGCCCTTGCAGGTTGGCTTAGTGGATAGAGCATAGGATCAGCAAATGGACATCCAGGGTTCAATCCCTGGTCAGGGCACACAAGAGAAGCACCCATCTGCTTCTCTTACCCTTCTCTCTCTCCCTCTTGCAGCCAGTGGCTCGATTGGTTTGAGAGTTGGGCCTGGCACTGAGGATAGCTCAGTTGTTCTGAGCATCAGCCTCAGTTGCTGAGGATAGCTTGGCTGATTTGAGCATTGGCCCCAGATGGGGGCTGCTGGGTGGATCCTGGCCAGGGCACATGCAGGAATCTGTCTCTCTATTTCCCCTCCTCTCACTTAAAAATAAAAATCATCAAAATATAGGAAGAAAGATAGCTTTACTCTTATTTTGTGAATAACTAACAGAATTACATTAAAATTGATGGACTGAAACTTTGTATTTTATAAATTAATAGTTCATAAAACCCCTATATAAAAACCAGGTCCTGAAAAAACATCTTTTCTATAGAACTGGGGTAGGGAACCTTTTTGGCTGAGAGAGCCATGAACGCCACATATTTAAAAATGTAATTCCATGAGAGCCATACAACGACCCGTGTATGCGTTACACATTATACAATAAAAATTTGGTGTTGTCCCGGAGGACAGCTGTGATTGGCTCCAGCCACCCACAACCATGAACATGAGTGGTAGGAAATGAATGGATTGTAATACATGAAAATGTTTTACATTTTTAACATCATTTTTTTATTAAAAATTTGTCTGCGAGCCAGATGCAGCCATCAAAAGAGCCACATCGGGCTCGCGAGCCATAGGTTCCCGACCCCTGCTATGGAAGAATTATCTAATTCTCAAGGCCACTCCAACCAGCTGGGCCGGCTCTGATTGTCAGAAAGGAACCCAGCAATCTAGCAGTCCTTGGAACTCTTCCAGGAGCGCCTGCCTAAGTGAGAATGCAAGGATTCTGGGTCAGCTCAGCTGCCACAGCAAGGGGCGTAACTTCACAGCTGCTATCCAACGTCACAGCTTTCTTATACTCCCCTGCTCCGTCGAGAGCATGACTCAGGAAACTTGTTCGAAGTGAGTCCATAGTATGGCTTTCAAAATCATAGGCAAAGAAAGTCTAACTTTGTTTATTAACTGTAAAATTAATATTATACATAGAAGCCAGAAATTCTTTTCTGAGAGTAAGTGTGAACACTCGGTATGTGAAGGATACACACTGATGAGGCGGGTCCTCAGAGAGGAAAGAGGAAGGATCTCAGAAAATAGGCAGTGACAACTTCTCATGTTTTTGGAAGGAATTTTCTCAGACCCTCCCTTACCTTGTACACCACTTGTTTATTTATGTTAAGGTGACCAACTTTTTTACAATGAAAAGGAGGACAAAAATAAATTGAAGAAAACAATATCGTAAATAAAAGAAACATTTTATTCATTGCAACAATAATACATTATAATATAAATGAATAATAAAAACACTTGTAATATTTTATATTGTAATTATACTTACCTGCCTATTAATTTTTAATAATAATTGTAAGAAAAAAAGTGCTCATTTAGATACAAATACATCATATCACATGCAATGGATTGACTATGTATGCATTGATCAAATACGGACATTTACAAATTAGTCTTCCAATATCAAAAAGGAGGACATGTAGGAGGACACTTTTTGAAGGAGGATGGAACTTACAAAAGAAGGACTGTCCTCCCTAAAGGAGGACAACTGCCTGACCTGTGATGGTGCTGTGGGTAAATAGTTGACCTGGAACACTGAGGTCACCGGTTCGAAACCCTGAGCTTGCCTGGTCAAGGCACATATGGGAGTTGATGCTTCCTGTTCCACCCCCTCTTCTCTCTCTCTTTCTCTCTTTCTCTCTGTTTCCTCTCTCTAAAATGAATAAACTAAACAAAAAAAATTAGAAAAAATAAGTAAAGGAGGACAACTGGTCATCTTATTTTTGTATTTATTTATTGCAGAGGCTCAGGTGGTTGGTGGTCATCTTAGCCTCCAGGACTTTCTTAGAAATCCACACATACTTAGCTAATGGGGGACCAGCACTAATTTTACTCCCCTGTGGGGTCTCCCAGATATTTGTTAAGCAAGTATGTGAATGACTCAGCAAACCTGGTCACTTTGCTACATTCATCAGCTGAGGATACACTTTGAAGCCAAAGAAATCTGAATTAGAATATGAACCTGGTCACTTATTATATGTGTGACATGAATCATTTATTTGCCATTTCTAGCCTCAATCTTCTCTTTTCAAAAAAAAAAAAAAAGAAAAGAAAAGAAATAGAAACATCTATTCTGTGAGTTCATTTTGTTTAGTGTTTTACATTTTCATTTATTCCTCCATTCCCCTAATCCAGTCCCAGATCTCTGGCTGAAACGCAGCAGTGCCTCTAAAGGCCCCAACTGGAGCGTGATGTGAATCAGCCACTGTTAAAATTTTCAAACTACACTGCACAGAACAATCTGATCATCTTGTTAAAAGGCGATTTCTTAAAAAAAAAAAAATGCGATTTCTCAGACCAAACCCACAAGATTCTGATTTCTAGGTCAGCAAGGAGGTTCCAGAAGTCTACCTTTTGAACAAGTACTTCAAATGTTGCTATGATTTATTTTCTGCTAATTATATTTGGAGGAAAAAAAAACTGCAGCAAATTTGAGCTTCATGCATTTTCCACCCCTTGTTATTTCAGAGGTAAGTCTTGTTTCAATCTGGATTCTATTACAATCCTTCTGACCATAGACCTCCTGCTTCTTAGCATAACATATTCCATCAGAACAGAAGCCATCTGTCTGGACCCTTTTCGTTCTTGTCTGCCCTTATCTGGGTGGTGCATTTTTTTATGTACAGCAACTGACTTATTTCCTTGTTTCTATTACTTGCCTCTTTACTCCTACTTTACCAGCTGCATTAGACTACTAATTGTCCTAAGTGATATGGCAATCTCTAGCTTCTCAGTAGTGGAGGTAGGTTGTATGTCAAGCTAATGCTAGTATTACATTTCCCAAATACCATCTGCTTTCTAGTTCCAGGGTAGAGTTGGCCAGAAGAGAAACATTTTTTAGATGGAAGATAGAGAAACAGAAGCCATCACTTCCAGAAGGTGATCGGAATAAAGGCACCCTGATGGATAGACAGAGAGGTGCACACCACGTCCCGGCTTATTCTCATTCTTTTCTTCTTTGAATATAGTACATCTTTCCAACTGTTGGCTCTGCTGACCTGTGGTGGCCACACACTTACCACACTGTCTGTGGACTTACAGAGGTGGCAGCTCTTCAAAGCAATATTTTCTTACAGATCTTGCCTCAAGTTCCCCCTGGAGAGTTCCCTTTGGTGGTAAACATGTTTGGTTCCTTTCAATTCTCTGCACGTTCTTACCTATCTACCTGGGCCAGTGCTTCAGACAAACATGTTAGTGATTCTTTTGCCAATCTCTCAACTCTCAGTTAAAGAACTTCCCTTCATCTGCTGTTCCCATATTGGTGTAAGGCAGGGGTTGGGAAACTTTTTGGCTGAGAGAGCCATGAACACCACATATTTTAAAATGTAATTCCATGAGAGCCATACAACGACCCATGTATGTTAAGCATTATCCAATAAAAATTTGGTGTTGTCCCAGAGGACAGCTGTGATTGGCTCCAGCCACCCACAACCATGAACATGAGTGGTAGGAAATGAATGGATTGTAATTCGTGAGAATGTTTTATATTTTTTATATTATTTTTTTTAATTAAAGATTTGTCTGCGAATCAGATGCAGCCATCAAAAGAACCACATCTGGCTCGCGAGCCATAGGTTCCCGACCCCTGGTGTAAGGTCTCATTCCTAAAATAAGTACCTATACCCACCATGATCTAAGCAGCTCTGTTTTGTTTACTAAAGTCAAATACACTTACTAAACCAACTCAACTCTCAGTCCACTCCTTTCTTACTTCATACTCCAGACAGAGACATCAAAGGAAAACTCAGTAGGAAAATTGAGACCTAATTAAAAAAACAGAACAGAAAACCACAGCAGATTATTTTGAGTGGCTGAAGGAGAAATATTGCAGAATCCTTCAGACATTCCTATTGTATCACTAGAAATCAGTATTGGTATTTTAGGCATGACACTTTTACCTGACATTTTCACCTAGAGTTCAAGAATAAAGAAAAAAAAGCCACAAATTCTCTCCTGAAGACTATGGTTTACAGACACATGAATCTACCCTTAGAGATAGATAAATGCCAAGGTTGGTTGAAATGCATTGATGAAGGAGAGATTACCATTGCAAATTGGGCTAACCTACTTCCTGAATGGTTGGCCATCGCCAAAAGAGTTCAGCCTTCCAGATTGCAATCACATATAATATCAGATAATTAAATCACCCATTACCAACCCTTCAAGCACAATCTTAGTAAATGTACACTTAGAATTCTGTGTAAGTTTTGACTGAACAAGAAATGTGCAATCAACTGATAGACTTCAAATCTCATAATACTTTTCTTTCCAAAGAATCACAAAGCAGTACCCATTAAAATCAGGCACAATCACAGATGCATATGAAACTGTATATATCAGAAATTTTTACAAGGCCAATTCAGAGGAAGAGTGAGCTCAGCATTGAAGGGTTTTATTAACCCTCAGATTTCCCTTCTTTGCCCAAAGTTAATCCTAACATGGAAGCAAATTTTGGGCTATTATTCTACATGCCACCCTCTTATTTTACACAATTCAATGCTTTTACTCTTAACTTACATTTGAATTACGCCAACTGAATTAATCTATGCAATGGTCACAAAAATTATGTTAGAGGTCACAGACTTGTAATATTCATGCTTAATTGGATTTCACACAAATTTGGTTTGACTGGCATCATCACCATTCAGGTCAGTATATGAAAAGATGTGGGCAAACCTGCCTTAAGTAGGTATTATATGCCTCCCTACCTTAATAGAATGTACAATTAATCAAAGCCTTGTGACTGTAAAACATGTTCTGTTCCTGGGCTCACTAGTAATTTGAATGATTGTTAGTTTTAATTCTTAAATATAATATGGACTATATTTATAATATGGAGCTGCTAATTTTTTTTAGGGCTTATAAATCTTCTCCTAAATCTTACCTTTTGTGACAGCATGAGTGGACCTGGAGATTATTACGCTAAATGAAATAAACCTGGCAGAGAAGGATACATACCATATTACCTCACTTATATGTGGAATCTAATGAACAAAATAAGCTAAGAAACAAAATGGAAACAGAGGCAGGAACACAGGGAACAGATGGACAGCTGTCTGAGGGAAGTGGAACAGGGGACTGGATCAAAGAAGGCAAAAGGATTAGCCCAAAAATATGTAAACAAAACACATAGATACAAACAACAGAGTAGCAATGGCCAGAGGGGAGGGGGGAAAAGGACAAAAAGAGGGAAATGTGAGTGGGAGGAGATTTTGTTTGGGTGGGATGGGAGGATACACTGCAGTATGTAAACAGTGTTATGCTGAGTTGTACACTTGAAACCTGTATGGTTGGTGAACCATGTCAACCTAATAAATTAAAAAATAAATTAAAAAACAAAAGAAAATAGAAATCCTTTCCCAATAACACACTGCACTGACTCTTCCACACTCTGCATCTCTATCTGGCCATCATTTTCCACTCTCCATCTATCACGTGCATTGGATCTTTTATGTTTTCTCAAGGCTTACTATTCTCCTCTTGTTTTATTATTACTTATTTTCTCCTCTAGTTTTTGATGTTTGTGCTTTATTTCTATCTTTTTAGTAGTTATTCTAATTTAACTAAGTTACCCACTGACATACCATGAGAAAATTATGATATGCTACTACTTGACTCACCTTCCTAAAATTCCTGTTTTTGTTTCATTTTTTTAAGTTCTGTGAAGATTTTTTTCATCTTTGTAAAATTTAAAATTATTGTTTTACACAGGGATTTGTTTAGCTTTAACTACATATTTACCAATATAGTTCCTCATAATTTCTTCATGTGTCTCTGATACCATTTTCTTTCTCCCTGAATAATACCTTTACTATTAATTTTATTGATATCCTTTTTTTTGGTTTCTCTCAGCTTGTATGTTTAAAACTATCTCTTTTTAAATCTTTGCTCATGAAAGATATATTACTGGGTATATAATTTTAAGCTCTCTCAGTTCACTGAAGATATTTTTCCAGTATGTTTGTTTTTCTCCAAGCTGTTGGGGAGGGGACTGTTTAACTGTCCATCTTCTGTAGTCTGTCATACTTCCAAAATTTTAAGATACATTATCTTTTAAATTCTAAAATGTTATTATTATATATATAATGTAGTAATAGAACTCTTTCTCTCTCTTTATATTATTTCTCTACAATAGTTGATCATTTTCCAAATTGAGGTATGTTGTGAACTAATTATAATTTCTTAAAATTTTATTTTTCAATTATATTTTGCATTCAATATTATTTTGTATCAGTTTTAGCTGTACAGCATAGTGGTTACATTTCTTGCCAAACTTCAATTTTGGAGAAAAATTGACCAAACAGTATTATGAAGACTGAATAATCCTCACTTTGATTCACCAACTCTCATTATCTTGCCATAGTATCTGCTTTATCTCTAGTTTTCTTTGTTCAAACATGCCAAGCTCTTTCTTCCAACAATTTAAAGTAGATTACATACATCACAATATTTCAACATGTCTGTTTTTCAAGAATAGATGATCACACCTGACCAGGCAGTAGCGCAGTGGTTAGAGCGTCGGGCTGGGATGCTGAGGACCCAGGTTCAAGACCCCGAGGTTGCCAGCTTGAGCGCAGGCTCATCTGGTTTGAGCAAAAGCTCAACAGCTTGGACCCAACATCGCTGGCTTGAGCAAGGGGTTACTCAGTCTGCTGAAGGCCCTTGGTCAAGGCATATATGAGAAAGCAATCAATGAACAACTAAGGTGTCGCAATGTGCAACAGAAACTAATGAATGATACTTCTCATCTCTCTGTTCCTGTCTGTCTATCCCTATCTATCCCTCTCTCTGACTTTATGTCTCTGTAAAAAAAAAAAAAAAAAGATAAATAAATAAAATTAAAAAACCTTTAAAGAATAGATGATCACATCACTACCATCTCTAGGAAAAATCAAGCTTAATAACATTATCTAACACGTTGTCAATCTTCGAGATCTCACCAGTAATCATATATATATTTATTTATTTAATCCATAATGCAAAAAAAATTTATACAGTGCAGTAACTGTTATGTCACTCTATTCTTTTCTATTTTAGAATAGCTGATTTAATTTCCCAGATTTTTCCTGTAAAAATCCAGGCCAGCTGTTCTGCAAAAAGTGTAATTGTATAAAAACTAGGCTTCCTTCCCTATTTTTTTTCCCATCCTTATCTTTTGTGTCACTATGGGCACATGCAAGGATTTTTTTTTAATTCAACATGTTATTATGCTTTTTTCTTATTGAAGCTATATATCTCAAATTAGGTCAACAAATACCCTATGAAAAGTATCTGTACCCCTTTTGAACTCACCTTATTAATCTTTGAGTACTCCTTTCCTTCCTAACATAACAAGATGTTCCAGACTCACCTTGTTCTTTTGTATTTCAAATCAAAATCAGCCATTACTTTAAGTTTCCCAGTTTTTAATATGTATGTGAACAGTATTTAGAAGTCATGATTTTGGCATTACGTGCACAAACAGATAGCATAATATACTGTAGCCAAAAGGAAAAATATATTATTAAAACATAGAATATTAGACAGATTCAAGTTGGGTGAATACGTGCTTGTGCTTGAAAGATGTATTAAGTCTATGTATGTGTGTAACTGGCATATGCCGATACCTCGAAATAAAACCCAATACTACAGTTTTATTCTACCCCGTCCTATTCCATATTTGTATCCTCTTCTCCCAACAATATCGTTATGCATTTACTCATTTGTTCTTTTCTACAATAAAGACACAAATGGTTTAAGAATGACTACACTAATACAACTACCAACAATAAACATACCAAAAACAGTTCATATTGGTGCAATTGTTTTGGACATTACAATATATATTTCTAAGTATATGTTTTATGAATAACATTATATCAATTAAATATTATAGTAGATCAGTATGTTATTAGTAAAATAATTATTAAAGTAAAAGTTACTTATTTTCTTAGTGTGGCACTTATTATTTTGATATTCAGTTAAAATAACTTATTTATATTTGAGTCAATTGCTTATTTCATCCTTTTTAAATTTAGTTTTCTTAATATATAAAATATTTTCATAATTCAAACATCAAAATATAAAAAAGTTTTTCAGACAGGTCATAATCCCTTTCCTATACCTTCTACTGCATTTTCATCTACTTCTCAGAAGTAAGTATTTTTTACTAGTTTGTTTAGTATTTCTTTTTTTCTTTTCACCAACAAGTTATAGAGAGACAATAGCTGGACATACCGGTATAAAGATATTGAGAGAGAGAGGAGAGTAAAAATGACATATTTTTTTTTCTTTTCTTTTTTTTTTTCATTTTTCTGAAGCTGGAAACAGGGAGAGACAGTCAGACAGACTCCCGCATGCGCCCGACCGGGATCCACCAGGCACGCCCACCAGGGGCGATGCTCTGCCCACCAGGGGGCGATGCTCTGCCCATCCCGGGCGTCGCCATGTTGTGACCAGAGCCACTCTAGCGCCTGAGGCAGAGGCCACAGAGCCATCCCCAGCACCCGGGCCATCTTTGCTCCAATGGAGCCTTGGCTGCGGGAGGGGAAGAAAGAGACAGAGAGGAAAGCGCATTGGAGGGGTGGAGAAGCAAATGGGCGCTTCTCCTGTGTGCCCTGGCCGGGAATCGAACCCGGGTCCTCCGCACGCTAGGCCGACGCTCTACCGCTGAGCCAACCGGCCAGGGCCAAAAATGACATATTTTTATTTCCCATTATTTATTACACAAAAGCTAGCATACTATAATCATTCTTTACATCATATATACTGTAAATCACTTTATACTGGTTCATAGAAAACATCTTCATACTTATGTTATAAAAAATAGTATTCCATTGGGTAGTTGTACATGAATTATCTCATCAGCAACTGAGGCTGTTTCTAGCATTTTATAGTTACAATTAATGGTAAAATTTAGAACCTTGTATATATGTTGTTTTTAGGTGTGGAGAACTATCCTCATTGTCAGTTCCTAGACATAAGGTTATCGAAGAGATGTAGTTAGATACTTCCAGTTACATAATTTCTGTAGTTGATTTTTAAATCTACATGATTGTCCTTATTAGCTTAACCTTTTTATCAAAAGTTTTCATCAACTACTTAACTTTTCTTTAATACATAAACATATTTATATCTGAGTGGAATGAACACAATTAAACATTTTAAAAACAAGTCCAAACTGATGAGGATAATAATCTGCATTGTTGTATACTCTGTATCTATTTGAGCTAGCTACCAAAATCATTATTATATTGGACTCTTTTGGCACCTGCATCTTCTTATCACACCATTACTCTTACTTTGTCTTCCACTCATCAAACACCATTAAGCATTTTCTGCACTTACATCTTACTTTCATAAACTTATATGTTGGTTTATTTATCCCAACAAGGATCTTTTGTTTATTTCACAAATTATCTTTTAATTTAGATGTATCATGACATCTTTCAATATAGTATTTTCATCCTTCTGTTATCCAATATATTATCAAACCCTTCTAGCTTTAAGTCAGTTTCAAATTTAGTTAAGTTTCTTTCATATCTTTAACCAAGATACTCACTGGGCTAGACTGAGGACACAAACCCTCAATGGTTGCAGGTAAATTTCCTTCTAAATATGAAACATCTTTTTCAAGTGTAGATATACCCAAATTTGAATATCTCTAAATTTCCTACAATCTAATCTGTGATTCCTTTGCAATAACATTATCATGACACTTGTATTCATTTAGTCCTTTGTATTTCAGTGATCTGTCCAGATGGTAACTAAAAAAGTAAGGCAAATGAATCATTCTTCAGGATACTAGTAGTATTTTCACACAAAATAAGTTGTCTTTCTAACAGAGTTTCTTCATTTGTTAGACCAAGGTTATGGATCAGTAATCATATTTATTACATGACAATTATCTATTTTTTATCTCACAATAGGCTGAAATAAGTATTATCACTTCTTTTGATTACATGAGTTAAGTGAGCTGGGGAGGAAGGCAGTTACTCATGCAAAGTAGAGGCCCTGAAGGGCACTGTGGAGAACCGAGCTAGTTCCACACAGCCCAGAGCTGTCACTGGCTGCCCCAAATATTTTAGGCGATCTCCTTGATTGCTTGGCTACCTTCACTTCTAATTCAGTTGAAAGTCCTGATAGGGCTTACTTTGATTTCAAAGGGTTTCTGAGGGATTCAATAAAAAAAGAATGACAAGGTGATTGTGATAGTATTTTTTAAAATATTACCCAGCCATTCATTAATAAAGGAAGAAAACTATTAGAAAGGAAGATAAAAAAAGGATGAAAAGATACTATTGGGCTTCATGAACCAAACACTTCACTTTGAAAAATGTATCTCTCAGTAAGCTAAAAAAATAAAGAAAAGGTAAGAAGTAATCCATTTAAAAGTGTTAAAGCCCAAGGAAGAATAATGAATTATATTATCTTTCCTTGCACTTTCTTCTCCATGATCTTAAAGTGCTTTAGAGCAACTCATATGAAAGATGGGTATTAAATAAAGGAAAAACTTAACTTCAAAGATCCTTTGAAGGAGGCATTACCATAACTAATTTACAGACCTAATATCCACACAAGGGAATGTTTAAAGATCTAAAAGGTCACACTACACTAGAAACAAAAGGTGTTGAGTATGTGATCTCATTTTTGCCTCCAGGAACTTTTCGGAATTATTTTCCATCTTCAACTCAATTTCTGAACAATAAAAATCTAAATCTTTTTTTTTTTCAAAAAAATGTTTCATAAAATCTTTCTCCTGTAAAATGTTCTTTTGTCGAGCTAAAAGGTGATAAGTAATGTTAGGAAATCCAACTAAAGTTCTGTGGTGTATATTTCACATATTAAAGACTCTGGAAAGTGATATAGAAAGAGAAATTTGTTCCTCAGACTCAAAGCCCAAAGATATTTTACAGGGATTTTTTTCTCTCTCACTCACAGGGCTGAGAAGTATTCTCACCCTTTGGGAAATACTGTTTTAACAGTTCCTTCTACTAATTCTTATCCACTCTTATTCCCTGTTTTCCCTCCGGCCCTCAAGTACACTGTGCACCCTGCATCTCATCATCGCCACCTAGTAAGTGACAGTTTTCTCATAAAATGTGAGTTGTATTAAGACAGAGGATTTGTCCATTCCCGCTGAAATATCCCCAGGGCCTAACACATCTATAGGTACATACTAAGACTTTAATAAGTAAATGGAGTTGCCTGATGAGGCAGTGGCTCAGTGAATACATCATTTGCTTGGGACATGGAGGACCCACATTCAAAACCCTGAGGTAGCCAGCTTGAGTGCAGGCTCATCCAGCTTGAGCACGAGCTCACCAACTTGAGTTCAGCCTCACCAGCTTGAGAGTGGTATCATAGACATGAGCCCATGCTTGCTGGCTTGAAGCCCAAGGTCACTTGCTTAAGTAAGGGGCCACCAGCTCATCTGGAGCCTCCCACCCCCAGTCAAGGTACATATGAGAAAGCAATCAATGAACAACTAAGGTGCTGCAACTATGTGTTGATGCTTTTCATCTCTCTCCCTTCCTGTCTGTCTGTCCCTGTTCCTCCCTCTCTCTCTCTAAAATAAATAAGTAAATAAGTATATGGAATCAATGGCTATTTGATAAACATGTTGAATAAATATGAGTGAGTGAATAGAAACTTCACATTAACCACAAGTGTATCCAAACAGTCATTCAATCATCCCCTTCATATATAATTAGATAACCTTGTATTTCTTATTAAGCACCCTGATATATAAAAATTCATATGTGAATAAAACATATTTGATGTGAATTGTGAATTTTTGATTTGCTAAAGGACTGGCAAACTTCTTTTGAAAGGGCAAAACAGCATATATTTTGGGCTTTGCAGCCCATACACTTTCTGTTATTACCACTCAACTTCGCTATTATACTGCAGAGGCAGTTATAGGTGATAAGAATAAATGAATGTGTGTGGTCATGTTCCAAGAAAAATTGTATTTATTCAAACACGGACAGGTGCTCAATATCATTAATCACTCTCTAAATTAAATGGTGTGTGTGTGTGAGTGTGTGTGGAGAGGGAAAGACAAAGAGAGAGAAGAGAATATAGAGAAATTAGAACACTTTAGAAAACAGTATCAAAAGGTTAGTCAAAGGGTTATTATTGAACCTAGAAGTTCTACTCTTAGAGTTCAAAAACAGAGAAATGAAAACATTTTTCAGTAAAATAAAACACATTTGGATGAACAACTGCATTAATGGTCAATAGTGAAAACTAAAATTTTTATGAACTGATAAATGGATAAATAAAATGTACTACCTATGCAATGAAACACTATTAGACAATAAAAAGAAATGAAGTATTAATACAAGATACTACAGAGATGAAATTTAAAACCAGTACAATAAGTGAAAGAAGACACAAAAGACCACTTATTGCATAATGCCATCTAGATAAAATATGCAGAACAGGCAAATACATAGTGAGACACATGAAGAAGATGAGTGCTGTCTATAGTGGGGTTAGGGGAAGGCCTGGATGAGTGAAAGTAATGAGGAATGACTGCTAATTTGTTCAAGGTATGATTGGGGAAAGAATGATAAAAATGTTCTAAAATTATTTTTTAATATGTAAATATTTTATTTTGTGTTAAGAAACAACTATCATACAATCCAGAATCTATTTTGTTTTCTGTATTACTGAGCTATGATTTTTATAAGGACAGAATTTTAACTTAGTTATCTTTGCTTCCCTTATAGAACATAGTACAGTGGCTTGCACATGTTTTTGTTTTCTAAATTTTATTGAGACAATTAATTTTAATGGGGTGACATTGGTCAACTAGAGTACATATATTCAGAGAAAACATCTCCAGATCATATTGACATTTGATTATGTTGTATACCCATCACACAAAGTCAAATCGTCCTCTGTCACCCTTCATTTGGTTTGCATTATGCCCCTCCCCTACCCCTTTCCTTTTCCTCCCCCCCCCCCCACCGTAACCACTGCACCCTTATCTATGTGGAGACTCAATAATGTATCCCACCTATGTATGGAATCATATAGTTCTTAGTTTTTTCTGATTTACTTATTTCACTCAGTTCAATGTCATCAAGGTCTATCCATGTTGTTGTAAATGATCTTATGTCATCAATTCTTATGGCTGAGTAGTATTCCATTGTATATATGTACCACATCTTCTTTATCCAATCATCTATTGAAGGGCTTTGTGGTTGTTTTCATATTTTGGCCACTGTGGACAATTCTGCAATGAACATGGGGCTACATATGTCTTAAAATACTCATGTTTTCAAGTTTTGGGGGTATATAGCCAGTAGAGGGATTGCTGGGTCATATGGTAGTTCTATTCTTAATTTTTTGAGGAACCGTGATACTTTCTTCCATAGTGGTTGTACTACTTTACATTCCCACCAACAGCAAATGAGGGTTCCTTTTTCTCCACAGCCTCTCCAACACTTGTTAATACCTGTCTTGTTGATAATAGCTAATCTAACAGGTGCGAGGTGGTATCTCATTGTAGTTTTGATTTGCAATTCTGTAATAGCTAGTGAAGATGAGCATCTTTTCATATATCTATTGACCATTTGTATTTCTTCCTAGAAGAAGTGTCTGTTCATGTCCTCTTCCCATTTTTTTATTGGATTGTTTGCTTGTTTGTTTTGGAGTTTTTGAGTTCTTTGGATATTTTGGATATTAGGCCCTTAGCTGAGCTGTTATTTGAAAAAATCATCTTCCATTTAGTTGTCTGTCTGTTTTGTTGTCAGTTTCTTTTGCTGTGCAGAAGCTTCGTACTTTGATGTAGTTCTTCTATTCATTTATCTTTTTGCCTTTACTTTCCTTGCCTTTGGAGTCAAATTCATAAAATGTTCTTTACAGCCGATGTCTATGAATTTAGTACCTAAGTTTTCTTCTATGTAATTTATTGTTTTAGATCTTATATCTAGGTCTTTGATCCATTTTGAATTAATTTTTGTGCAAGGAGACAAACTGTAGTCAAGTTTCATTCTTTTGCATGTGGCTTTCCAGTTTTCCAAGCACCATTTATAGAAGAGGCTTTCTCTTCTCCATTGTGTGTTTTTGGATCCTTTATCAAAGATGATTTGAGCATACATATGTGGTTTTATTTTTGGGCACTGTCTTCTGTTCCATTGGTCTGTGAGTCTACTTTTCTGCCAGTACCATGCTGCATTGATTATCACAGCTCTGTAGTATAATTTGAAGTCAGGTATTATAATGCCCCTAGCTTCGTTTTTTTCCCCCCCTCGGGATTACTTTGGCTATTCAGAGTTTTTAGGATTCTATATAAACCTGATGATTTTTTGTTCTATTTCTTTAAAAAATGATATTGCAATTTTGATGAGAATTGCATTAAATTTGTATATTGCTTTGGGTAATATACCCATTTTAACTATATTTATTCTTCTTACTCACGAGCAAGGAATATTTTTCCATTTCATAGTGTCTTTTTCAATTTCCTTTAATAATGCTTTGTAGTATTCAGTATATGTGTCCTTTACATTCTTTGTTCTGTTTATTCCTAGGTATTTTATTTTTTTGGTAGCAAATGTAAAAGGGATTTTTTTTAGTTCACTTTCTGAAGTTTCCTTCATTGGTTTATTGCAGTGGTTCTCAAAGTGTGCACCCTTGAAGATTTCCCGGTGTGCCCTATGGTATTCCAGAGAAATATGTGCCTGTTGGGGACCAAAAAACCAACAGGGTTTTTGGAGTTTAGATTTTTGGGGGACAGAGGTGTGGGGAATTGGCTGTAAGCTGACAGTCTGTCCAACCCCCCACCTCACTTGCCTGATTAAGTTGCAAAAGGCTGTTAAGCTGTGGTGCTGGATTGTTTATACTAACCCCCATGTTCCCTGGAAAGACTGGAGGCAAATTTCTTCTATCCTTTGGTGTAAAGTTAAGATGATGTATATGGTGGGGGTTTTGGATTGATGGTTAAACATAAGGAATTGTTTCTTGAAGCCTTTTGGATTTCTATAAAAGAAGAATATGTGGTAATATCTTAAAAAGCTTTGAACATTTTACTACAATTTTTAACATCCTATTTATGTGAATTAGAATTGTCTACCCTAAACACAATTAAGAGTAAAAAGAGAGGAATTCTTCAATGTATTGATGAGAAAATGAGAGTTTGCCTTTCAAATATATGCCCAAACATTGAAGAAATCACTAGGACACATCAGGCTCATGTTTCTCATAAACACAAGAATGAAGAAACATATTTGCGCCAGGATGTGCTGAATATACTAAATCTTACTGAGAATGTATCTATATATATAGAAATATAACTTTTTTGTTTTTTTATTTTTAACCCCTCTTTTTTACAAATTCTAAAAAGCATAACAAAAAATGTAACATAAAAATGTTTTTAATGTCAGAATAATTTTAATTTTGTCATATTTATTTTGTTTACCTAAAAGCATGCTTGGACTTTATTTTTTTCTTTAACATTTCACTAATTATTATAACATATTTCTCAGAAATTTGTATATAGTGTGTCTACAATTATTTATAGGATTTTAAATGTGTCCCAACTTCAAAAAGTTTGAGAACCACTGGTTTATTGTTTCTAATAGCCTTTCTGTGGTGTCTCTGAGGTTTTCTAAATACAGGATCATATCATCTGCAAAAAATGAAACTTTTATTTCTTCTTTCCCACTATGAATGCTTTTTATTTCTTTCACTTGCTTGATTGCTCTGGCTAGAACTTTGAGCACTATGTTGAAAGGGAGTGAAGAGAGTGGTCAGCCTTGCCTTGTTCCTGATTTTAAAAGAAAAATTTTCAGTTTTTTTGCCATTTAAAATTATGTTAGCTGATGGTTTGCCATAAAAAGGTTTTATTATGTTGAGTATTTTCCTTCTACACCCATTTTTTAAGTGTTTTAAACATAAAATGATGTTGTATTTTATCAAATGCCTTTTCTGCATCTATTGTTAGGATCATATGGTTTTTGGTTTTTGTTTTGTTGACATGGTGTATTACGTTAGTTTTTTTATGTGCATTGAAACATCCTTGTGATTCTGGAATGAATCCCACTTGATCATGATGAATTATTTTTTTCATGAGTTGTTGTATTCGATTTGCTAGTATTTTGTTTAGGATTTTTGCATGTGTATCCATTAGAGATATTGGTCTGTAGTTTTCTGTTTTTGTGTTATCCTTGCCAGGTTTTGGTATGAGGGTTATGTTGGCCTCATAAAACGTGTTTGGAAGTATCGCTTCTTCTTAAATTTTTTGGAAGACTTTGAGAAGGATAGGAACTATATCTTCTTTGAATGTTTAATAGAATTCACTAGTATAGCCATCTGGCCCCAGACTTTTATTTTTGGGGTTTTTAATAGTTGTTTCTATTTCCTCCATGCTTATGGGTCTGTTTATCTTATCTACTTCTTCTTGATTCAGTCTAGGAAGATTGTATTGTTCTAGGAATTTATCCATTTCTTCTAAATTGTTAAGTTTGGCGGCATATAGGTTTTCATAATATTCTACAATAATCCTTTGTATATCCATATCTGTGTTAATATCTCCTCTTTTATTTTGGATTTTGTTTATATGAGTCCTTTCTCTTTTTTTCTTTAGTGAGTCTTGCCAAGGGATTGCTAATTTTGTTGATCTTTTCAAAGAACTAGCACCTTGTTTTATTGATCTTTTTCTATAGTTTTTCTGTTCTATAATTTATTTATTTTTTATTTATATGCTTTTCCAAAGTTATAACTGGGGAGGCAGTCAGACAGACTCCTGCATGTGCCCTACTGAGATCGACCAGGCATGCCCACCAAGGGGCAATGCTCTGCCAATCTGGAGCATCGCTCTGTTGCGGCCAGAGCCATTTTAGCACTGAGGCAGAGGTCTCAGAGCCGTACTCAGCACCCGAGCCATCTTTTTCTTTAATGAAACTTTGGCTGTGGGAGGGGAAGAAAGAGACAAATAGAAAGAGAGGGGGAAGGGTGTAGAAGCAGATGGGTGCTTTTCCTGTGTGTCCTGACTGCGATTCGAACCCGGGACTTCCACACACTGGGCTGACGCTCTACCACTAAGCCAACTGGCCAGGGTTATTTTATTTATTTCTGCTCTAATTTTTATTATTTCCTTTCTTCTGCTGGCTTTGGGTTGTCTTTGTTCTTCTTTTTCTAGTTCCTTAAATGTGATGTTAAGTTGTTTACTTGGGTTCTCTTTTGTTTGTTCATATAAACCTGTAATGATATGAGCTTTCCTTTTATTACTGCTTTTGCTGCATTCCAGAGATTCTGATATGTCGTGTTGTAATTTTCATTTGTCTGTATATATGTTTTGATCTCTGCTTTTATTTCTTCTTTGACCCAGTCACTTTTTAGAAGTGTGTTTTTAATTTCCACATTTTTGTGGATTTGTTTACTTCTTTTTAGAAGTTGAATTCTAGTTTCAAAGCTTTATGGTCAGAGAATACGGTATAGTTTCAATCTTTCTGAATTTGTTGGTGTTAGTTTTGTGGTCATTATATATGGCCCATTCTAGAGAATGTACCATGTACACTGGAGAAAAATGTATACTCTGATGTTTTGGGATGAAATGTCCTGTAGATATCTATCATATCCAATTGTTTTAGTGTTTCATTTAAGGCCAATATTTCTTTATTGATTTACTCTTTGGATAAATGATTTAGAGCAATCAGTGGTGTATTGAGGTCTCCAAGTATAAATGTATTTTTGTAGGATTTTATTTTTAGATCAGTGAGTATATGTCTTATATACTTTGGTGCTCCTTGGTTTGTTGCATATATATTAAAAAGTGTTATGTCTTCTTGATTCAATGTCCCCTTTATCATTATTAAATGACCCTCTTTTGTCTCTGATTACCTTTGTTGTCTTGTAGTCAGCTTTGTTAGATATGATTATGGCTACACCTGCTTTTCTTTGGATATTATTTGTTTGAAGAATCATTTTCAAACCTTTCACTTTGAATTTCTTTTTATCCTTGTAGATTAGATGTGTTTCTTGATGACAGCATACAGTTAATTTTTTTTTATCTACTCTGCTACTCTGTATCTATTTATTGGTGAGTTCAATCCATTTACATTTACCATAATTATTGACACTTTAAGGTTTCCTATTGCCATTTTATATACTGCTTTCTGAAACCTCTGTTTCTTATTTGGTTCTTCTCTTTTGTTTTTCTGTCATTTGCTTTTGTTTGTATTTCATACTTCTTCCCTCTGCTTCTTCATTTTTTAAAGCTATGAGATTCAGTCATGGTATTTTTAGGGGTGATTGTCATTATCATTAGGTAATTTTAAAAAATAAGTATTGCCTGACCTGTGGTGGCGCAGTGGATAAAGTGTCGGCCTGGAACACTGAAGTTGCTGGTTTGAAACCCTGGGTTTGCCTGGTCAAGGCACATATGGGAGCTGATGCTTCCTGCTCCTCCCCCTTCTCTCTCTCGCTCTCTATTCCTCTTTCCCTCTCTCTCTCCTCTCTGAAAAATTAATAAAGTCCTTTAAAAAAAGTTAGAGTTAGCCAATCTTAAGAGACGTTCCAGAGAGCTCATGAGCAATTACAAAATTCTGAATGCCTCAGCAAATACGAGGCTAGTCATAAGTACTGAAGATTGTGCCTTTAAAAATAAAAAATAAAAAATATGTATCATATTCATTGTAGTACATTATCTCATGAGTAATTCTGCACTCCATCCTCCTTTGCTACTGCTGATTTTTTATCCTCTCCTTTTTTTGTTGTTGTTGTTGTCACAGATTATCCTTTTTATTGTGATCTTGTTGGAGCTTTTACTTGTTTTGTTTTGTTCTTTGTATCTGGTTGATAACCCCCTTTAGTGTTCCCTGAAGTGGAGGTTTTCTGGTGATAAATTCCCTCATCTTCTCCATATCTGTGAATGTTTTTATTTTCCCTTCATATTTGAAGGATAGTTTTGATGGATATAGTATTCATGGCTAGAAGTTCCTCTCTTTCGGTACTTTGAATATTGGGGTCCACTCTCTTCTGGTTTGTAGAGTTCCTGCTGAGAAATCTGATAAAAAAACTATTGAATTGTATACTTTAAATGAGTAAAATTAATGGCATATAAATTATATGTACATGAAGCTCTTAAAAAAACAAAGATATTGGCTCTGGCCGGTTGGCTCAGTTGTAGAGCGTTGGCCTGGCATGCAGGAATCCCGGATTTTATTCCTGGCCAGGGCACACAGGAGAAGCGCCCATCTGCTTCTCCACCCCTCCCCCTCTCCTTCCTCTCTGTCTCTCTTTTCCCTCCCGCAGCCAAGGCTCCATTGGAGCAAAGTTGGTCTGGGCGTTGAGGAAGGCTCTATGGCCTCTGCCTCAGGCACTAGAATGGCTCTGGTTGCAACAGAGAAATGCCCCAGATGGGCAGAGCATCGCCACTGGTGGGCATGCCGGGTGGATCCTGGTCAGGCGCATGTGGGAGTCTGTCTGACTGCCTTCCTGTTTCCAACTTCAGAAAAATATTAAAAAAAAAACAACCCACAGATATTTTTTAAGTAGCAAAGCATTCCCAATTCCTGTACTAATTCACAAAGCTTCCTTTTACTAAACAAATAATTTAATTTGTCAAAATTTGAGTTATGCATAATCTTCCAGAACACATATATTGCATGAGAATGCATACTTGCACAGACACAGAAGTAGATGAAAAGCTTTTGGTCCACATTGTAGGAAAATGGCCAGAGATTGGAATGCTGCCCTGAAACGAGTCTTATGTGCAGACTTTGGAAAGCCAAGACCTGTGGGGGTAGAACGCTACCTGGCATACATTGATAAGATTGTTTACTGGAAAGCTTCTGAACCTTATTGTCATTTCCTGCATACTTGCAAGGTTTTAGTTAACATCCTTCTCTGTTCCTGAGTCTATGCTCTGCTAATTTGCTTGATGATTAAGAAACAAATAAATATGATGGGGCTGAAGATCTGGGTTTTCAGAGCTACAGGCTAGGAGTCCCCTGTACCCATCTTTTCTTTATGTTGTGTCTTGTGTGTTTTTTCTTAAAGTCCTGCAACACCTTCCTATCATGCACACCCATTGCTGAGCTGGTCTCGCACCACATTAAGATAAATTACAGGCATGGATTCAGGAAAGTATTTGGATGCAAACAGACACATCTTCCTGCCCTTTGGTGATGGAAAAATTGATGTGACTCCATTAGCCTGAATTAGCCACGGCCTCTGATACCCACTGTGCATTTTTATTTGAGTGCTTCCTGAGATTTTCTGTATTGCCCTCCAGATTCTGGGAATTAAGGACTCTACCTCATTGATTCATTGATATAGTCTCCAGAAAATGACCTAGGACTCTTCAAACATTCACTCTTTATTTTGAAACCAGGGAGAGAAAAAGTGCCCAGAATTTAGAATTAGGAAAGCCAACTTTAAAACTTCTAAGATCCTAAATTTTGGTATGTGTCTGATTCCATCTGAGCCTGTCAGAAGAAATACAATGTAATGATAAAAATCCTCCTACCGAAACCACAAAACTCATGTGATAAATTTGTATAAACCTTTAAAGATTGCTATATAAATACTCAAAATGATGATTATTATGATTATTTTAGGCAGGTGTGCCTTTGTTCATTTGTCTTTGTATATTTTGCTTTATTTTCATGAAAAAGAGAGGCATGTGGTTATACACACATATAAGTAAAATTAATGCATTTTAGAGTAATTATAGAAGCACCTGTATGTGGCTGGGAATCTAATATATGGAAAAATTCAGTTATATTTAAATTATATATTATTGTGAATTGCTAAAGGCCAGAAGTTCTAGCACAAAAATCCTTGTAGCTACATTCCTAGAACAATGTTTAAATTCAGATGGTGCTTTGGACTGAGCAGTTTTCACTCTTAAAATAAATGCATTTTTAAAAAAATTACATCAATTCATTGGTTATTTATTTTAAAACACCAAAAATTAGAATATGTCACTGGTTCATGAAGGCATACTCAATCAGAAATAACTAACTTGATAATAAAAGATCTTATCAAATAAGGAAAAGTCATTTTTTATGATATTCCAAGTTGATGAAATGATTTATAGTCATATGATAGTAAGAATTCTTAAAGAAAAGATACTCAAGCCTTATAGTAACAGGGTCTTAATCTGAATACCAGGGACTCACGGTATGCTTCTGGGGTTGTTAGCTCTGAAATCATTTGCAAATAGGTGTTCATGTGCTTATTTGCATTTTTCTGGGTCATAGTTTGATCAGATTTGCAAAGGGGCTTTTGGCTATCCACAATGTTAGGAATAATTTCTCCAAACTGGTATAACTTCATTAACATAAAAAATGGTTGGGATTCAAGGGACTCTTCCAATCCTTTTCTGATATCAATTACAATATAAAGAAAACCAAAGAAAGTAATTACTAAACACTGACTGTATGATAACAGAATATGCTGCATTCTCTTATACTCCATACCCACTGGCACTTTTTTTCCTATAGTAAAAATGGATTGCCCTGACCGATTGGCTCAGTGGTAGAGCGTCGGCCTGGCGTGCGGAATCCCAGGTTCGATTCTGGCCAGGGCATACAGGAGAAGCGCCAATCTGCTTCTCCACCCCTCCCCCTCTCCTTCCTCTCTGTCTCTCTCTTCCCCTCCCGCAGCCAAGGCTCCATTGGAGCAAAGATGGCCCGGGCGCTGGGGATGGCTCCATGGCCTCTGCCTCAGGCACTAGAGTGGCTCTGGTCGCAACCGAGCGATGCCCCGGATGGGCAGAGCACCCCCCTGGTGGGCGTGCAGGGTGGATCCCGTTCGGGCGCATGCGGGAGTCTGTCTGACTGCCTCCTCGTTTCCAGCTTCAGAAAAAAAAAAAATACACACACACAAAAAATGGATTTTCCTTCAGTTGAGTTGATGATCAATGGGAAATATATACCTTAGCTATTCTAGAATGACTTAGGTGAAGGATTCAGAAGAGGACTAAATCTATTATCCCAAGACTTAATGACATTTGGCTATAACCAGTTTATAGAAAGATCTGTGAACTAAGTTAACAGTGAGAGTAAATTATAAGCTTATTTATTGGGGTTTCCATTATGATGTATTTTTGGAAAATGCTCCCAATCCCTTTAACCTTTTCAAAAAAGTTTTCTGTTTTACATGTCTTCCAGACACAACTAATAGGTAATATGAAAAACACATTTAAGCCCTGGCCGGTTGGCCCAGCGGAAGAGTGTCGGCCTGGCGTGCGGGGGACCCGGGTTTGATTACCGGCCAGGGCACATAGGAGAAGCGCGCATTTGCTTCTCCACCCCTCCCCCTCTCCTTCCTCTCTGTCTCTCTCTTCCCCTCCCGCAGCCAAGGCTCCATTGGAGCAAAGATGGCCCCGGCGCTGGGGATGGCTCCTTGGCCTCTGCCCCAGGCGCTAGAGTGGCTCTGGTCTCAGCAGAGCGATGCCCTGGAGGGGCAGAGCATCGCCCCCTGATGGGCAGAGCGTCCCCCCTGGTGGGCGTGCCGGGTGGATCCCCGTCTGGCGCATGCGGGAGTTTGTCTGACTGTCTCTCCCCCTTTCCAGCTTCAAGAAAGATAAAAAAAAAAAAAAAAACACATTTAAAATTTACTAAATGAGACTGTCCTTGAGAAACAAGTATTTTTTAATTTATTTTTGAGAGAGAGAGACAGAAAAGCAGAGAGAGGGATGAGAAGCATTGACTCATAGTTGCTACACTTAAGTTGTTCAATTGATTTCTTCTCATATGTGCCCTGACTGGTGGGGTTCAAGCTAAACCAGTAACCTCTTGCTCAAGCCAATAACCTTGGGCTCAAGCCAGTGAACTTGAGCTCAAGCCAATGATCTTTGAGCCCAAGCCAAGTGGCCTTGAGATCATGTCAATAATACCGCACTCAAGTCAGTAAGCCTGCTCTCAAAGTGACAAACCTGTGCTCAACCCAACCAGACCGCAACGAAGTCAGTAACTTCAAGGTTTTGAACCTGCGACTTCAGCATTCCAGGTCGATGCTCTACACTGTGCCACGACCAATCAGGCTAAAGTTATTTTGTATTATATTTTGAAAAAAATGAACAATTTTTTAATTGAACTCTTTGCATTATTAGAGTTCATTTTCATAAATTCTTTAAAAATTTTGAATATCAATCCCTTATCAGACATATCAGTGAATATGTTCACCCTTTTAGTGGGCTATCTTTTCATTTTGTTGATGGTTTCCTTTGCTGTGCAAAAACTTTTCTACTTTGATGTAGTCTTATTAGTTTATCTTTTCTTTTGTTTACCTAGTTTGAGAAAATACTTTTAAAAATTGTCATAAGAAATGTCCAAGATTTTATTGCCTATCTTTTCTTCTAGGATTTTTTAATGATTTTGAGACTAATATTCATGTCTTTCATCCATTCTGAGTTTAATCTTGTGTATGGTGTAAGAAGCTGGTCTAGGTTCATTTTTTTGCACATATCTGTTCAGTTTTACCAACACCACTTATTGAATAGACTATCTTTACCTCATTGTATGTTCTTGCCTCCTTCTTCAAATATTAATTGACTATAAATGTGTTGGTTAATTTCTGGGCTCTCTATTCTGTTCCTCTAACATATTTGTCTGTTTTTTTTTTATGCTAAAACAGTACCATGCTGTTTTAATTATTATGGCCTTGTCCTATACTTTGGTATCACATAGTGTAATTTCTCCAGCGCTTTTCTTTATTCTCAAGATTGCTGTGGTTTTTCTAGGTATTTTATGGTTCCATATAAATTTTTGGAATATTTTTTCGAGTTCTGTAAAATATACCACTGATATGAATTGCATTGAATTTATTGATTGCTTTTGGAAATATGAACATTTTAATGATTTGTTTCTATCCATGAACTCGGTATATGCTTCCACTAGTTTGTATCTTCTACAACTTCTTTTTTCCTGTGTGTGACAGAGACAGAGAAAGAGAGACAGAGAGAGGGACAGATATGAACAGACAGGAAGAAAGAGAGAAGAGAAGCATCAATTCTTTATTGTGGGACCTTAGTGCTCATTGATTGCTTTCTCATATGTGCCTTGACCAGAGAGCTACAGCAGAATGAGTGACCCCCTGCTCAAGCCAGTGACCATGGGGTCATGTTTATGATCCCACACTAAAGCCACTGACCCTGCACTTAAGCTGGTGAGCCTGTGCTCAAGCTGGATGAACTGGTGCTCAAACCCATGGCCTCTAGGTTTCAAACCTGGGTCCTCTCCATCCCAGTTTGATGCTCTATCCACTGCACCACCACCAGGTCAGGCTCTTCTTTAATTTCTTTCTTCAGTATCTTATAATGTTATGAATACAGGTCTTTTACATTCTTGGTTAAATATATTCCTAGGTATTTTTTTCTTTTTGAAGAAAGTGTGAATAGGATTGTTTTCTTAGTTTTCCTTTCTTATACATCATAATTGGTGTAAAAAATGCAACTGACTTCTGGATATTTATTTTGTATCCTGCTACTTTATTGATTTTATTTATCAGTTCTAGTAGTTTTCTGGTGGAATTTTTAGGATTCTCTATATAGATTATCATGTCACCTGCAAATAATGACAGTATTATTTCTTCCTTTCCAATTTTGATGCCTTTCATTTCTTCTTATTGTTTGCTGTGTCAAGTACTATATTGAATAAGTGTGGTGATAGCAGACATCCCTTCTTGTTTCTGATCTTAACGGAAATCATTGAGTATGATGTTGGCTATGAGTTTGTCATATACGGCCATTATTATGTTGAGATCTATTTGCTCTATTCTCACTTTGCTGAGAATTTTGAACATAAATTCATGCTACATTTTATCAAATGTTTTTCTGCATCTATTGATATATTGTCATTTTTATCCTTTATTTTATTTACATGTGTATCATGTTTATTGATTTGCAGATGTTATACCAACCTTTCATTCCCAGAATAAATACCACTTGCTCATGAAGTATATGACTTTTGTATTGTAATGCTGAGTCCAGTTTACTTATATTTGGTTGAGAATTTTAGCATCTGTGTTCATCAGAAATATTAGCCTATAATTTTCTTTCTTTGCAGTGTCTTTATCTGGTTTTGGAATTAGGATAAAGGTGGACTGATAAAATGAGCTTGGAAGTCATTACTCCCCTTGATTTTTTTGGAATTGTTTTGAGAAAAATAGGTGTTAATTCTTCTTTAAATGTTTGGTAAAATTCACCAGTGAATCTATTTGGTTGAGAACATTTATTTGGTGGGATTTTAATTACTGCTTCAATTTCATTAGTTGTACTCTGTTTCAGATTCTTTGATTCATCTTGATTCAGTTTTGGAAGACTGTATGTTTCTAATAATTTAGTCATCTTATCTAGATTGTCCCATTTCTTGGCATATAATTGTTTGCAATATTTTCTTACAATATGTTGTATATCTTTGGTGTCAGTTGTTACTTCTCTTCATCTCTGATTATTTTTACATATATTTACTGCTCACAAAAATTAGAGAATATTTCAAAATGTATATAAAGTGATAAAAAAAGCATCCGATTTTTTTATTAAACAAAAACATCAGAAAAGCAAACAGCAAGTGAAAGAAAGTGTTTGATTATGCAAATGAGATGCAAACTCAATTATTGTGATTGAGTAGCAAATAACATATTGCTGGGGGTGAACAGAAGCATGTCAAACTGGAAGAGATTGTAGCACATTGACTTTTGTATAGTGCATTTTCATCAATGAAATAAAAGTTGGTTTTGCATCTAATTTGCATAATCAAACTTTCTTTGACTTGATACTTTTCTGATGTTCGACCCGGGTTTGATTCCCAGCCAGGGCACACAGGAGAAGCGCCCATTTGCTTCTCCACCCCTCCGCCGCACCTTCCTCTCTGTCTCTCTCTTCCCCTCCCGCAGCCAAGGCTCCATTGGAGCAAAGATGGCCCGGGCGCTGGGGATGGCTCTGTGGCCTCTGCCTCAGGCGCTAGAGTGGCTCTGGTCGCAACATGGCGACGCCCAGGATGGGCAGAGCATCGCCCCCTGGTGGGCAGAGCGTCGCCCCTGGTGGGCGTGCCGGGTGGATCCCGGTCGGGCGCATGTGGGAGTCTGTCTGACTGTCTCTCCCTGTTTCCAGCTTCAGAAAAATGAAAGAAAAAAAAAATCAAATACTTCTTTTTATAGCTTCATATTCATTTTGAAATATACACTAATTTTTGTGAGCAGTATTTGGGTCTTATCTCTTTTAATTTCTGTTTAAAGATTTGTATTCTTGTTTATCTTTTCAAAGAACTAGCTCTTGGTTTCACTGATCTTTTGTTTTGATTTTTTAGATTCTATTTGATTTATTTCTGCTCTGATATTTATTATTTTCTCCCTTCTAGTCACTTTGGGCTTTCTTTTTCTTTTTCAAGTTCCTTTAAGTGTAAAGTTAGATTGTTCAGTTAAGATTTTTCTTTTTTCTTGAGGTAGAACTGTAATGCTATGAATTTCTCATTTAAAACTGCTTTTGTTGTGACCCATAAATTTTTGGTGGTGGTGTAGACTCCCTGATTGCCTGAGCTTGGTGCTTCATGAATGTCCCTTGTGTGGGCTATCTGGGCCTTCCTGTTGTAATTGAGTCTTGATTGCAATTGGCCCATTGTGCAAGGGATCAACCCTCAGTCTGGTTGACTGGGAGGCTCTAAACCTCAGCCGAAGCACGTGAGCTGCTATGCAGGTGCTGACTGCAGGAAGTGTAACTGGCCACAGTTTGGTTTTATGCCTAAAGAGATTGTTCTTTGGATATGCTGCTTGTGACACAAATTGGATCCTGTTCTTATGTTGTCTGAAGCTGGCGCCACTAGTTGTGTTGGTTTTTGTCCTCTTAGAAGGGAACCTGGTGTAGGCCAATGTAACATGCAGCCTGTGTGTGGCCCTCAGCAACCTGTTTGGAGCTACAAACAATCAACAGTTTGTGGCTGCCTCTGTTGGGCTTAAATACAAGCAGACATTACCAAGCTAAACAATGAGTTCAATTTTTCCTAGCACCAGATCTGGGGGCATGTCATCAAAAGTCCCAAGACTGCCTGACCTGTGGTGGCACAGTGGATAAAGCGTCGACCTGGAAATGCTGAGGTCACCGGTTCAAAACCCTGGGCTTGCCTGGCCAAGGCACATATGGGAGTTGATGCTTCCAGCTCCTCCCCACCTTCTCTCTCTGTCTCTCTCTCTCTCCCTCTCTGTCTCTCTCTCTCCTCTCTAAAATGAATAAATAAAAAAAAAAAAAAAAAAAAGTCCCAAGACACCCTGAACTCCTCCTCCAGTTGCCCCTGCTTGCTGGCTGCCTGTTTGGTTCTGTCACTAAAGGAGCTTCTGGTAGAATTAGGAGAAAGGGGCTAGTGAATTTCCCCTGATGGGGAAGTACTGGTCAGACTTTGGGGAAGGTGGTGGGTATGGCCCCCACCCAGATTTTGTCCTGACCTCAACAGGACAGGGCCACTAGGCATTGGAAGGGTGGGGCTTTGAAGCTTGGAGGGTGGTTCTGCTGGCAGCCATGAGGGTGTACTACTGAATCTCGCATGAGGGGGAAGCACCAGTAAGATTCACAAGAAAGTAGGGAGAATAACCCCTCACTCAAAGCCTGACAACTGAGCCTCTGTCACCACAAATCTGTGTACCTTTACTCCCTGGCCAAGAAAGCTGGCTCCTCAGCAGGGCTTAATCTCTACAAGGTGGTATTAAAGGGAGTCTAGAGGGTGTCCAGAGAATGGGGCAACTGCTTTCCCCCAGGCTGATGCGCCATGGAGGGGACTGCTCCACCCAGGAAATACTGTGACTTATGGTACTGGAGAATGACTCAGCACAGGGGTCCTGGTGGCTGTCCTCCATGGCTTTCCCCAGGACCAAAAATCCAAGATTCTCTTCCCACAGGTCTGCTCTACGGTCTTTCCACAGGAGATCAGGGTAAGTGACTGTGAATGAAATTTTGTGCATTGGCACTTTAAAAGGTTGTCTGAGTCTCTGCGAATTGCTGTCTTTTTCTTGTAGACAACCTTGCTGTTTTTCACAGCCAAAAGCTATGTGGGCACTTCCTCCCAGGTATAGTGCTCTGGGCTAGGGGGCCTGGCTTTGGGTTTAAACCTCACACTTCTCACTTCTTAGGGTGAACACACCCGTAGCTAAGATATCTCTCTGGAACTTCTGCCACTGCCCATGGGGGTTGGGCCAGCCCTTTTCCTGTCTCTGCTCTTCCTACCAGTTTCTATGTGGCTTCTTCTGTGAACACTTGGTTATAAGACTACTCTTGCCTGACCTGTGGTCTTGGATAATCTTCTATAACATAATTATATTTGGATGTTTGATAAATCACAAACTTTGGCTACATTGTGACTAGTATTTAGATTTAAAGGAAGAAAGATCAGAGCCTACAGTTCTGGATAACACCAGTGACAGTGAAGAGAAAACTATCTCAGAGATCAAATCTTACAGTAAGTAAAACTGAGAAAAGTGGAACAATGAGATGTGACAACTTGGGACCCTCAAACTTGCTCTTTGGACACGTCAGGATCTTTGAACTTGCTTTTCCCATTGCCTGTTATGCTCGTTCTCCAGCTTTTCATAAATTTTATCATTCATAAGTCTGACCAAATATCTGTTCTCAGAGAAGACTTCCATTATTCCTGACAGATTCAAGGGCAGTATACAGCCAAGACAGCTCAGGGAACTGACACATTCTACTCAATGTATATTTTAGATAAAATGCTACCTCTTTACACTTGATCCACTATCTATTTAAGCTTTTGTGAAATACTCATCTTTAATAGAAAGCACATTATTTATCTCTTTACAGATTCACTGTTATCTCAATCCCAATCCTTCAAAAATAATATGTCTCATGAAAACAGCACTTAACTTGTGCCCATAATTATATCTCCATTGATTGAAAATTTCTTCATATAAAAGTATCTAAAAATTACTTAAAAATACCAGTATTTGTTGTGTTGATGTGGATACTTGAGTGACATACTGTCCTCAACATTTGGTTCTGTCAAGCGTTATGTATTATATTCATCATGACTGTATTAAGCATATTTCAAATGTAAATAAATGTGGGACTTTACAAAAAGGAATGAATGAATGCATTAATATTAAATAATTAAGTTTAATATCAGGGTCATGTGAAAAAGAGAGAGGAGTCACACAGGAGTTTCTGTGTTTTAGTGTGTTTGATTGTATATAAAAGCAGGGTCATGAAAATATAATTTACCAAATGTAAATAAACTTCTTGGATCAAGTTTGCACACATCAAGCTTTCCACTAGGTGGTATCTAGTTGCAGTCTGGAACTGGAGTTAATAGTACGAGATGGTGGTAGAACATGTGTAAGTGCCCAAGAAAAACGTGTACTAAAAAATAAAACACTAGACAACACTGACGTTTTTCAGAAAAGCAGAACAGAAATCCTTCAAAGAGGTAAGAGGTCAACCAGAAGAGTGCAGGTGTCTTGGAGACAGAATGTATATATTATGACTTAGGTTAGAGTAGAAACACAGGAGGGTAAAGAAAGTTTCATACCTATCAGCTAAATAACCAGTTGTGACACCTACTTCTCTGTGACTTACTTATCTCATTTTGAAAAAGGTAAAAAATAACAGTACTTACCACATATATTTTATGAAAATGAAATGAGATAATACACAAAGCAATTAGTGCACAACAATCACAAATGAATCTTTGTTTTATGTACACAATAATATTTTTATCATTAATGTCAAATCCTATTCTATAGCATTACACACCCTGTTGCATAGAATGTGAGCATCAGAGATATCTTGATATAGATTTGCAAAATGAAGTTGGATACCTTTATGTTGAAATCCTAAGCTAATTCAGTTTTTAAAAACTGAGCTACTTTTCTATTTCATCTAAATCAGAATTCACTGCATTTAAGCTCATTTGAATAATTTAGAATTTCTAAAAATTTTACAAGTCCTGTATTAGAAAGGAAAGATCTCTAATTTTTAAAATGGTTAGTTTAACAAGTCAAATTCCAGATATCTTTCACATCTATTTAACTGACACTTATGATGTTACATTTTTTTTAAATGTACTGTCAAACTCAATTTTCTAATATGAACTTCATTTTGATGCCTTTGGAAAGAAAAAGGAAAAAGAATTCAAGAAGAAACTTTTAATTTTGTGTTAAACTGACCTCTATTTTTACAAAATATTAGGCTTGGCATTAATTTTCCTAATCCTGTTACTAACTACAAAGATCTTAAATAGATATGACTTCATAATTTTCTTTAGGAATTATTCTTTTGATTGAGTTTATATTTTTATAGATAAGTGCAGCAACTTGAGAATATGTTTATTCTGTAATGCTGAAATGTTATGAATGGGTTTGTAATTGCCTAGCCTGTGAAGTCAGAGGTGATACAGTTCATAATTCCACACCATTCCAGAATATATAAGCAGTTAATAAAATGAGATAAATAATGCCCTTTAAAAAACACACATGATTCTATTTTAGAGAAAAACAAAGTCTGAAATAAGACTAAAACTAAGTGTCTCTGTGTGTGTGCAATTGTGTGCATGGATTTAAAACTGATTTATTATAGTGCTTTGCCAGCAAATTTTCAAATATAATAAAAATATAACTAGCTTTATAACTATAATCATACCATTAGACATTTTTTACTTTAGTATTGCTTTCTTGGTAGTTTTTTAATTATTATTAATTTCAGTATTTGCTAAAATTGTTTAATGTGGTTTATTTCTTTTTTTTAAGTGAGAGGATTATGCCTTTGTGCATAATTATTTCTAGTTAAGAAAGGAGGTAAAAAACAATCAGCAAGGGAATTGTAGAGCTATTGACTAGTCCACACAGTAATTTACAGTATTATTTATTATTCACTCAAATGGTATTTTATACTTAAATGTATCCACTATTTACGGCCACCTGGTACAAAGAATCTCAGACAAGATCATCCTCAAAGAGATGATCTCTGTCCTCACTGCATGGACATTCAGGAATCCTGCACTGGCTGCTGAGTGTCTGAAGCAACTCACTTCCCCTCTTCAAAAGAGAATTCTTTCCCCTAGAAAATTGTGGAGATCAGAGAAATGTTTAACCAACAGTCATGCTACGAGCAGGAGGTAATTAAATATGTGCTGTGGTGATCTGTGCAGTCAGAATTACTAGATGCCTAACAGACTCAAAGGGGTAAGTCATGCCATGTGCGCCCACAAGTCCACCCAATGAAGAAGCGTCCCACGTAAAATGCTCTCACAAGTTCTTTTTAAGAGACATAGCTGGGAATTGACCTAAAATTCTCAAATTTTCAAATTAATTTTTGCTAAATTATGTCAAGCTTAAAGTTATATATTTTTGTGAAATCCATTAGAAAAGCCATCACTATAACCATAATTATCTCTATTTCTTCCACATGTATAGTGAGGTAGACTGTATCTTTCTAATTCCCACCAACAGACATTTAATTTGTGGGCAAACTCTACCAAAATGTAGCAAATGAGAAGCATGTGCTTTTCAAGCAGTATGATCTGGCTTGGAATCTCATGTTTGTACTTTGAAGTTATAGTGATTCTGGGAAAGTTAATCCTGCAATTTAAAAATTGCCACAGGGATATCTTTTAAAGAAGATAATGGTAGACACCTCATTTCTCTTGTCATATCTCTTTGGCTCTTAACATTTGTTACCTCTGTTGGTCTGCCCCACTGACTTCTTGGACCTTTCCATCAGCAGTCTATAGAACAGTTGGTAAATAATGCCCCTGGGTTTATCTTTAAGTCAAGGACTGAGTCCGCCTCTCTCCCTCCTGTGGGAAGGTATGGCAGTATCTCTGAAGCATGTATTCTATACCATTTCCCAGAGCTCCTCAGTGGGATTAAACTCCAGCTGCCCATAGTGCTAACATACTTGACTATGTACTATTTAGTGTGCCTTTTCTTTCCTCTCCCATTTTCTCACTGGGGTCTCTAAGATCATCTCACTTAATCTACTTCTAGTTAGATCCATGACTCAGAATCTGCTTTTGAGGGAGTGTAAAAAGAGACAAACTGCATCTGCTCTCAGAGTTAAAGAGGCTCAGAGAAGGAAGGTATGTTTGTAGTATCTGTTCAAGTTGTTGGGAAAGGATTTGCTGAAGATGAGGTATCTCATAGGAAAATGAAGTAGAAAAGAGGAGCAGAAGATGGGAATATTGACCCTGCTCTATCCCTGGTCAATCAACTCTATCCCTGGTCAGTACAGAGTTACATGCTAGAAAAGTAGTAGTTATGTTACATAAAAGAAAAGTTGGAGGCACTCAGCAGTAAAGAATTCACAGCACTGAGGCTCATAATCTGATGATATATTAACATAAGAATGTTTATTCACCAAGGACAGATCAAAAGATATTATATTAGCATATATAAATCAGAAACCATGGATACATTAGGTCAATGTGAGCCTTCAAATATTTCATGGGTGCTATTAAACACTGGGCTGTGCATTAAAATTTCCTGAACTTCATTCACAAATATGAAATTCCCACCTGGACTGTCATCAAAAGAGAAGCCACCATGCCAAGAACTTACAAAAAAATTAGAGATTTCTTTTCTGTCTATATAAAAATAGCATCCAGACATCTGGCTTTCCTGGAAATCTCTTCAGCAGCAAGTCACAGAAACAAACCACCTAATACTATGAGCATGAATTCCTTGATGTCTTTGCTAAATATGGATTATCTCAGCAGCAAAGCATGAAAGTCAAGAAGCAGTCACAGTTATAGTCATTAAAAAAATGAACACATTTTTTGCTTTATGTCTCATTTTATACAATTGATTTATTAACTCTATTCTGCACCATGGTAAGATTATTCTTAAATCACCAGCTGTGTTACTGTTATTGTGTTTAAATGAAAAGTGATAAAAGTGGTAAAACAAACAAAAATCAAGATACATGTATTCAGAATTTTTAATGCATCTACCTTTGTTAGGCATACAAATATCTCTATTTCATAATTTCATATAAATTCACAAATATAGTTAGAATATATATCAATACATACTTTATGAAAAAACCCAATCAGTCCTATTTTACAGAACAGGACACTGAGGCTCAGAGAAATTAAGTAACATTCCTAAGATCACTATACCTTTGAAGTACCGACATAAGATTCCAACCCAGGTCTTTCTATTTTTTTAATTTATTGATTTTTAGAGAGAGAGAAACATCAATTCATTATTCCATTGATTTACGCATTCAGTGGTTGATTCTTGTATGTGCCCTAATGGGGGATCAAACCCACAAACTTGGCATATTGGGAGGACACTCAAAACAACAGAGTTACCCAGTTAGGGCCTTCATTTGCTATATTTTTGACAGAGTATACCAGTAGATTAAAAGTCTGTTTGTGAAAACTAGAGAGATATAGTCTACTTTGCTATATGTGTAAAAGACAGTAAGAAGAATATGGTTACAATGACACATTTTCTAGTGGATTTCACAAAAATATATAACTTTAGACTTGAGGCCATTTAGCCAAAACACATTTGTAAAATAACCCTGCAAACAGTTGACTAGAAACTCATAAGGATAACCATCACACTAAATTAAAGTATTGTTATATTCTAATTAAACATTTGTGCTTACAGAATGATTTTCTACCTTTGGTCCAGGGGAAAAAAAATCATGTCAAATAGTCATCAAATCCTTTTAGTTATTAGATCTCATTTTTGTAAATGAGATTCTGTTGGAATATTTTATGACTCATCAGGTTGTTAATTTTATATTAAAAAGAAGTCACTGGCCTGTGGCTCAGTGGATTGATTATCAGCCCAGCATATGGATATCCTAGGACTGATTCCTGGGTAGGGCACACAGGAGAAGCAACCATCTGCTTCTCTCCCCCTCTACCTCCCTCTGCTCTCCTTCTTCTCCTTCTGTAGCCAGTGGCTCAGTTGGTTTGACTGTGGGCCCTAGGAGCTGAGGATAGCTCAGTTGGTCTGAACACATCAGCTTCAGGTGCTAAAAATAGCTCAGTACTTGAGCATTAGCCTCAGATAGGGTTGCTGGGTGGATCCCAGTTGGGGTGCATGTGGTAGTCTGTCTCACTATCTCCCTCCCCTCTTCACACTTAAAAATAAAAGTCAAGTCAAGCATCTAATTAGAAGCTTATGAGAATAAAAATATATAAATTTTGGTTTAGATACATTTCTCACTATTTCTGTAATAGTTCCCTGAGGAAAGCAACAGGAAAGCGTCACAAGTAGACATCATTTACCTTCCATATTTTAATCTATATTATATGCCTAGAAATATATTCTGAATAATATTTTCTCTACCATATGATCCAATCTTATTTCTGAGTATTTATAAAAATAAAATAAAATCAAGATATTAAAGAGATATTAGCACTCCCATCTTCATAGCAGCACCATTCATATTAGCCAAGATGTCAAAAACACTGAAAGTCCACTGATGGATAAATGGATAACAAGAACATTGTATATAAACAATGGAATATTTTCAAGCCTTAAAAAAAACGAAATTCTGCAATATGCAACAACATGGATGATCCCTGAAGACATTATGCTCAGTGAAATATGACAGTCACAGAAATAGTCTGCATGTTTTTGTGTAATATCTAAAATAGTCAAGTTCACAGAATCAAAGAATGTAATGGTGGTTTCCAGGGGTTGGGGTAGGAGGAGGAAATGGGAAGTTACTAATAAATGGGCATACTTCTCAGTGAAGCATGAAAATATGTCTTAGAAATCTACTGTAAAACATTGTACCTATTGTCAATAATAACGTATTGTAAACTTAAACATTTAGGAGGATAGACCTTATTTTAACTATTCTTACTATGCTAATATAAAACTACACAATAAAAAAATAAATGAGAAAGAGAAAAGGCAATAAACCAAAAGAGAACATAATTCTAGTAACTATAAAGATACCCAAATGAGAATCAAGAGATAGGTATTTTAGATTTGGTTCAAGCCTTAACTCTTTATTCAACCTTGAATAACACTGCTCTTATTTTTCAGACTAAAAAAGAAAAAAAATAGAGACTCCTGAATGTGAAGTTACTGACTTGAGGCAATCCAACGTATAAGTGGCTAATTTAACACAGGACTTCTGACCCCAGATTTAGTACTTTTTAAACATCATGATATGGCTTCTGCAACTTGATTCCAAAGTTCAATTCTAATATTAAATTATTCTATGATATTTCATGTCTGCAAGCTAAAAAAATAAAGCATGAAAAAGGTTTTGGACCAGACATTAATTTCCATCAAGATATTAGAAAGTTGTATTGTTATAAAGGAGTTTTACTTGAAGAAGGAAAAATATATCAGCTATGTAGTCGAAGCCTGGAATAGACACTAAATTGTCATCAACAAGCTATGACGGTAGGAAAAATAAAGGTACCAACTGAGGCTTTGCACAGACATGTTAGAAAAGCCATATTACTGTGGTACTAGAGTCAACTCCCTAATATATTTAACTCCCTTAAATATATTAATTAACTTTTTGAAAATTGCTTAGATTAAGATTGAGTTTTTGAAATGTTATCCCACATAATTTAGGCAGGAGAAAAATATACTCTTCCCCCAAAGTGCAGAATGCTAATTTGAAAATGATTTATTTTCTATAATCATTTTACATTTCATTCCCCTACTGAAAAGTAAGGATGTTGGTTATTTATTTTTCTCTTTCATTTCCTGCATAAAGGTTTTTTTATGCACTACAATTCAAGAATATTAGTCACACAACCCAGATTTTATTAAAATTCTATTTCCTTTTTACTGTGAGGATGTAAGCTACTTTGATATAATGTAGATATGTAGAAGAAAAGATCTGTCTTAAGATGCCAATTTCCAGCTATTTTCAAGTGGGTAGATTCATTTCCTGACGTGTCTAGGAATATCAATGTTCTACTAAGAGATACGCTTTCTAAAGACATTTGGGTCACTATTCTTTCTTTTTTTCTCTTCCTCTTTCTCTTTCTTTCTTTCTTTCTTTCTTTCTTTCTTTCTTTCTTTCTTTCTTTCTTTCTTTCTTTCTTCCTATTTATGTTTTGTTTCTTATTAGTTTCTCTACCATCCTCCTCAGTACTTGTAATTTTGCAGTTCTTTAAAAGATATAACTAGTTCCAAGTATTTGTATCTGGCTTGCACCATGTTAGTGGTGCTAGGAAGCAGATATACAGAATTTGTAGGAGGTATATATCTTATTCTCAGGTAACTCAAGATCCCTTTCAATAATTAAGCTGCTAACTATTTATAAGTATTTTAGGAAGAAAAAGTCTAAGACTTGTTTCATTTACATGAATAATTGCTGAAGTTGATATTTTTCAAATACCGGGACCTCTGCTACTATAGCCCCTTGTTTGCTGTATTGAGATTGGTTCTAGAATTTAGTTCATATCACACACACACACACACACACACACACACGCACACACATTGCTTATGGAAGCTAGCAATTATGGCCAAGATGGAGCCATAACTTCTCCTTAGTATCTACTGGGCAGATAAAATATATTATGCTCACTTTGTTAAAGATGGCACTGCCCACATAGAAGTTGTCACCTAGGTGATATTAATGTATGTTGGGGGCGGGCTGTGGTCAGGCAGGATCTTTGAAGCCTGGTGCTTGGTTTTAGGACTAAGCCTTTCACACCTTTTTTGATGTAGGGTGGTACAATCTCATCATGCCTCAGATAAGTGACTTTGTATCAGAGACTTTCTTGTTTGTATGTTGATTAAAGATTTTGGTTTCTACACTATAAAGTGGGGCAGACCAGGAGCTTGCTCTCTCTCAGTTCCTGAGATTAGCATTAGAGAGGAGAGCAGAGAGAGGCCATGTGGAGGAGGCCAGGAGAAGCAGCAAAGATGGCGAAGTCCTAAAGGAGAAGCCAGTTTGTGTCGAGTTTGTGCAGGGAGAAGGAAGGAGATGGGGAACAGAGGTGAATAAAGCTAGTGAGCTAGAAACCTTTGATACTAGGAAACTTGGATAAATCAGTAGCTTTGTGAACACTGAATGAGTGGGTTTTGGAGCCCAGTGTGTGTTTTTACTTGCCCGCCAGGTGCAAGCTAGGATTAAAGGTAATGGCCCACCAGTTCTTGGCTCTGTTGTTTCATTACCATCTGTCCGAATCCAATGCAAACCTGCACGGGCCAGGTGGCTGTGATGGTGGCCGCGGATACTGGCTTTACTGTATCCTTACCCATATCAATTCTTTTCTGACTCAGAATTTAGAGTTGAGCTCGGTAACTAACAGCTTCTATAAAAATAGTGTGTGATGTTTGGGAGGAGTCATAGAAACACTTTCTCTACTGTAGGGATCACTCACTCTGGATAAATGGATGTGGCCACATTGTAAGTCTTAAACAGCCCTGAGGAGAGACCTGTGTGGGGAAGACTGAAGCCTCCCTCCAACAGACCATGTGCCGTCCACAGGAAAAGAATCATCTCGGAAGTGAAACCTTAGGCACCAATCAAGCCTTACTGCCAGTACGCATGGCTGACATTGTAATTCTAATCTCACCAGAGATCCCATCCACACAGTTAAGCCACTCCTGTATTCCTGATCCACAGAAATGATGTGAAATAAATCCTTAATCCTGTTTGAACCTACTAAGTTTGTAAATAATTGGTTATAAAGTAACTGATAACTATTACACAGCATTTTCTTGATTTGAAATTTTTATATATCCTCCACACATGTCCCAGAAATGAAGATGAGAATGAATTTCAGAACTTCATCCCACATTACTCCCAATCTATTCATCCAACAGAAGTCAACATTCAGTAGTTTCACTATTAATGACTACATGAATCCTGTCCACAGCTGGGTCATTAAGTAGACTTTCTTACTTCAAACAATTCTGGCTTCTCTAAATCAAATAATTCACTTTTTAATTTTTTTTCTTACTAGTCTATGTAATGAAAACAAATTTCTCTCCAAACTCTCCAAATGGATTTTTAATGTCACAGTAGGCTTTGATATTCTATCAGTGTTTGTTTATGTATGTGTATAGCCAGGAGCTACGGCCAGGGCCACCATCACAGCAGCCTTCTGGCCTATGCAGGTTCGCATTGGATTCGGACAGTCAGTAAAGAAACAACGGAGCCAAAAACTGGTGGGCCATAGTCTTTAATTCTAGCTTGCACCCGGCGGGCAAGTAAAAATACTCACTGGGCTCCAAAACACACTCACATTCAGTGCTCACAAAGCTACTGACTTATCCGAGTTTCCTAGAATCAAAGGTTTCTAGCTCACCAGACTTATTCACCACTGTTCCCCATCTCCTTCCTTCTCCAGCATCAAACTGCACAAACTGGCCTCTCACTCAATACTCCGCCATCTTGGCTGCTTCTCCTGGCCACATGGCCTCTTTCTGCTCTCTGCTCTGCTCCCTCTGCTCTCTCATGCTCTCTCAGGAACCAAGAACCCCAGCTCCTGTTCTGCTCCCATTTTATAGTATAGCTTCACAACCTTTAATCCAATATACAAAATAGGGAAGTCTCTAATACAAAGTCACTTCTCTGAGGCATGATTGGATTGTACCACCCCACATCAAAAAGGGTGGGAAAGGCTTAATCCCAAAACCAAGCCCCAGGCTACAATGATCCCCCAACACACATTAATATCACCTGGGCAATGGCCTCCACGTGGGCAGCGTCATTTTTAACAAAGTGAGCATAATACATTTTATCTGCCCAACAGTATGTATGTATGTATGTGTTGGGCGGATAAAGTGTATTATGCTCACTTTGTTAAAGATAACACAAGGAGGCCGTCACCCAGGTGATATTAATGTGTGTTGAAAATCCTTGTAGCCTGGGGCTTGGTTTTGGGATTAAGCCTTTCCCACCCTTTTTGATGTGGGGTGGTACAATCCAATCATGCCTCAGAGAAGTGACTTTGTATTAGGGACTTCCCTACTTTGTATATTGGATTAGAGGTTGTGAAGCTACAATATAGAATGAGGGCGGAACGAGAGTTGGCTCTTGGTTCCTGAGGTTAGCATAAGAGAGCGGAGAGAGTAGAGCCAGCAGCAGGAGGAGGCCACGTGGAGGAGGCCAGGAAAAGCAGCCAAGATGGTGGAGTGCTGAGTGAGATGCCAGTTTGTACAGAGTTTGTATCTGGGATAAGGAAGGAGATGAGGAACAGAGGAGAATAAGTCTGGTGAGCTAGAAACCTTTGATTCTAGGAAACTCGGATAAGTCAGTAGCTTTGTGAGCACTGAATGTGACTGGGTTTTGGAGCCCAGTGTGTATTTTTACTTGCCCGCCGGGTGCAAAGCTAGAATTAAAGACTATGGCCCACCAGTTTTTGGCTCCGCTGTTTCTTTGCTGACTGTCCGAATCCAATGCGAACCTGCATGGGCCAGGCTGCTGTGATAGTGGCTCTGGCCCTGCCTGCTGGCTTTACAGTATGTATGTATGTATGCATGTATGTATGTATTTTCATCTCCTCATCTCTGAATCACTCACACTAGGGAAGGGAAACTGAAGTCTGATAGAAAATTCTTACCATTGATGTAATTTGAGGAATTATGATTCTCCCTGTAAACAGAGTCCTTTTATTTAGAATGACTATGTATAGATATTTGTGCATCTTTTGTCTTTGATTGCTCCATTTTCAGATAAGGGCTTTCCAAATTCCTTCTTGATATAGTACAGTTAGGATTTTTGGATCTCAGCTGAGGAAACAAGTTGGAGATGTCTCATCATGCAGAGTAAAGACTTTAGCTATTATTTTCTCCCTGTTTAATAAGCATTGTGCCCTCGGCTGTAGGGAATCACTCATCTAAACTAGAAGCCTCTCTATGACTTGTATTGGGGAAGTTTATTTTAAAAACCGGAGTGAATGTCTCTTGGATGCAAACACCAAGCAGCTGTGTGAGCCAGTGACCTTTGTGCAAATACAAAGGAATGCATGTGAACAGGGCTTTAGAAAATTAGCCTAGAGGTTCTAGATTGTCCCTTCCTTTGTGCTTGTTAATTAGCAAAAGGAAAAGAATGTACTGACCCAAATTAGCCCTTTTTCCATGTCAGCATAAGGCCATTAGTCATCTGGCCTCCTCTCTTGTAATCCTGTTACCTCTGTTCTGTTTCTGATCAATAAAAGCTAAGGAAGAAGGAAATTCAGGGGGTCTTCTTTGCCTCCTCTTCCTCTTGACAAAAGTTTATGTCTTGAGTAAGTTTCTTCCACCTGACAGGGGTAGTTCCCAGAGGGTTGCAGTACTATACTCAGCTGATTTTATCTAAGGCCAGACATACAAATGTGGTTTTAGTACATCATGTTTAATCAGAAGTCCAGGCTACTCCATTTTGGAATATCTCTCAACTTTGAAATAGTTACAATAAAATATGCTAATTTAATTAATCCACACATTATCTCTACATACTGACTCTGGGCCTGTGTCTTAAGCTGCAATATATGATATTCCAACCTGTGCCCCAACTTTTAATATTATACCTGTCAAATTATCTTCAGATACCATATATCAGACACTTTGAAGATATACCTTTATACCTTCGGCCATGTACTATACTAGGCATAAGATGAAGATGCATTAGCAGGGGTCCCCAGCCATTTATCCGGCCCCACAGCACTTCTGGAAGGGGCACCTCTTTCATTGGTAGTCAGTGAGAGGAGCACATTGACCATCTCATTAGCCAAAAACAGGCCCATAGTTCCCATTGAAATACTGGTCAGTTTGTTGATTTAAATTTAGTTGTTCTTTATTTAAAATATTTTATTTGTTCCCATTTTGTTTTTTTACTTTAAAGTAAGATATGTGCAATGTGCATAGGGATTTGTTCATAGATTTTTTTATAGTCCGGCCCTCCAATGGTCTGAGGGACAGTGAACTGGCCCCCTGTGTAAAAAGTTTGGGGACCCCTGCATTAGCAAGTAAAACGAGTGTGACGTGGAACTTACAAGGTAGTAAAAAAGATAGGACTTAAACAAGAAATTAATTGATAATGTTAGGTTATAATAAATACTGAAGGACATAAAGAGAGTAGAAAGCAATGGGATCACTATCTGCTTTTATTTTTATATATTGCTTGTAAAATGCTACTTACAATGGCTTGAGAATGTTTTCAACACTAGTGTCATGCTATCTGGCTCCTGTTGTGCTAAAATGCTAATTGTTGGCCAGATAAAATGTATTATGCTCACTTTGTTAAAGATGGCCCTGCCCACATAGAAGTTGTCGCCTAGGTGATATTAATGTGTGTTGGGGCGGGCTGTGGGCAGGCAGGATCCTTGTAGCCTGGGGCTTGGTTTTAGGACTAAGCCTTTCCCACCCTTTTTGATGTAGGGTGGTACAATCCCATAATGTCTCAGATAAGTGCTTTGTATTAGAGACTTCCCCTATTTTGTATATTGGATTAAAGGTTATGAATCTACACTATAAAGTGGGGGCAGAACGGAAGCTTGCTCTCTTGGTTCCTGAGATTAGCATGAGAGAGCAGAGAGAGCAGAGAGGAGAGCAGAGAGAGGCCCCGTGGAAGAAGCCAGGAAAAGCAGCCAAGATGGCAGAGTGTTGAGTGAGAGGCCAGTTTGTGCAGAGTTTGTGCAGGGAGAAGGAAGGAGATGGGGAACAGAGGTGAATAAGGCTGGTGAGCTAGAAACCTTTGATTCTAGGAAACTCGGATAAGTCAGTAGCTTTGTGAGCACTGAACGTGAGTGGGTTTTGGAGCCTAGTGTGTGTTTTTACTTGCTGCCGGGTGCAAGCTAGAATTAAAGATGATGGTCCATCAGTTTTTGGCTCCGTTGTTTCTTTACCGACTGTCTGAATCCAATGCGAACCTGCATGGGCCAGGCTGCTGTGATGGTGGCCCTGGCTACTGGCTTTACACTAATCTACTTTTTTCCTATAAACATCTGTGAGATAGCATCTCTCACTAGATGTGTAAATGTTGGTTTTCATGTATATACTTTTATTAAATGTGAGCTTTTATATTTACCTACATTAAATTTCCTCTTGTGATAAAAGGTTTCTTATACTATTGAGATATATTTGAATTATTTTATAAAATATATTGGTCAAGTGTTCCAGAGTTATGTCATCCCCAAACATGATAAGTATACCTTCTTTGACATTAGTATCCAAATCATTGATAAGCCATTAGAATATATCATATCATTAATCAACTTTAGGCACTAAGATTTTTATACATTTTTTTTCTGAAGTTTTGGTATAACTATTCCTTCTTATAACTATTTTCTTCCTCCTTTTAGACAGCTTGAAGTCACAGACCACTTAAGAGTCTCCCAGCCTGAGATGGTCAAGGGCACTGAATTACACTGGACCGCTTCCAATAGAGGAAGAGGTACACTGAAAGCTCTCATTCTTTCTCTTCTTTTTGTCTGATATGCTTTCACCCCTTCTTATCTCTCAAAGTAGTAAAGGACAAGGATATTTATGAGCTTAGAAAACAAGAACATAGATCTTCTTTTCACTGTGGAAACACTTATATCAGCCTCTCACCAGGCAAGTGGAAAGCTCCTTGAGAACCAGCCGAGGAAATCAGCACTGGCATTCACATCCTGTGCTTTTAACTTTTTAATGATATCCTTAGAGCAGGAATGAGTTGAACAAACAGATGAATCGCCTCTCGTCATTGCTCAAGGGGTCCCCTTTCAGAAATCCTGGGCTCATCTGAACTCGAAGTCCTCTGCTGTTAGAGAGGTTGAGAGTCCTGCAGCCAAGTATTTATGAGTATCTGTGATATGCTGCCAGATCCAACATTTCAACTCTCAGAGGAAAGTGAGAAACAGTTCAGTGGAGTTAGTCAGTACACAGTGACAAGTACCACAGGATGAAGTAGACAAACAAAAGATAAGTACAATTATTGGCTTATTGATATTTTTAAGTTGTGCTTTAGTTTAGCTTGCTTTTGTCTTCTAGACTTACAGTTTTAATCTGAATCTAATTTTTAGATGAAAACAATGCTTGAGGTGTTAGTAAAAACTTAAATTATACCCTATTCTTTATGGTTTTCATAAATTAAAATGTGTGAAAGCATACATTGAGAAAAGAATGTCTAATGCTTACTCTTCCCCTGTAGATTCTGAGAAAGCATTTTCTTCTTGCAGAAATTAAGATTGTTTCTTAAATTGTTATTGATGCTTAAAAATGAACTTTACTGGGTCAGAGTAATGGCGGAGTAGGAAGCGATACCGATAAATCTCCCCCAAAACTCAACAAGATCTTCAACCAGAAACAGAAAAACCTATACTTGGAGCTTCCAGATTCTTCGCAATACACCCAAAGGTATGATTGAGTGAAAAATTGGCTAAATATATAACCAAACCCCGAAGGAAATAGGGAGTAAGAAATGCTCCGCCTTCCTCACTAACCTAAACAGGGCGGCTTTTTCTGGTAACTGTGAATTTAGAAACTGAAGCGGGCAAAGGGGGTGAATAGATCCAGGCTGCCGCAGCAAAAACGGCCGAACCAGGCTGTGGATCAGAGATCCAAGCCGAGGAAAATCTGATCCTGTGGCAACCCGGGCAATACAAGCTAACACTCGCGCCAAACCCAAACAAAGAAAGACAAGCGGAGCGGCCATTTTACCCGGTCTCCTGGTCGGTGCGCAGTTAGTGGAAGAGAGATTTCTTCCTAAGCCGCGGAAGTGGGTGCCCGTGTTGCCCCACGGAGAGGCAGGGTCAGAGGCCTTTCTGTGGGCTGAGGGCAGAGTCTCTGGGCAGCCCCAGCGCCCTTGGAAAGCCACGCACGGGAGGGAGTGAGAACTAATCCCAACGGTGGAGATTTTCCGTGCTGGAGGCTGTTTCACTCAGAGGGAACCGCGGCCGGCCTCATATCCTGGATTGCGCGCGCAGATAAGGAGTGAGCGATTCCTCCGAGTGCCTCGGCAGTGCGCGCCCGTGTTATCGCACAGAGGGGCAGAGTCAGGGGCCTTTGTGTGGGCCAAAGCGGAATCTCGGGCCGCCCCAGCGCCTTGCAAAAGCCGCACACGGGGACGGAGCGAGACTCAATTCCAACGCTGCAACTTTTCCCTGCGGTTGGGGGTTTCACTCAGAGCGTGAGACTGCTGGCCGGATATCCTGGTTGCAGACAGTGAGTGAGAGTTTCCTCCAAGCGCCCCGGAAGTGGGCGCCCGCTTGTGTTACCAGATAGAGTGGCAGAGCCAGAGGTCTTCGAGTGGGCGGAAAGCCCGCCTGATTATGCTAGCAGCTCTGACTGACTGAGCCTTACCCAGAGCCCTGTGCTGAGTGGAAATAGAGTGGGGAGTTGCCAGCTCTTTGAGCCTCTTACTATCCAGGCAGAGGCAGCAGCAACCCCATACCTGGACTATCAGGCTACTAATTGAGGAAGGAAAGACTAGGAGAAAGGCTCCAGGAACACGGACTCTCTCACTGTCGGAGCCTATAAATGCTAATGAGCCTCGACTCCCAACGAGAATAAAGCACAACACATGACATTGCCATAGAGACTTATCAACTGCAAACCTCTACCTGAGCGTGCCAAAGGGGCAGAACCCGGGGTACAGAGTCACCGACCAGGAAGAGGGAGAGAAAAGAAAAAGCAAGAAGATAACCTCTCAAAATCAAGAATAATCTGCAGACTTTATAACCTATCCCATTTTATTATATTTGTTCGTTTGTTTCTCTTATCTTCATTCTTGAGACTTTTTTTTTCCTCCTCCAATTTGGCCGATTAACTCTCTACCGGTCTTACTCTCTCCTCTCCCTGAACTACACTACCCATAAGTGTTACATCTCCCATTATCATTTCTCTTCTCTTCCTTTCTCTCTATGAGGGTTGCACTCCAAAACCCTTAACTCTCTCTCTCTCTCTCTCCTTTCTTTTTTCTTCTTTTAGTGGTTCCCTCTTTTTTTCTCTCTCTCTCTTTCTTTTCTCCCTCTATATTAGTTTCTTCCTTTCTCCTTTACATCTCCTCTCATTCAAACCTCAATAACAAACAAATTATCTTATCTGGGACTCAAACCTATGTTTGTGGCATTTTGGGGGGTTTTTACTTCACCTTTTTAACTCACTAGCAGTGCTCCCATCCCTGGCTCTCCATATTATCTAGTTCTTGTTCCACTAAATACAATAGTAAGTTTTTAATTTGTCCCCCCATTTTTCCATTTTCCTCTTATTCCTCTCATCATAACCCTTAGAAAACCAACACCTAAAAGCAAATCATTTTATTCTTGACCCAAATTTTTTCCTTATTTGCTTTTTGTGGGTCCATACGCTCTTTTTTTTTTCTTTTTTCTTTTTTTTTTCCTTTTTTTTTTTTTTCTTTCTCTCTTTTTTGCCCCTTTATTACTTTTCCCCAATTCAGGCCCTCCATCACAGGCATTGTTTGTTATAACTCACAGTCCACCACAAGATTTTCTCAAGAAAGAAGGGAGAGGAGAGGAGAGGAAAAAAAGAGGGGGGGAATAATTTCCTTTTTTAAAAAATTTTTATTTTATTTTATTTTTCTTTATTTCATTATTAATTTTTTTTTAAAAAAACAACTCTTTTCGATTTGTTATTTTTTTATTTTTTTTAACTTTTTATTCTTTATTAAATCTCATTAATACTATCAACAAAACCACCCTCAGATGCCATTAAGGAAGAGAAAATCGAATATCATGGATACAAAAGAAAGAGAGGTAACACAGCTAGATGAGGAAAAATCTATGGAGAAAAAATTTAATATATTGGAAACCTTGGAGCTAAATGACAGAGAATTCAAGATAGAAATCCTAAAAATCCTCCGAGATATACAAGAAAACACAGAAAGGCAATATAGGGAGCTCAGAAAACAACTACATGAACACAAAGAATATATGTCCAAGGAAATTGAAACTATAAAAACAAATCAAACAGAGATGAAAAACTCAATTCACGAGCTGAAAAACGAAGTAACAAGCTTAGCTAATAGAACAGGTCAGATAGAAGAGAGGATTAGTGAAATAGAAGACAAGCAACTTGAGGCACAACAGAGAGAAGAAGAAAGAGACTCAAAAATTAAAAAAAATGAGATAGCCCTACAAGAATTATCTGACTCCATCAAAAAGAATAACATAAGAATAATAGGTATATCAGAGGGAGAAGAGAGAGAAAATGGAATGGAGAACATACTTAAACAAATAATTGATGAGAACTTCCCAAGCCTGTGGAAAGAACTAAAGCCTCAAGTTCAAGAAGCAAACAGAACTCCAAGTTTTCTTAACCCCAACAAACCTACACCAAGGCATATCATAATGAAATTGACACAAACCAACAGCAAAGAAAAAATTCTCAAGGCAGCCAGGGAAAAGAAGAACACAACATATAAAGGAAGGCCCATTAGATTATCATCAGATTTCTCAGCAGAAACTCTACAAGCTAGAAGAGAGTGGACCCCAATATTTAAAGTCCTGAAAGAGAGGAACTTTCAGCCACGAATACTATACCCATCAAAGCTATCCTTCAAATACGAAGGAGAAATAAAAACATTCACAGATACAGAAAAGATGAGGGAATTTATCATCAGAAAACCCCCACTCCAGGAATTACTAAAGGGGGTTCTCCAATCAGATACAAAGAACAAAAAAAAACAGAGCCACAAGTAAAAGCTCCAAGAAGAACACAATAAAACCAAATTTAAACTGTGACAACAACAAAAAGAAAGAGGGGGAGAAGACGGAGATTAACAGTAGCAAAGGACGATGGAGTGCAAAAGTACTCACAAAATAGTTCGCTACAATGAACAGGGTAGGGACCCTTTTCATTACTCAAAGGTAACCACCATTGAAAAAACCACCACAGAAGCACATGAGATAAAAAAGATAGCAACAGAGGAAAGATGTATGGAATACAACCAAATAAAAACAAAAGATAGAAAAACGAAAGAGAAGGATCAAACAAGACACAAAACTAACAGAAAGCAAGATATAAAATGGCAATAGGGAACTCACAAGTATCAATAATTACACTAAATGTAAACGGATTAAACTCACCAATAAAAAGGCACAGAGTAGCAGAATGGATTAAAAAAGAAAATCCAACTGTATGCTGCCTACAGGAAACTCATCTAAGTAACAAGGATAAAAACAAATTCAAAGTGAAAGGCTGGAAAACAATACTCCAAGCAAATAACATCCAAAAAAAAACAGGTGTAGCAATACTCATATCGGATAATGCTGACTACAAGACAGGAAAAGTACTCAGAGACAAAAATGGCCATTTCATAATGGCTAAGGGGACACTGAATCAAGAAGACATAACAATTCTTAATATATATGCACCAAACCAAGGAGCACCAAAATATATAAGACAGCTACTTATTGATCTTAAAACAAAAACTGACAAAAATACAATCATACTTGGAGACCTCAATACACCGCTGACGGCTCTAGATCGGTCATCCAAACAGAGAATCAACAAAGACATAGAGGCCTTAAACAAAACACTAGAGCACCTGGATATGATAGACATCTACAGGACATTTCAGCCCAAAGTGACTGAGTATACATTTTTCTCCAGTGTACATGGATCATTCTCAAGAATTGACCATATGTTGGGCCACAAAAACAATATCAGCAAATTCAGAAAAATTGAAGTTGTACCAAGCATATTTTCTGATCATAAAGCCTTGAAACTAGAATTCAACTGCAAAAAAAGAGGAAAAAAATCCCACAAAAATGTGGAAACTAAACAACATACTTTTAAAAAATGAATGGGTCAAAGAAGAAATAAGTGCAGAGATCAAAAGATATATACAGACTAATGAAAATGACAATACGACATATCAGAATCTATGGGATGCAGCAAAAGCAGTGATAAGAGGGAAGTTCATATCGCTTCAGGCATATATGAACAAACAAGAGAGAGCCCAAGTGAACCACTTAACTTCCCACCTTAAGGAACTAGAAAAAGAAGAACAAAGACAACCCAAAACCAGCCGAAGAAAGGAGATAATAAAAATCAGAGCAGAAATAAATGAATTAGAGAACAGAAAAACTATAGAAAAAATTAATAGAACAAGGAGCTGGTTCTTTGAAAAGATCAACAAAATTGACAAACCCTTGGCAAGACTTACCAAGGAAAAAAGAGAAAGAACTCATATAAACAAAATCCAAAATGAAAGAGGAGAAATCACCACGGACACCGCAGATATACAAAGAATTATTGTAGAATACTATGAAAAACTTTATGCCACTAAATTCAACAACCTAGAAGAAATGGATAAATTCCTAGAAAAATACAACCTTCCTAGATTGAGTCAAGAAGAAGCAGAAAGCCTAAACAGACCTATCAGTAGAGAAGAAATAGAAAAAACCATTAAAAACCTCCCCAAAAATAAAAGTCCAGGCCCTGACGGCTATACCAGCGAATTTTATCAAACATTCAAAGAAGACTTGGTTCCTATTCTATTCAAAGTCTTCCAAAAAATTGAAGAAGAAGCAATACTTCCAAACACATTTTATGAGGCCAACATAACCCTCATACCAAAACCAGGCAAGGATGGCACAAAAAAAGAAAACTACAGACCAATATCTCTAATGAATACAGATGCTAAAATACTAAACAAAATACTAGCAAATCGAATACAACAACATATTAAAAAAATAATACATCATGATCAAGTAGGATTCATCCCAGAATCTCAAGGATGGTTCAACATACGTAAAACGGTTAATGTAATACACCATATCAACAAAACAAAGAACAAAAACCACATGATCTTATCAATAGACGCAGAAAAGGCTTTCGATAAAATACAACACAATTTTATGTTTAAGACTCTCAACAAAATGGGTATAGAAGGAAAATATCTCAACATGATAAAGGCCATATATGATAAACCATCAGCTAACATCATATTAAATGGCACTAAACTGAAGGCTTTCCCCCTTAAATCAGGAACAAGACAGGGTTGTCCACTCTCTCCACTCTTATTTAATGTGGTACTAGAGGTTCTAGCCAGAGCAATCAGACAAGACAAAGAAATAAAAGGCATCCATATCGGAAAAGAAGAAGTAAAGGTATCACTTTTTGCAGATGATATGATCCTATACATCGAAAACCCCAAAGAATCCACAAAAAGACTACTAGAAACAATAAGCCAATACAGTAAGGTTGCAGGATACAAAATTAACATACAGAAGTCAATAGCCTTTCTATATGCCAACAATGAAACAACTGAGAAGGAACTCAAAAGAATAATCCCCTTCACGATTGCAACAAAAAAAATAAAATACTTAGGAATAAACATAACAAAGAATGTAAAGGACTTATATAATGAAAACTATAAACCATTGTTAAGGGAAATCGAAAAAGATATAATGAGATGGAAGAATATACCTTGTTCTTGGCTAGGAAGAATAAATATAATCAAGATGGCTATATTACCCAAAGCAATATACAAATTTAATGCAATTCCCATCAAAATTCCAATGACATTTTTTAAAGAAATAGAGCAAAAAATCATCAGATTTATATGGAACTATAAAAAACCCCGAATAGCCAAAGCAATCCTAAAGAAAAAGAATGAAGCTGGGGGCATAACAATACCTGACTTCAAACTCTATTATAGGGCCACGACCATCAAAACAGCATGGTATTGGCAGAAAAATAGACACTCAGACTAATGGAACAGAATAGAAAGTCCAGAAATAAAACCACATATATATAGTCAAATAATTTTTGATAAAGGGGCCAACAACACACAATGGAGAAAAGAAAGCCTCTTCAATAAATGGTGCTGGGAAAACTGGAAAGCCACATGCAAAAGAATGAAACTGGACTACAGTCTCTCCCCCTGTACAAAAATTAACTCAAAATGGATCAAAGATCTAAACATAAGACCTGAAACAATTAACTACATAGAAGAAGACATAGGTACTCAACTCATGGACCTGGGTTTTAAAGAGCATTTTATGAATTTGACTCCAATGGCAAGAGAAGTGAAGGCAAAAATTAATGAATGGGACTACATCAGACTAAGAAGTTTTTGCTCAGCAAGGGAAACTGATAACAAAATAAACAGAAAGCCAACTAAATGGGAAATGATATTTTCAAACAACAGCTCAGATAAGGGCCTAATATCCAAAATATACAAAGAACTCATAAAACTCAACAACAAACAAACAAACAATCCAATAAAAAAATGGGAAGAGGATATGAATAGACACTTCTCCCAGGAAGAAATACAAATGGCCAACAGATATATGAAAAGATGCTCATCTTCTTTAGCTATTAGAGAAATGCAAATCAAAACGGCAATGAGATACCACCTCACACCTGTTCGATTAGCTGTTATTAGCAAGTCAGGTAATAGCAAATGTTGGAGAGGCTGTGGAGAAAAAGGAACCCTCATCCACTGTTGGTGGGAATGTAAAGTAGTACAACCATTATGGAAGAAAGTATGGTGGTTCCTCAAAAAACTGAAAATAGAACTACCTTATGACCCAGCAATCCCTCTACTGGGTATATATCCCCAAAACTCAGAAACATTGATACGTAAAGACACATGCAGCCCCATGTTTACTGCAGCATTGTTCACAGTGGCCAGGACATGGAAACAACCAAAAAGCCCATCAATAGATGACTGGATAAAGAAGATGTGGCACATATACACTATGGAATACTACTCAGCCATAAGAAATGATGACATCGGAACATTTACAGCAAAATGGTGGGATCTTGATAACATGATTCGAAGCGAAATAAGTAAATCAGAAAAAAACAGGAACTGTATTATTCCATATGTAGGTGGGACATAATAGTGAAACTAAGAGACATTGATAAGAGTGTGGTGGTTACGGGGGGGAGGGGGGAATGGGAGAGGGATAGGGGGTGGGAGGGGCACAAAGAAAACAAGATAGAAGGTGACAGAGGATAATCTGACTTTGGGTGGTGGGTATGCAACATAATTGAACGACAAGATAACCTGGACTTGTTATCTTTGAATATATGTATCCTGATTTATTGATGTCACCCCATTAAAAAAATAAAATTATAAAAAAAAAAAAAAAAAAAAAAAATGAACTTTACTGAACATTTATTTTTAGACAATTTTAGTTTTGTGAGTGAACATCAACAGGTATATGTTAATTTAAAATGCTTAATAAAATTTTGAATTAGGAATCAGTCCATTTTTTTATTACGTTGTCATTTTTAATTTTAGCTACAGATCTTCATATTATGAATAACCCTACACCACAAATTTGAGAGATACAATATCACCTAATGATATGTAAAATAGCAAAGGCATTCAACTTTGAAATCATGAGTTCTAGGTTTGAATCTCTAGATTTTTTTTTCTGTGTGACTTTTAATAAACTATTTAACCTGTTAGAATTTAGTTGCTGATTCTGCATAATATGCATAACAATTTTCATTCCCAGTGTTATTGGTAAAATGAAAAAAAAATTATACTATTATTGCATAGTAGGTACTCCATCAAAATAGATTGACTTCAGTTTTCAAATCAAGTAAAAAATTGTTGTTCTTAAAATAATATACTTTCATAAATTTTACCTTTTTTGATCACAAGATGGCAATATTCTTGGCTGGAATATGTCATCATTTGACAGTAGGTAGAAATTTTGCTCATCTGTTTGCTTTCTCTCCCTCTTCTTTTCTTCCATTTTTCTCATTCAAAGTTTAATCTATACTAAGGATAAAGGAAACTAAACTAAAGTGAAATGCCAAGTCCTTCAGTCAAGTTTGAGAGAAAATATACTTTTCTTTAGCTCAACATGGACATTATCAGAACAAGAAAAGCTAGTTCTTGCAAAACTGAGAAAAAAAATTACCAAAAAAAAATTTTTAAATAAAAATTAAAAAGAAAAAGAAAAGCTTAAGAGTACTGGAATAAAGGCTCTTGATTAACCCAAAATTAAAAAAAAAAAATTAACCCACAATTGTGAAGGTTATTCAGTTACAATGTGGTGTTATTAAGTCACTGAACTTTGTAGAATTTCAGTGACAGTCACACTATTAGATGATGAATAGTTGTCCATCATCATTTATATCCTCATACCTTCCTCCATTTCCCCCCCCCCCCAGCAATCGCCACAGTGTTCTCCATGTATGAGGTCTTCCTTTTCCTTTTTTGCTCAATCCCTTAAACACCTTCACCCAACCACCTCCCCTGATTCCTGCCAAAGCTGTCAGCCTGCTCTGTGTGTATGGGTTTGTCTTATTTTGCTTTTTAGTTTATTTTGTTCATTAGGACAAAATGAGTGAAACCATATGGTACTTGTCTTTCCTTGCCATTATGCTATTTCACTTAGCATAATGCTCTGCATGTCCATCCATGCTGTTGCAAAAGTAAGATTTCATTCTTTTTTATGGCTATATAGTATTCCTCTATGTAAATGTACCACAGTTGTTTCATGCACTAATCTACTAATGGGCACTTGGGCTGCTTCCAAATCTTGGCTATCATAAATAATGCTGCAATGAACATAGGAGTACATATATTTTTTTGAATTAGTGTTTCAGATTTCTTTGAATATATTCCCAGAGGTGGAATCACTGGGTCAATTTTTAAATTTTTTGAGGTGACTCCATACTGTTTCCAGAGTACCAATTTGCATTCTTTCCAGCATTGCATAAGGGTTTCCTTTTCTCCACAGCTTCATCACACTTGTTTGTTGATTTATTGATGACAGCCATTCTGACAGGTGTGAGGTGTTATCTCATTGTGGTTTGAATTTGCATTTCTCTGATAATTAGTGACATTAAACATCTTTTCAAATGTCTGTTTGTACTCTTTATAAAAGTTTCTATTCAGGTTCTTTGCTCATTTTTTTTAACTGGATTGTTTGGGGTTTTTTTGATGTTGAGTTTTATATGTTCTTTATAAATTTGGTGTATTAATCCCTGATCAGATATGTCTGTGAATAAACTGAAAAGACTCATAAAGTTTTGACAATGTATTCGGGGCCTACTAAATGTTTGCAGAAACAAAATGACCTGTTAGAAAAGTACAATGGTCAATAATATTGCTATTAGCACATCGGAAGATGGTGGGATAATATTTAAATGCCTCTGTCAGATGTAGAAAAATTAAAAGAGCTTGGATTTAAGTGGTGCTATTCAAGGGAAAGGAGGTAGAATAAATCTAAGTGACATTTCCTTGAAGAAAAGAGACAGTACTTGTGAATTGTGATAACAATTACTTTGACAGAACAGAACAATGGTGGCTGACAAGTTCAGGCTCAGAGACTGTTACGTTGCATTAAGTGGGCAAGTGGTCTAGAAGGAAGTTCCTCTTGGGTCAAACAAGAAATGACAGAAATCAAAAGGACTGAAAGCCAAAACTCCCTTCTCATTCCTAACCTAATCTCTTAACATAGTTTTGAGCCTGCTTTACAGACATGTGGAAGCGAGAACCCACCAGCAAAGCCACCTCTACCTTGTGAGACCGTTGCCATCATTGGAGATCATTTTGATGACCCTCAGCAGCTGGACAACTAAAGAAACACACCATTTTCCTGTGCCTAGCTGTCCAGTAACAAAACCACATTGCCCTTGGAAACACTCAATAAGAGCCAACTCCCCTCCTCACTCTGGGCCAGTTTTCTTCTCCAGGAACCTGGCCCTTTCCTCTCCTGGAAAGTAAATAAACTTTACTGTTTCAGTCTTTCCACTCTTTGTAAATTTGTTTACTAACCCAAATCTCCAGCCCACCGAACAGGTATCCAAATTGCACTTAAGCAGTTTCATTTTAGATCAGAAGTTGGATAGTTCTTTATATAAAATATATTATGTTATGTCTGAGTCTAGGAAACCTAAGTTTCTGAGGAATAAAGTGAGGGCCAGAGTTGACAAATTCTGAACATACAGTCCCAGCCTACCCTATCAGGAAGGCCACCTTGAGAATCAGCTTTTATCACCCATTTTATTAAAAAGTAGTCAGGTGATACAATATCAATTTGTTTGAAAGAGCATCTATACATCCTGAAACAGCATACTGTTTCAAAGCTATATAGTCAAATAAAATAGCTTGAAGGAAGGTGTATTCAAATTGTGGCTTGTCCTTATCTTAATATTTTCTCCATCAACCCATAATATTTTACATGGACCTCTCAGCTTTTACAAAGCAAGTCTTTCTGAAGGCATGCTCTTATTTAGCATTCAGCTGCTGATGCATTTTTTGTCTTTCTTAAGAATTAAGCTCCCAGGTATTTATCTTATTTTATTTTATAGTGACAGAGACAGAAAGAGACAGAGAGAGGGACAGATAGGGATAGACAGGAAGGGAGAGAGATGAGAAGCATCAATTCTTCGTTGTGGCACCCTAGTTGTTCACTGACTGCTTTCTCATAGGTGCCTTGATGGTGGGGTTGGGGGGAGATGAGGCTACAGCAGACTGAGTGACCCCTTGCTTAAGCCAGCAAACCTTGGGCTCAAGCTGGTAAGCCTTGCTCAAACCAGATGAGCCCGCGCTCAAGAGGGCAACCTCAAGGTTTCGAACCTGGGTCCTCCACGTCCCAGTCCAACGCGCTATCCACTGCACAACCGCCTGGTCAGACCTAGGTGTTTACCTTAAATTTGCATAGACTGCTCTGCACCAAGCCTAGAGCCTGCAAGAACTGTTGCTTGGTAAGTGCCTCCTAACAAAAATCCCCTGCTAAATATTTTACATGACTGAACAAATGAACCTTCTGTTTATCTCACCTTTTGGACAGCAAACCAAATTTGTTCATTGATATAAATTAAATTCTGATGAAGAAATATGACTGCTCTGAGATGGTTAAGATTTGTTGCACAAGTGCAGCTTTAAAAATACGTCAGCATCACCCATGGCAGGACTGATACTTTCTCATCTTTTTCATGTTAGCCTGATGTGTTACTAGCTGTCAAGAAACCGAAGGTGGCCCTGGCGACTGGCTTATATTTGGCATAGTCTGTGGCAGAATTCGATACAGATGAGTATGGAGCCACCACCACCTTTGAATGGTGGAGCAGAAGACTAGATGCTGTTATGGTTCCCATGGCTGTCCCTTTTGGGGGTCGTAGGCTGGCTGACTTTTACAGTTCTTCGTGAGGAAACCAAGAGCTCTGTGGAAGAGGCTGCCTGGGACCTGCAAACTGAGCAGTGGAAGGAGCTGGAGCAAATGTGGGAGAAACAGATGCTGACCCTGGAGCTGGAGCAAGCTCCGGAAAAGGAGGCCGACTTGGTTCGTGAGATTTGCTTGGAAATGGAGCAGCTGCTGGAGGAGGAATCACAGGTTCGTGAGTTGCTGATTGCCCTGGACGTTCTGGAGATTTCTGAGAGCCAGCTGTGGCAGGAGGCCGGGGCTGGGGCTGAGGCTGGGGCCGGGATGGCAAGGTCCATGCAGGCGGCCTGGGGTTCAAGCCTGGCAGCGGGAGCTGGCGTTTCCAGCTCCTACCCGGAGGATGAGGAGAATTGGGCTGGAGTTGCAATCCGCAGTCTCCAAATGATAAGAGCCCAGCAGCAAGGTGTATTTGCTACGCCCCTGGTAGGTCTGCGATTTTGAGACATAGGGGTGGATGCCATAATTCTCTCCAGAGCAGAGATGGAAGTGCTGACTGCCATTTCCACGTGCTCCTCCTTGGGACAGTGTAAGACCTGCCAGGATGGCAGGCATGAGGGGGGTGTCTGATGCCCCATGTACATGGACTGATTTTCTGGACTATGACCAGAGTGGGTACTGGCTCCTTTGTTGGATGGACTTATGGATTTTGAACAATGTGAGATACCCTGATGGGAGTGGGGGGCAGCTTTGCTGGAGGCCCTTCTCCTGCCCCAAGAAGCTTTTCCCCTCGCAAGAAAAAAGGCGAGGGACATTTTGCACTTTTGGCAAAGTGCTCAGAGACTGGTGAAATGTACCTTTGTAATTGTTGAAATCGTTTGATTTGTCATGTTGTAATTTGTGTAATGTGCCTAATTTCCTTGCACAGGGATGCCGGTGGTGTAGATTGTGGGTAGTAAAGTGAGCATAGGGGTGGATTGTTGGGAAGATAAAGTATATTATGGTCACTTTGTTAAAGATGGCGCTGCCCATGTGGAAGCCTGTCTCCCAGGTGATGATTTTAGTTGCCCTTATGCTTGGAATGAGCGTAATTATATTAATGTGTGTTGGGGGTGGGCTGTGGGCAGGCAGGATCCTTGTAGCCTGGGGCTTGGTTTTAGGACTAAGCCTTTCCACCCTTTTTAATGTGGGGTGAACTCTGTATCAGAGACTTCCCTATTTTGTATATTGGATTAAAGGTTTTGATCTGCACTATAAAGTGGGGCAGACTGGGTGCTTGCTCTCTCGGTTCCTGAGATTAGCATTAAAGAGGAGAGCAGAGAAAGGCCACATGGAGGAGGCCAGGAGAAGCAGCCAAGATGGTGGAGTGCTGAGTGAAAATCCAGTTTGTGCAGAGTTTGTGCAGGGAGAAGGAAGGAGATAGGGAACAGAGGTGAATAAGTCTGGTGAGCTAGGAACCTTTGATTCTAGGAAACTTGGATAAGTCAGTGGCTTTGGGAGCCCTGAATGGAAAGGGAAGTGTTTTCCCACTGTGTGTATTTCTTGCCCGCCCGGTGCAAGCTAGGATTAAAGATGATGGCCCACTAGTTCTTGACTCCGTTGTTTCATTACCATCTCCCCAAATGCAATGTGAACCTGCACTGCCATAATGATGGCCACTGGCCTTATAATACACTCATCTGAGCATGTCCAGGTGCAGGCAACCCCATGCCAGCAGCAATCCCTACATCTAACACTCCCTTTTGTAGTTCGGGGCTGATAACCTTTTTCATCTCAGTCTGCCTGCACTCAGGTGCTTTTAAAATAAACTTTCCTTTTGGAACACACTAGCCTCTTGTTTTCAGTTCTTCAGACGGTTTCTGCCTTTCAGAAATGTGCAAAGCTCTGTCCTCCCACCACTCTAGAAATCTTATATGATCTGTGTATACCCAAGCTGTGAAATGGGTGACTGTTGGTCAAATAAGTTTGTAAATATGATATATATATTTGCTCATTTATAGTTTGCATTGGGTGTGGGGGACAGGCTGTAAGCAGGCAGGGTCCTTATAGCCTAAGGCTTAGTTTTAAGACTAAGCTTTTCCCCACACCCTTGACTGATTGCATGATGTGGGGTGGTGCACTCTCATGAGGAATCTCATTATGCCTCAGATAAGTGACTTTCTATCAGAGAACTTCCTTGTTTGTATATTGGATTAAAGGTTTTGATTTCTACACTATAAAGTGGGGCAGAGTAGTCCATGGAGGAGGAGAGCAGAGAAAGGCCACGTAGAGGAGAACAGAAGCATCCAAGATAGCGGAGTGATGAGGGAGAAGCCAGTTTGTGCAGAGAGAAAGAAGGAGATGGGGAACAGAGGTGAGGTTAGAAAACTTTGATTTTAAGAAATTCGGATAAGTCAATAGCTTTGTGAGCACTGAATGAGTGGGTTTTGGAGCCCAGTGTGTGTTTTTACTTGCCTGCCGGGTGCAAGCTAGGATTAAAGATGATGGCCCACCAGTTCTTGACTCTGTTGTTTCATTACCGACTGTCCAAATCTAATGTGAACCTGCATGGGCCAGGCGGCTGTGATGGTGGCCGTGGCTACTGGCTTTACAATGACCCCAGGACGAACAGACACCTTGCAAAAAATGGGTTTTTTTTTCTCACACAGAATGTTTATTTGTGAGGAAGACCATCTTTTCCTTTTATAAAAATTCCACTTTCATAAGAGCAGCAACTTCACATGAAATAGTGGAAAGAAAAAATAAAGACATTATATATATGGCCTAAAAGGGCAAGTAAAAACACTAAAGAGAGCATTTTGAAAATATGCTTTGACACTGTAAGGCCAGGGGCTGCCCCCATGGCCACGCAGGTTCCCATTGGATTTGGGCAGACAGTAAAGGAACTGTGGAGCCAGAAAATGGTGGGCCATTCTGTTTCCTATAGTCTTATAACAGCGGACCAGCTAACAGGCAGGGAAGACCATTCCCTTCCTCCCATCTCAGTATCCCACCAGACTCAGCGATCCCCAGCCAAACAAGCTGGGTGGAAATCAGGGCACCCAAGTCCTGACTTGGTCTTTGGTTCCATAACCCAGACTTATTTTCTGGACTCACCCTCTGCACTCTCCCTCTGTACTCCCAGCCAAAACTAGCTGGGGGAAAAAACCCTTCTCCAGCAAACAATGGCCCCTCCCAAGCAAGAAAGCAATCCTCAGTTTACAATCTGCTGCCTTGAGGGCAAGCAAGCACAGCCTTCCATAGACTATACACAAGTGAGCAAACTTAAAAAAATATTTGTTTATCCAAAGAAATGTAGAATTAAGTCATCTCTTCCACTAGGCACAAAACTAAAGATAAACAGAACATAAGGAGCTGAACTATTTAATGTGACGTAACTTTGATTATAAGGTTTTTACAGGATAATGTGTTTAAAATAAACTTTGCCCTTGGAAACACATACATTACTGTGGCACTTTTTGAACCATTCATGATACTTTCATATGTATAACACTGCCATGCCATAGAAATGGCTCTCAGACGAAGATCATGCCTAATAGTTCTTTGAGGACTCAAAATACATACAGGTGAGTAAGAATAAGAGAAGTGTCATTGCTTAGGGTTTTCTATCCTGTTCTAAAACAGACTTTTACCTAAATGCTGTTAAATTCCTGCTAAACATTCAGGGGTCTTATTCATGGAAATGGTAATTTTTGAGAACAAAGAAAGCTAAGACATGAATGAATAGAAAAGAACTCTAATTCCACCATTAAAAAATCAGAAGCCTTCAGAGGTCAAATATTTGCCTAAATCTTTATAATTAATTAGTGTTGTCCAACTAGTTAAGGATTAGTCTTTCTATCTCCCTACCTCAGTGTTCCAGTTCGATGCTTTATCCACTGCGCCACCACAGGTCAGGCCTCTCTATCTCCCTACCTCATGCTCATTAACCCCAGTAATAATTCTTATTTTTAACTTCATGAATCCTATTTAATGAGCTAGAACGTGTGTCAAATGGTCAAATTTTATCGTTATAATCAACTTTAATATAAACACACTTGTATAATTTACTTCCATTACATATTTCAGGTGGTAAATCCCAGACGTGGCAATATTTAATGTGAAAATGATGTAGCCTTTAATCATTTATTTATATGTGGTAGTTGGTGTAATATTGCTGCTGTTATTGTTATAAAGTACCACACCCCAGATTCTGAGAAGGCATTATCAATATCAGTTTTCAGCATTTTGGGGACCTTACAACATTATAGGAATAATAGAACTGTTAAAAAATAATTATACTAATTATTATTATTAAATCTTAGGATAGGTTAATACAACAATTGTGAAATCCAGTTAATTGATAAAGTAAAATACACCACATTTTAAAAGGAACCAATTTTACCTGAATAAGTTCTGTGTTCAGTTCTAGTCAACATTTTAAGATGAGATCTGGCAAGTTAGAACGTTTGTCATGAAAATTAGCCATAGTTCAGAGTTTGAATAATAACTATTTTTCTCCTTTAAGATATAGGTAACTGGACCAAATCGAGAAATATTCTAACCACACCTTGTGACATCATGTCTTTGCACATTTATGAAATCTGATAATATTGTCTTTTCCTAGCTGTAGGCATTTGGGTCAAGGTGATGAAAGAGACACGGCAAAGGTGAAGTGATGGGACTGACTCTATGTGGGGGGAAAAGAACATCCACCTGGAGGTGGGAGAGGGTTATAGAAAGCATAGGGGGCCATGGGGCACCAAGGCTGAATTTCACTGGCTTTACCATCTTGCCTGACAATTAACCTCACAGACACCCAAGACTGTAGAAGGCAATCCGTCAATAACCTTTGGAATTAGCCTAGAAAAGATTGTTTGTAGCCAATCCAGGGCTCTGAAATCAGGCCTACAGGTGTGTTTAATTGTAATTTCTGTATTTCTCTACCAAGTGCATAATCCATTTTCCTTAGTTACAGGAACAAAGCCCCAGCCTGCAGCACCAGAGCCTAGAAGAGGTGTATGGACAGTATTTAGCTGGAAACAAGTCAGGATACTGTTTGTGAGAAAGAGACTGATTTCCTATTCTTCTTAAAGGGACTGCACAGAAAATCTCTCTCACAATCACTCACCCGGGGCTCCGGGGATGGGGAGAGAGGAGAGGACCAGAGTAGCAGAAATACAGTGTAATCTAGGAGGGACAGGGAGACACATTTTGAGAGACAGACACCCTAAGCTCTGGGATGAGTCACTCCCCAAATCTGAAGTGAATATTTCCCCTGGAAAAAGCAATACCAGCAAAGGGAAGCAGGAAATCAGACAAACAAGCTCTCCCACGGCACTCAGAGCAGAGTCGCTTAGAAAGAGGGAGCTTTTGGAAATATAGCAGTGAGTGTTAGGGTCTGAGCTGCAGCACCCCCACCCATACTGCTCAGGGCTTGCCTGAGGGTGGGTGGCAGTGGGACACAAAAACACGATTCTGTCAGCAAGGGCGGAAGCCGGCTAGCCACCACTGAGGCCCAGGTGTGAGCTCACTCTTGCTTGGCTGGGGAGGAAGGGACGTGCAAAAGAGGTCAAGCCCAGGCCTGGCCTGTGGTGGCGCAGTAGATAAAGCATTGACCTGGAATGCTGGGGTCACCAGTTCAAAACCCTGGGCTTGCCTGGTCAAGGCATATATGGGAGTTGATTCTTCCTGCTCCTCCCCCCTTTCTCTCTCTCTCTCTTTCTCTTTCTCCCTCTAACTCTCTCTCTTCTCTAAAATGAAAAAATAAATAAATTTAAAAAAAAAGAGGTCAAGCCCAGCTCCTGGCCGCCTGCAATCCAGCCTGCAGGGGAAGGGCAGGAACCCCGGAAGGGGTGGAGACCTGCGCATGAGCAAGGGTGCAGGAGCACAGCCTTGCCCCACCAATGGAACATAGACTTGTGGCCTGACTTGGGAGCCAGCTCCTCCCGTGGGGGTGGAGCCAAAAGCCTAGAACAGGCGGAATCCCGCTACTGAGCATGGGCACACAGTCCAGGCAGTGTGTGGAGCCAAGGCTTGCAGTCGTCCCATGAGTGAGCTCCTCCTGCAAGGGCAGAGCGAAAGCCTGGAATCAGGTGGAGACCCGCAGCTGAACAAAGGTGCTCACCCCTGCCCTCAGGGCTGAGCATAACGCCACACGCGGGGGCGGGGCGAAGGCCAAGACAACAAGGCTTGTATACCCGAGCACGTGATCACAGCCACTCCTGTGAAGGAGAGGCAGAAACCACAGCAAAAGCCCCAGTGGGCAGGCACCAGCAACGCCCATACCCAAATGCCCTAGGCAGCAATAGCAGAGGGGGAGGTGGCCCTGCAGCCAGACCACACCTAGGAAACACAGAGGACACACCCAGTGGACTCCAGTGGCCAAAACCTTCTTTTACACAAACAAAATGAGAAAGGAGAGAAATACAACATGACTGAATCAAGAGAAATCCCCAGAAAAGAACCTGAATGAGTCAGATATAACCAAATTACCAGATGCAGAGTTTAAAATAACAATTATTAGAATACTCAAAAATATTAGAATAGTCATTACGAACACCAAAATAGAGATAGCAAATATAAAAAAGGACATTAAAATAATAAAAAATAATCAGTCAGAAATGACCAATACAATATCAGAAATGAAGAACACAATGGAAGAAATTAAAGGCAGGACGGATGAAGCTGAGAATCGAATCAGCGAGTTAGAGGACAAGATAAATAAAGGCAAGGAAGCAGAGCAGAAAAAAGAAAAGAGACTCAAAAAGTCTGAAGAAACTCTAAGACAGCTCTGTGACGACACAAAGAGAAATAACATCCGCATCATAGGGGTTCCTGAAGAAGAAGAGAAAGAACAAGGGATAGAGACTTTGTTCAAGCACATCATAGCTGAACACTTCCCTCAATTAAGACAGGAAAACATCTCACAAGTTTAAGAAGCACAGAGAACTCCATTAAAGAGAACCCCAAAGAAATCTACACCAAGACACATCATAATAAAAATAACAAAGATAAGTGATAAAGAGAAAATATTAAAAGCTGCTAGAGATAAAAAGACTATTACCTACAAAGGAGCCCCCATAAGGATGACTTCAAACTTCTCAACAGAAACACTTGAGGCCAGAAGGGAATGGCAAGAAATATTCAAAGTAATGCAAAACAAGAGCCTACAACTAAGACTACTTTATCCAGCAAGGCAATCCTTTAAAATTGAAGGAGAAATAAAAAGCTTTCCAGACAAAAAAAAACTCAAGGAATTCACTACAACCAAATCAAGGCTGCAAGAAATACTAAGGTGCCTGTTGTAAACAGATAAAAGGAGAAAAAGAATATAGCAAAAGAGGAATACAGTTTTAAAGAATAAAATGGCAATAAACAATTACATATCAATAACAACCTTAAATGTAAATGGATTAAATGATCTGATCAAAAGACATAGGGTAGCTGCGTGGATAAGAGTACAGGACCCATACATATGCTGTCTACAAGAGACAAACCTTAAAACAAAATATGTACATAGACTGAAGATAAAAGGATAGAAAAAACTATTTCACGCAAATGGAAATAAAAAAAAAAGCTGGGGTAGCAATACTTATATCAGACAAAATGGACTTTAAAACAAAGACTATAGTAAGAGATAAAGAAGGTTGCTACATAATGATAAAGGGAAAAATCCAACAGGAAGTTATAACCGTTATAAATATCTACGCACCTAATACAGGAGCACCTAAATATATAAAACAGACTTTGATGGATTTAAAGAGCGAGATCAACAACAATACTATAATAGTAGGGGATTTCAATACCCTACTAACATCACTAGATAGATCCTCAAGAAAGAAAATTGACAAAGAAACGGCAGACTTAAAGGACATACTAGATCAACTTGATTTAATAGATATCTTCAGAACCATTCACCCTAAGGCAGCAGAATATACATTCTTTTCAAGTGCTCATGATACATTCTCTAGAATAGACCACATGTTAGGGCACAAAAGCGGCCTAATAAATTTAAGAAAATTGAAATCTTATCGAGCAGTTTCTCTGATCACAATGGCATGAAACTAGAAATTAACCACAACAGAAAAACTGAAAAATACTCAAACACTTAGAAACTAAATAGCATGTTATTAAATAATGAATGGGTTAACAATGAGATCAAAGAAGAATTTTTTTTTAATTTTAATTTTATTTTACTTATTCATTTTTAGAGAGGAGAGAGAGAGGAAGAGAGAGAGTGATAGAGAGGGAGAGAGAGAGAGGAGGGGGGAGGAGCTGGAAGCATCAACTCCCATATGTGCCTTGACCAGGCAAGCCCAGGGTTTCAAACCGGCGACCTCAGCATTTCCAGGTCGACGCTTTATCCACTGCGCCACCACAGGTCAGGCCAAAGAAGAAATTTTAAAAATTCCTAGAAACAAATGATAATGAGTATACATCAACTCAAAATTTATGGGACACATCCAAAGCAGTCCTGAGAGTGAAGTTCATAGCATTACAGCCATACCTCAAGAAGCTAGAAAAAGCTCAAATAAACAACTTGACCCTGCATCTAAAAGAACTAGAAAAAGAATAGCAAGTAAAGCCCAGAACTAGTAGAAGGAAGGAAATAATAAAGATCAGAGCAGAAATAAATGACATAGAGCCTAAAAAAACAATACAAAGGATCAATGAAACTAGGAGCTGGTTCTTTGAAAAGGTAAATAAGATTATGAACCTTTAACTAGACTAATCAAGAAAAAAAGAGAGAGGACTCAAATTAATAAAATTAGAAATGAGAGTGGAGAAATAAAAACTGACACAACAGAAATACAAAATATTGTAAAAAATACTATGAAGAACTGTATGCCAAAAATCTAGACAACCTAGATGAAATGGAAAAATTCCTTGAAACATATAGTCTTTCAAAAATTAATCTGGAAGAATCAGAAAACCTAAACAGAGCAATTACAAGAAATGAGATTGAAACAGTTTTCAAAAAACTTCCACCCTGGCTGGTTGACTCAGTGGTAGAGCATCGGCCTGGCGTGCGGAAGTCCCGGGTTCGATTCCCGGCCAGGGCACACAGGAGAAGCGCCCATCTGCTTCTCCCTCCCTTTCCCTCTCCTTCCTCTCTGTCTCTCTCTTCCCCTCCCGCAGCCGAGGCTCCACTGGAGCAAAGATGGCCCGGGCACTAGAGTGGCTCTGGTCGAGGCAGAGCTATGCCCCGGAGGGGCAGAGAATCGCCCCCTGATGGGCAGAGCATCGCTCCCTGGTGGGCATGCCGGGTGGATCCCGTTCGGGCGCATGCGGGAGCTGTATGACTGTCTCTCCCCGTTCTAGCTTCGGAAAAATCCAAAAAAAAAAAAAAAAACTTCCAAAAAAGACAAGTCCTAGGACTGACGGCTTCGCAAGTGAATTCTACCAAATATTCAAGGAAGAACTAACTCCTATCCTTCTCAAGCTATTTCAAAAAATTCAAGAGGAAGAACGACTTCCAAGCTCCTTTTATGAGGCGAGTATAATTCTGATTCTAAAACCAGGCAAAGACAACAAAAGAAAGAAAATTATAGGCCACTATCCCTGATAAATTTAGATGCTAAAATCCTCAACAAAATATTAGCAAACCAGATCCAGCAATATATGAAAAAATCATACACTATGATTAAATGGGATATATTCTTGGGAGGCAAGGCTGGTACAATATTCGCAAATCAATCAATGTGATTCATCACATAAACAAAAGGAAAGAGAAAAACCACATGATAATTTCAATAGATGCAGCAAAAGCATTTGATAAAATCCAGCACCCATTCATGATCAAAACTCTCAACAAAGTGGGAATACAGGGAACATACCTCAACATGATAAAGGCCATCTATGACAAACCCACAGCCAACATCATACTCAATGGGCAAAAATTAAAAGCAATCCCCTTAACATCAGGAACAAAGCAGGGGTGCCCCCTATCACCACTCTTATTCAACATAGTTCTGGAAGTCCTAGCCACAGCAATCAGACAGAAAAAGAAATAAAATGCATCCAGATTGGAAAAGAAGAAGTAAAACTATCATTATTTGCAGATGAGATGATATTATTATATATAGAAAACCCTAAAGTCTCAGTAAAAAAAAACTACTAACCTGATAAATGAATTCAGCAAGGTAGCAGGATATAAAATTAATACTCAGAAATCAGAGGCATTTTTATACACTAACAATGAACTCTCAGAAAGAGAAATTAAGGAAGCAATCCCATTTACTACTGCTACCAAAAAAATAAAGTACCTAGGAATAAATTTAACCAGGGAGATTAAAGACTTGTACTCAGAAAATTATAAAACATTGATAAAAGAAATCAGGGAAGATAAAAACAAGTAGAAGCATATACCATGCTCATGGTTAGGAAGAACAAACATCATTAAAATGTCTATATTACCCAAAGCAATTTATGAATTCAATGCATTACCGATTAAAATACTAATGACTTACTTCAAAGATATAGAACACATATTGCAAAATTTTATGTGGAACCAAAAGAGAACATGAATAGCCTTAGCAATCTTGAAAAGGAGGAATAAAGTGGGAGGTATCACACTTCCAGATATCAAGTTATACTACAAGGCCATTGTACTCAAAACAGCCTGGTACTGGCATAAACGCAGGCATATAGATCAATGGAATAGAACAGAGAACCCAGAAATAAATCCACAGGTCTATGGACAACTGATATTTGACAAAGGAGGTAACAGCATACAATGGAGTAAAGACAGTCTCTTTAATAAATGGTGTTGGGAAAACTGGACAGTACCCTGCAAAAAAATGAAACTAGACCACCAACTTATACCATTCACAAAAATAAACTCAAAATGCATAAAAGACTTAAATGTAAGCTGTGAAACCATAAGTATTTTAGAAGAAAACACAGGCAGTAAGCTCTCCGACATCTCTCGCAGCAATATATTTGCTGATTTATCTCCAGGGGCAAGTGAATAAAAGACAGGATAAACAAATGGGACTATATCAAACTTAAAAGCTTCTGCACAACTAAAGACAATAAGAACAGAATAAAAAGACAAACTACACAATGGGAGAATATATTTGACAATACGTCTGATAAGGGTTTAAAAACCAAAATTTATAAAGAACTTGTAAAACTCAATACCAGGAAGACAAACAATCCAATTTAAAAATGGGCCAAAGAAATGAATAGACACTTTTCCAAAGAGGACATACAGATGACCAATAGGCATATGAAAAAATGCTCACCATCACTAATCATTAGAGAAATGCAAATTAAAACCACAATGAGACATCACCTCACACCAGTCAGAATGGCGCTCATCAACAAAACAACACAGAATAAGTGCTAGCGAGGATGTGGAGAAAAGGGAACCTTCCTGCAATGCTGGTGGGAATGCAGACTGGTGCAGCCACTGTGGAAAACAGTATGGAGATTTCTCAAGAAATTAAAAATTGATCTGCCTTTTGACCCAGCTATACCACTGTTAGGAATATACCCAAGAACACCATAGCACTGTTGAAAAGAAGAAATGCACCCCCATGTTTATGGCATCATTGTTCCAATAGCGAAGATCTGTAAACAGCCCAAGTGTCCATCAGTGAACGAGTGAATGAAAAAGCTTTGGTAAATATTTACTACAGAATACTACTCAGCCATAAGAAATGATGACATCAGATCATTTACAACATGGATGGACCTTGATAACATTATATTGAGCGAAATAAGTAAATGAGAAAAAACTAAGAACTGTATGATTCCATACAGAGGCGAGACATAAAAATGAGACTCAGAGACATGGACAAGAGTGTAGGGGTTACATGGTTGGGGGTAGGAGAGGGAGTGGATTGGGGGAGGGGAGGGTCACAAAGAAATCCAGTTAGAAGGTGACGAAAGACAATTGGACTTTGGGTGATGGGAATGCAGCATAATCAAATGTCAAAATAACCTAGAGATATTTTCTCTGAACATATGTACCCTGATTTATCAATGTCAACCCATTAAAATTAATTTAAAAAATAAAATAAAAAGACTTAAGTTTCCTTAAAAAAAAAAAATAATGGCCTAAAGTTTCATTGCATTTCTACCCACCAAACATTAATGTTAAAAGGCCTATTCAATCCAAGTGACTGAAAACTTTGCTGATGCACAGAGAATGGAGAAAGAGACTCAGATTAGTGTCACTTAAATTGTAGCTATTTTTAACAGCAGTTATGTTTTTGTGTAAATTTAAATTTCATGGTATCTGCTTATAGATTATTAATCAAACGAAAATATTCAACTACAGTTTCCCCCCATAATTAAAGTTTCATTTTGCATCACCTGCCACTTGCACTTCAGTTGCATCACCTGCCACTTGCAGTTGTAGTCTCACAGATATATAAGAAATGTCAACTTCAAAGTTGCCATCTCTTACAAATGATGAATTCAGCTTTGTGGGTTAATGCTACATGTGGCCTGCTCCTATGATAATTAAATGTGATGCAACGTGCTTTAGAAGCAATCAAGCAGAAATTGTTTCCCCAAAGGTGCCCAAGAACAGATTACCTGAGCAACTAAGTCTGGTGCATTTTAATACATATATTGAAATCAATTAGCACATCTCATAGTACTGATATGTAAATAAAAATTTCAAGAAAGCAAGCACCACCATTTTTACTGTTTTTTCCCCCAAGATATGTGTTAATGAATCTGGTAAAATTTATTAAAAATATGTATTATTCACATGAGGGAAAGTTAATTTCATTATTCTTTTAGTTACTAAATGTTATTGAAGATGAAGTCTGTACTTCCTGATGAAAAAGATAGCTCCTAACAAACTTATCTTCACACAAACAATGGCCATACATGCTGGATAAAATATGAAAAGCAACTAGCTAAGGGCTTTGGAGACAGAACAAAGCAGGGTATTTCTGAGGCAGGGTAGTCAGAAGCCAGGAAGATTCCTTGTCAAATTGAATGGGAAACAGGGACAGAAGGCTGACTCAAACTGGCCCCATCCAGCACCCTAACCCATCAGCCTCCTTCTCCCTTGTACATCCACTCTCGTAGGCATTACACACTCAGGACAGTGAGGTTCTGATGAGCATCATGTAACCTTAAGAACAAAGCCTCCAGTCTGTTGACAACAGGAACAAAGCTTTGGCCAAAATGCAGGTAACATTTAGGCCTCAGTTCTGTTTCAGCTCCAGGTCCGGAAAAGCAGAAAGGCCAGGCAGAGTGACACCATGGTTGGCATCAGGACCAGCTTTTTTGAGATGACTAATGAACCGCTACTCTAGGGCCAACCAATTAGTGAAGACCATGACCCTAAGGGGACACACATATGGAGAGCTGATGAATATTCTATTGAGATCCTCCCTAGACTTTTCCTAAAACTTTTGCCCTTAGAAAACATGTAAAAACCCTTGTGGCAAAGAACCCAGTGCGCACTTTCTCTCTAGAGTACTCCCTTGCCTTTCCTCATTCTTTCTTATGATGCATAGCCTTGCTTTCTTTCTCCAAGGGCCCTTGTTTTGCCCCAGTATCTTGTTTCCTGAGTCCATGCAGCCCAGCTGGCTCACTTGTAGCTCAGTGACTTCTTTTCTAAAAGGCCAAGGCAGCCTCATCTAGGCTCATTCCTGTTGCCATGATCTTGCCTCTTCTATATTAAGCCCTTCCTTTATTTCATAGTCTGCACCTTTAATACACACACTCTCAATATGGCCCAAACTCCTGTTGTGAAATCTTTCCTGTACAAAGTTAAGAACTGAGAGCCCGCATTACTGCTAATATTTCTAGAAGGGAGTCAAAACTAGAAGAACATTCCCAGCATATAGTAGATCCATATTTTGTTGATGCTTTAACAACATCTAAACCTTCTGCAAATTCAGAAGAGACAGGCTAAAAAAACAAGGAGGAGAACCACTGGAGTAATAGGGCTGCCAAAGAGGAAGGAGTAGAAAGGCGAGACCTAGGAAAGAAAATGATTAATTCATTGCCCATACTCAGCCTAAGTGCCTGGATGAACATTGACTCACGAAAGTGGGAGTGAGGGACGCTAGGTGAGAAGAAATTAAAGCAATTTACAACTAAACTCACAAGATGAGGAAATGTGTGTCATATGCATCACAGGAATGGGCGGTCTGAAAATTGAGTCTAAAGAAGAAAGCTGCCTGCTAAAATCAGAATTATAAACAATATTCGGGGAAAAAACTATATAGACTTTATACAGAATAATACCCGTAATGTTCAGGAGGTGGTCCATAATTATCAGATACAGGAAGACCAAGAATGTGGCCCAATTCCAAGGTAAAAGATATGCAAAAGATGCCAATTAGCATGGCTCAGAGGCTAGAAGGGCCAGATTAGAATGGTAAAGCAGCTGTTACAATTATGTGTGTGAGGCAAATGAAAACGTATTCATAATAAATGACACAGGAAATTTCATCAAAGATTCAGATAACTTAAAAAAGGAAATAAAATATTAGAACTAAAATAAACACATAAAATGAAATCCCTAAATGAGCTTAATAATAGAATGGAGAGATCACAGAAAAGAAATAGTACATTTGAAAATCTATCAATCCTGACCTGTGGTGGCGCAGTAGATAGTGTCCACCTGGAATGCCGAAGTTGCCGGTTCGAAACCTTGGGCTTGCCTCATCAAAGCACATACAAGAGGCAACTACTATGACTTGATGCTTCCCATTTTCTCACCCCTTTTTCTTTCTTTCTCTCCACTCTCTCTAAAAAGTCTGTCAGTAGATATCATTAAATCAAAAGAGGAGAGGGAAAAAAAGATTTACAAAAATTTAACTGAGCTTAAAAAAATAATGGGACATTTTGTATTTCTTTAATTATTTTTTTGTTTATTATTTTAGAGAAGAGATAAAGAAAGAGATAGAGAGAGAGAGAGAGAGAGAGAGAAGGAGGGAAGGAGCAGGAAGCATCAACTCCCATATGTGCTTTTACTGTGCAAGCCCAGAGTTTTGAAACGGCGACCTCAGCGTTCCAGGTCAGCTTGATCCACTGCGCCACCACAGGTCAAAACATTTTGTATTTTTAAATGCAACCAAAAAGATTAGTGTAAATCCAAAGCAAATAAAACAAAACAGGAATGATAAAAGCAAAAATAACAAAATAGAAAGGATGCAAATGTAGAAAAAATTTATAATGCCAAATTTTGTTTATTAAAATATAAAGATTAAATTTTTCAAAAAAAATACAAATGGTCTTTCAGATATTAAGATAATAAATAGTATTACAAACAACTTTATGCAAAACAATTAGGTATGATAAAAATTCCTAGAAAGATAAGAATGAAAGAAGTTTTGACTTTGGGTAATGGAAACACAATGCAATATACAGATGATATACCATAGAATTATACATTTTAAACCTATATAATTCTATTAACCAATGCCAACTCCAATAAATTTAATTTAAAAAGGAAGTGATACCAATAACTCTGTTTTCCTAATCTAGTGAAACAGTTGGTGGGCATCAACAGCATTTTGAAAAACAAAGATAGCATAGCATTTTACCCTTAAAAAAAAAAAAAGATAAGAACTGTGAAAGCTCACTCAGAAGGAAGCAAATAACCTGGATAGCGCTAGACGAACTATAAAAATTAAACTAAGAGTTAAACACCTTCTAACAAGTAAAACTACAGGCTAAAATGGCTTCATGGATAGGTTCTGCCAAACATAAAAGAAATAAAATTAGTTATACACAAAGCCTTCATAAAATAGAGAACCGTTATCAACTCATTTTGTGACCTTGACATTGCCAAGAGAGTGAAAGAAATACTAGAAGTTACATGGTGACAAAATGATAAATGTAATTCTTCTAATTAGTAAAGAAGATCAACTTTTTAAACATGGCATAGGAACAACTGGAATACCAAACTAAAAACTGAAATATCATAAACTATTCCTTACATTGCATACTAAAATAAATACTCAATGATTTAGAGATCTAAAGTAAAACTGAAATTATTCAAGTATTAAAGAAACAGTAGTTTATTTTCTTTATATCCTTAGAGATGAGAAATTTCCTATGTCTTATCCAAAAGCACTAACAAAAAAATTCAATAAACTTGATATCATTGTTTTTTATTTTAATGGGGTGACATTAATCAATCAGGTTACATAGGTTCAGAGAAAACATCTCAGTTTTATTTTGACATTTGATTATGTTGCATACCATCACCCAAAGTCATATAATGTTCTGTTACCTTCTATCTGGTTTTCTTTGTGCCCTTCCTCTCCCCCTACACCATCCTTTCTCCTCCTTACCCCTAGTACCTCCACACTCTTATCCATGTCCCTGAGTCTCACTTTTATGTCCCACATATGTATGGAATCATATAGTTCTTAGTTTTCTCTGATTTACTTATTTCACTCAGCATAATGTTAGCAAGGTCCATCCATGTTGTTGTAAATGATCCGATGTCATCATTTCTTATGGCTGAGTAGTATTCCATAGTATATATGTACCACATCTTCTTTATCCAGTCATCTATTGAAGGACTTTTTTGTTGTTTCCAAGTCTTGGCCACTGTGAACAATGCTGCAATGAACATGGGGCTGCATGTTTCTTTACATACCAGTGTTTTAAGTTTGGGGGATATATACCCAGTGGAGAGATTGCTGGGTCATATGGTAGTTCTATTTTTAATTTTTTGAGGAACCACCATAGTTTTTTCCATAGTGGTTGTACTACTTTACATTCCCACCAACAGTGGGTGAGGGTTCCTTTTTCTCCACAGCCTCTCCAACACTTGTTATTACCTGTCTTGTTGATGATAGCTAATCTAACAGGTGTGAGGTGGTATCTCATTGCAGTTTTGATTTGCATTTCTCTAATAGCTAATGAAGATGAGCATCTTTTTATATATCTGTTGGCCATTTGTATTTCTTCCTAGGAGAAGTGTCTGTTCAAGTCCTCTTCCCATTTTTTTTTATTGGATTGTTTGCTTCTTTGTTGTTGAGTTTTATGAGTTATTTGTATATTTTGGATATTAGGCCCTTATCGGTGCCCATGTTTGAAAATATCATCTCCCATTTAGTTGGCTGTATATTTTGTTGTCAGTTTCTCTTCCTGTGCAAAAGCTTCTTAGTCCGATGTGGTCCCATTCATTTATTTTTGCCTTTATTTCCCTTGCCTTAGAGTCATATTTGTAACCAATGGGGTCCATGAGTTTAGTACCTATGTTTTCTTCTACGTAACTTATTGTTTCAGGTCTTATATTTAGGTCTTTGATCCATTTTGAATTAATTTTAGTACAAGGGGCAAAATGTGGTCGAGTTTCATTCTTTTGCATGTGATTTTCCAGTATTCCCAGCATCATTTGTTGAAGAAGCCTTCTTTTCTCCATTGTGTGTTCTTGGGCCCTTTATCAAAAATTATTTGACCATATACATGTGGTTTTATTTCTGGGCTTTCTATTCTGTTCCATTGGTTGGAGTGTCTATTTTTCTGCGAATACCATGCTGTTTTGATTGTCTTGGCTCTATAATATAATTGGAAGTCAGGTATTGTAATACCCCCAACTTCGTTCTTTTTCCTTGGGATTGCTCTGGCTATTCAGGGTTTTTTATTGTTCCATATAAACCTGATGATTTTTTGCTCCATTTTTAAGAAAAATGACATTGCAATTTTGATGGGAATTGCATTAAATTTGTATATTGCTTTGGGTAATACAGTCATTTGGACTATATTTATTCTTCCTATCCAAGAACAAGGAATACTTTTCCATTTCATTATATCTTTTTCGATTTTCCTTAACAATGCTTTGTAGTTTTCATTATATAGGTCCTTTACATTCTTTGTTATGTTTTTTCATAGGTATTTTATTTTTTTGGTGCAACCATGAAGAGGATTGTTTTTTTGAGCTCGTTTTCTGATGTTTCATTTTGCATATGGGAAGGCAATGGACTTTTGTATATTAATTTTGTATCCTGCGACCTTACTGTATTGGTTTATTGTTTCTAGTAGTCTTTTTGTGGAGTCTTTGGGGTTTTCGATGTGTAAGATCATATCATCTGCAAAAAGTGAAACCTTTTCTTCTTCTTTCCCAATATGAATGCCTTTTATTTCTTTCTCTTTTCTGATTGCTCTGGCTAGAAATTCCAGCACGACATTGAATAAGAGTGGGGAGAGTGGACAACCTTGTCTTGTTCCTGGTTTTAGGGGGAAAGTCCTAAGTTTTATGCCATTTTAATATGATGTTAGCTGATGGTTTATCATAGATGGATTTATTATGTTGAGATATTTTCCTTCTATTCCCATTTTGTTAAGTGTTTTAAACAAAATGATGTTATATTTTATCGAATGCCTTTTTTGCATATGGTTCTTCCCTAGAGGGACCCTTTAAATATCTCCCACATGGTTTAATCTTTCTAACTTCCCTGACCTCCATCTCTCCTCCATCGTTCTTTCCTCGGAGCCAAGGAACCTTGCCGGGTGGGATGTGCGCTCTGTACCCAATAAAGCCGTTTACTTATTCCACACACACACAAAAAAAATCATATGGTTTTTGTTCTTTGTTTTGTTGATATGGTGTATTATGTTAACTGTTTTACAAATGTTGAACCATCCTTGTGATTCTGGGATGAATCCCACTTGGTCATGAGGAATTATTTTTTTAATGTGTTGTTGTATTCGATTTGCTAATATTTTGTTTAGTATTTTAGCATCTGTATTCATTAGAGATATTCGTCTGTAGTTTTCTTTTTGTGTTGTCCTTGCCAGGTTTTGGTATTAGACTTATGCTGGCCTCATAAAATGTGTTTGGCAGTATTGCTTCTTCTTCAATTCTTTGGAAGACTTTGAGTAGAACAGGAAACAGATCTTCTTTGAATGTTTGATAGAATTCACTAGTATAGTTGTCAGGCCCTGGACTTTTATTTTTGGGAAAGTTTTTAATAGTTGTTTCTATTTACTCCCTGCTTATGGATCTATTTAGGCTTTTTGCTTCTTCATGACTCAGTCTAGGAAGGTTGTATTGTTCTAGGAATTTATCCATTTCTTCTAGATTGTTAAATTTGGTGGCATATAGTTTTTCATAGTATTCTACAATAATTCTTTGTATATCTATGATATCTGTGGTGATTTCTTCTCTTTCATTTTGGATTTTGTTTATATGAGTCCTTTCTCTTTTTTCCTTGGTAAGTCTTGCCAAGGGTTTGTCAATTTTGTTGATCTTTTCAAAGAACCAGCTCCTTGTTTTATTAATTTTTTCTATAGTTTTTCTGTTCTCTATTTCATTTATTTCTGCTCTGATTTTCATTATTTCCTTTCTTCTACTGGTTTTGGGTTGTCTTCATTCTTCTTTATCTAGTTCCTTAAAATGTGAAGTTAAATAGTTTACTTGGGCTTTCTCTTGTTTGTTCATATAGGTCTGTAGTGATATGAACTTCCCTCTTATTACTGCTTTTGCTGTATCCCAGAGATTCTGATATGTTCTATTATTATTTTCTTTTGCCTGTATGCATCTTTTGATCTCTGAGCTTATTTCTTCTTTGACCCACTCATTTTTTAAAAGTATGTTGTTTAGTTTCCACCTTTTTGTGGGTTCGTTTACCTCTTTTTTGCAGTTGAATTCTAGTTTCAAGGCTTTATGATCAGAAAGTATGCTTGGTATAACTTCAATCTTTCTGAAATTCTTGATGTTATTTTTGTGGCCCAACATATGGTCAATTCTTGAGAATGTTCCTTGTCCACTAGAGAAAAAGGTATACTCTGGCACTTTGGAATGACATGTCCTATAGATGTCTATCATATCCAATTGTTCTAGTGTTTCATTTAAGGCCAATATTTCTATATTGATTTTCTGTTTGAGTGAATGATCTAGAGCTGTCAGCGGTGTATTAAGGTCTCCAAGTATGATTGTATTTTTGTCGGGTTTTGTTTTTAGGTCAGTCAGTAGCTAGCTTATATATTTTAGTGCTCTTTGGTTTGTTGCATATATATATATATTAAGAAATGTTATGTCTTTTTGATTCAATGTGCCTTTTATAATTATGAAATGACTGTTTTTGTCTCTGATTACCTTTGCTGTCTTGTAATCAGCATTGTTAGATATGAGTATTGCTACACCTGCTTTATTTTGGATGTTATTTGTTTGGAGTATTGTTTTCCAACCTTTCACTTTGTTTTTATTCTTGTAGCTTACATGTGTTTCTTGTAGTAGGCAGCATACAGTTGGATTTTCCTTTTATATCCATTCTGCTACTCTGTGTATTTTTATTGGTGAGTTCAATCCATTTATGTTTAGTGTAATTATTGACATTTGAGGGTTTCCTATTGCCATTTTATATATTGCTTTCTGATAGTTTTGTATCTTGTTTGGTTCTCCTCTTTTATTTTTCTATCAGTTGTTTTTGTTTGGTTGTAATCCATACTTATTTTCTCTGTTACTTCTTTTTTCAAGCCATGTACTTCTGTGTTGGTGTTTTCAGGGTGGTTACCTAAGTAATGGTATCATGTTCATTGTAGTACATTATCTCATGAGTGCTTCTGCACTCCATCCTCTTTTGCTACTGTTAATCTTTGTCCTCTCCCCTTTTTTATTTTTTTTCAACAGATTAATCTTGTTTTTATTGCAATCTTGATGGAGCTTTTACTTGTAGTTTTGTTTTGTTCTGTTCTATGTGTCTGGTGGAAAACCCACTTCAGTATTTCCTGAAGTGGGAGTTTTCTGGTGATAAATTTCCTCATCTTTTCTGTATCTGTGAATGTTTTTATTTCTCCTTCGGATTTGAAGGATAGCTTTGATGGGTATAGTATTCTTGATTGGGAGTTCCTCTCTTTCAGAACTTTAAATATTCGGGTCCACTCTCTTCTAGCTTGTAGAGTTTCTGCTGAGAAATCTGTTGATAATCTAATGGGCCTTCCTTTATATGTTGTATTCTTTTTTTCCCTGGCTGCCTTGAGAATTTTTCTTTCTCATTGGTTTGTGCCAATCTCATTATGATGTACCTTGGAGTAGGTTTGTTAGGGTTAAGGTAACTCGGTGTTCTGTTTGCTTCTTGAATCGAGGCTTTAGTTCTTTCCACAGGATTGTGAAGTTCTCATCTATTATTTGTTTGAATATGTTCTCCATTCCGTTTTCTCTCTCTTCTCCTTGGATATACTCATTATTCTTATGTTGCTCTTTCTGATGTAGTCAGACAATTCCTGTAGATCTAACTCATTTTTTAAAATTCATGAGTCTCTCTCCTCTTCTCTCTGTAGTATCTCTAGTTGCCTGTCTTCTATGTCACTGATTCGCTCCTCTGACACGTTCTATTGGCTAAGCTTGTCATCTCGTTTTTCAGTTATTGAATTAAGTTTTTCATCTAATTTGTTTTCATCGTTTCAATTTCCTTGGTGAAGTATTCTTTCTGTTCATTGAATTGTTTTTTGAGCTCAATAAATTGCCTTTCTGTGTTCTCTTGTATATCCCTGAGTGTTTTTAGGACTTCAATTTTAAATTCTCTGTCATTTAACTTCAAGGTTTCTAAGCTATTAAATTTTTTTAATATAGATTTTTTTCTCATCTATCTGAGCTACATCACTGTCTTTTGTATCCATGATATTTGATTTCTTTTTCTTTAATGGCATTTGAGAGTGGTATTGTTAATAACACTAATATGAGTTGATTAAAAATTTTTTTATCATAAAAATGCAGTGAAAAACTGAAAATGCTATTGTGGTACGTGGTACAAAAATACGTAAAACAGAGGGCCTGGGTTTGGGGGAGTGCAAAGAGGTAGAAAATGAAGCAAAAACCCAGAAAATGCCACAAGAAAAAATCTGGATCAAAAATAAAATAATTTGTTTGTCAATGATGGTTGAATGAGAGAAACAGTGTAAGAGAAAAGAAAAAGATAAAAAAGAAAGAAATACAGTAAGAAATAAAAATTCTATTATATTATGTGGCAGAAATACTATAGAATGGAGAGCCAGAGTTGGGGGAAATGCTAAAGAGATAAAAAGTGAAGTAAAAAACACACAAAATGCCACAAAGAAAATTTTGAATCCAAAATAAAAATAATTTGTTTGTGGGTGAGATTTGAATGAGAGAAAAAGTGAAAGAAAAAAGAAGAAACAAAAAGAGAGAGAGAAAAAATTAAGTTAGGTTTTTTGGAATATAACACTCATAGAAAAAAAAGAATGGAAAATGTAACACCTATGGGTAGTAATTTTCAAAATGAAAAGAAAAAATAAAATGGAAAGAGGATAAAATGACCAAGGTGGAAGGAAGAAAACATAAAATAAAATAAAAAATACAAGAAAAAAAATGAGGCCCTGGCCGGTTGGCTCAGTGGTAGAGCGTCGGCCTGGCGTGCAGAAGACCCGGGTTCGATTCCTGGCCAGGGCACACAGGAGAAGCACCCATCTGCTTCTCCACCCGTCCCCCTCTTCTTCCTCTCTGTCTCTCTCTTCCCCTCCCGCAGCCGAGGCTTCATTGGAGCAAAGATGGCCCGGGCGCTGGGGATGGCTCCTTGGCCTCTGCCCCAGGCGCTAGAGTGGCTCTGGTCACAACAGAGTGACGCCCCGGAGGAGCAGAGCATCGCCCCCTGGTGGGCAGAGCGTCGCCCCTGGTGGGTATGCCGGGTGGATCCCAGTCGGGCACATGGGGGAATCTGTCTGACTGTCTCTCCCCGTTTCTAGCTTCAGAAAAATACAAAAAAAAAAAAAAAAAAAAAAAAAAAAAGAAAAGAAAAAAAAAGAAAAAGGTTATAAAAGACTGAGGATTTTTCCTGGTTTTGAAAAGTTATCTTATTCCTTTTTCTTTCTTCTCTCTCTTTTTGGCCAGTGGTGCGGTACCCCAGGTTCTGCCCCTGTGGCACTCTTAGGCAAAGATTTGCTGTTGTGTCGCTATGGTGATGACATAAACTAGGCTTAAGTCCTGTTCATAGGCGGGGCTTGTTAGTGTTTGCAGTCCGACACTGAGAAGTCTGTTTTCCAGGAGCCTCTCTTCAAATCTCTCCTTCCTGAACCAGCAGCCTGGGACCCAGCTGTGAAGTTGCCCCTGCCACTGCCTGGAGGGCAAGAACCTCTAAGAGCTGCCAAATCCCCCCTCTATCCACAGTCAACACAGAGTTCTAGGTAAGGCTTTGCCAGCCAGAGCCACCAGCATAATCAGGCAGGGCTGGGAGTTGTTTGCCGTTCAGGTGTCTTTCAATGAGCTTCCACGCATATCTAGTATGCCTCAGCACTCTGCAGGTCTGCGCTCCAGAGGCTGTCTGCAAGCTGCCTGCACACCCTTCCCCCCACCACTTCCACAGTTCTCTTCCCCAGGAGTGCTTTGTTAGCCTGTATGGCTGGCAGAGGTGCTACGACCAGACAGTTCCAGGTGTAGGGAAGCCGGCTTTCATGCACTTCCCACGCACTGTTGTTTGGGAAGCCAGGATTATTCAGAAACTCTGCTCACAGCCCACACAGAGGGTCACTACTGATAGTTTCTGACCCAGCCCCTCTGTCCGGGAATACAGGCATCCTCGCCCAAAGTGCCAGATGAGTCCACTTGCACACTGCTCGCACTTGCCGACTGGGATACCGGGAGTAAACAAGGCAACTGCTTGCCCACCTCTACCAGGGTTCTGCTGCTGGTGTTAGCTCCACGTGCGCTGAGCCGCAGGCACACTCTCTCCTCAGCTTGAATGTCTCTGCCCTAGCCCAGCTTTTTCCGTGCCCCGAGCCTTTGCTTTCTCTCAGTTCCAAGTGAAAGCAGCCCTTGCTCAAGTCAGTGAGGAAAGCAGAATACTCCATTCTCCGTCTTATTTCCTTCACAGTGGATTATATATTCAGCCACCTTTTCGCCCAGTTGTACCTTTGTTTGATGTATGTGTATTTCAGATGCTCCTGAGATTGTTTTTCTGTCTCTAGTTGTTGAATTTGTTGAAGTTTCAGGGAGAGGTATCGGGAGCACTCCTCATGGCGCCATTTCTCTCTGATTATACAATTTTTAAAACTCTTATACATGTCAAAAAATATCTAAGCTATATATGACAAACTGAGACAAATATTTGTATTGTAACTTATATTTCAAAAATGCTTTAAAATTACATGATGAACAAAATTTTAATTTGCTTAATAAATGAAAAACTTCAAAGAATTGAGAACACTAAAATAGACAAACAGAAAGAGATTATGCACAAGATATGAGCAGACAGTTTATAGGGAAAAAACCAAATTTTTATATGTTCAAAATATAAAACTATGTTCAATTTCTTATTATAAGAACAAAGTGATTAAAATTAGACTGCAAATCATATATTCCCCTAAGAAAACCAAAATTCCAAACTTCTATGTTAGGCAACTTGATAGCCTGTGGGACTACTAACTTTCATAACTGTTGGGAATGTAATATGGAATGGAATTAGACATTTTTTAACCAAATTGAATATTTATTTATGTTTTGAACTAGAAATCCTTTATCTCAGAATCTTTAAAAATATGTATCAAAATATAAGATAATGTATGTTATTGGCTATATTTTGACATCATTTTTAAGAGCAAAAAATCAGAAACAACCTAAATGTTAATCAAGAGGCAATTGGTAATTTAAACTATTACAGCATCACAACAAATTAGTTTGTGATTTCAAAAAAGCATGGAGTTATCTTGATGTATTGCCTTGCAATGATCTCTAACATATATGGTTTGCTAGAATAAACAATAGATTCAGAAAAGTGTTTAGAGTGCTATCTTTTGTGTAAGGGACATGAAGAGATGGCTAAATTTATATACCTATATTTGCTTATGGAAACACTACACTAGAAATATAAACCAAAAATCAATTAAAAGGTTAACCAGTTAAGGGAGAGAAGGAAAAGGTGGAGGAAGACAGCAAAAGAAAGCTACAGTTTCTCAGTTGACTGTGGCCAAGCTACTTTATAGCACTACATCTTGTTGTTTTGGAAAATTAAAGAAAGGAAGAGAAAGAAAGATAGAAAGAAAGAAAAATAGAAAGAGAGGGAGAGAAGAATGAAAGTAAGAAAGGGAGAGTGAAAGAAAGAAGAAGAAAGAAAGAAAGAAAGAAAGAAAGAAAGAGAAAGAAAGAAAGAGAAAATGAGAAAGGAAGAAAATAAGAAAAAGAGAGGAGGGGCCCAGGGAATTGGATAAAATTGTATTTACTCTGCTTGTTGTGAGCCTCAAGTGATAACACACATGAGAAACTGCAATGGTTGGAAGGCACTGCAATTACCAATAATAAATAAGAATGTTGATGAATTGGCTAAAAAATAAAACATATTCTTGGTTGTTGTTTTTTTAGTACAGCTTGAGTTATTTTTATTATACTCTGCAAGATGTCATTTATCTGTATTACCTATGACTACAACTAAAATTGATATCTGGGTTATTCATTGGAATTTATTAAAATGAAAATCATTGGAATTTTGGTTAATAGTTATCTGATTTATGAAATCCAAACTGCTATAGCAGGAGGCAATATGGCAGTCTGACTTCTTTTTTCTTTTCTTTTTTTCTTAAATGAGAAGAGGGGAGACGGAGTGACAAACTTTCACATTCACCCTGACCAGGATCCACAGGGTAAACTCCCTACCAGGCAATGCTCTTCCTATCTAGGGCCATTGCTCTGTTGCTCCATTGCTCTGTTGCTCCATTGCTCTGCAAGCGAGCTATTTTAGCGTCTGAGGTGAGGTTAATGAAGCCATCCATCCTCAGTGCCAGGGGCCAAGTTGCTCCAACTGAGCCATGGCTGCAGGCGAGGAATAGAAAGAGATAGAGAGAGCCAGAAGGGAGAGGGGGAGGGATGGAAAAGCAGATTGTTGCTTCTCCTGTGTGCCCCAACTGGGAATTGAACCCGGGATGTCCATACACTGGGTTGACGCTCTACTACTGAGCCAACTAGCCAGGCCCTGTTAATAGTAATTTTAACTGATTAATTTTTCAGCTCATACCAGCTTTCTGGTCTCAGAAAGTATGGCTTGAATGAATTTGATAACTGGTATGTTGTCTTTATAGCCACAACGTAAGTATTTTTTCTTAACTAATAATTTCTATGGGAAGCAGGTCTATATAATAGTTACTCTACATTAAGTATATTGCTACTATAATCTCTGTCAGTGTAGCTAACAAGGTCAATGGGACACAATAAAAATTAATGGCTATGTGTTTATAACGCTAACAACTGTTGATCAGAGCTCACTATATAGGCTGATATATCTCTTACTTCCTTAAACATTGCATCATCCAACTAGTAGACAAAGTCAAGAAATGAAAAAGATTGTGGAGGATCATGTAACCAGTACCTAACTACCCTGAACCCCAAATGAAGACCTATCATTTCTGCTTGTCTTCTGTTAGGGCAGCGGTTCTCAAGCTGTGGGTCGCGACCCTGACGGGGGTCGAATAACCGAAACATAGGGGTCACCTAAAGCCATCTAATGCGAACCTGCACGGGCCAGGCAGCTGTGATGGTGGCCATGGCTACTGGCTTTATACAATACATACATTTAAGAAAGATTCATAAAAACAGGTAATATCATTCTTTTCCCACCTGAGTATTCCAGGTCAGGGTCACGCATGTCCAGAGCCTCCCCAGGAAGCTCAGAGCACAAGGTGGGAACCATGCTGAACAGGATGCCCTTCTGCCCCAAGGCCACTCAGAATCACTCAGACTGGACAACGTGGACATGCCATTTCACCTTACATGTCCTCCTTAGGAATATGGGAGAAAACCTGAGTCCCATACAGACACGGAAATGGAAAACTTCACATAGGCAGTGACCCCAGATAGGAATCACTTTTTTCCTCATCAGCGTTATAACCAACAGATATTGAATGAAATGATGGACCTGCTGTTATTTGAGGACCTGCTGTATAAGAACGTAGGCTCTACAACCAATTTCCTGAATATACATCTTTGCTTTTCCACTTTCCAGAAATTTAATGTTGGTCAAATAATTTAACCTCGTTGGGCCTCATTTTCCTTATCTGCACAATGAACACTTGTTCAACATATATTTACTGAGAACTTCCTATGTCAGGCACACTTATTGGGGTGGGAGACACAAGTGAACCAAGGAAGAAAAGGGGAGAAAAAGGGGTAGAAATAACTATACAAAGGTAAAAACTAATGAAGTAAAAAAAAAATAGTGTTGATCCTGGGTGAAGGATGGAGGGCCATTGGCAGTATTCTTATTCTTACAACATCTAAAATTATTTCTAAATAATAAAAACATTTTTAAAGGAAAAAATAGGGCAAATTGCATGGAACCCAAGATTTTATCCAGCAGTCGTTTGAGCACATGGGAAGAGAAACTTTGTCTTTCCATTTGCTACATGATTTGAGTTACTCATTAGGACCACAGAGAGATTCAGTAGGGTTGAGCAATATCAGCTGAGACTAATTTAGGAATTTTCTTTTAAACATTTCCCTTATAATGTTTTTTAAAACTTGTCTAGCTGTCAGAGGTCCTGATATGAAGTAGGTATTCAATAAATGTTTGTGTTTGTCTTTGCTTTATGGGATCAGTTGTTCTGTCTGTGCAAATAGTCTTCACAGGGTGTTTCTCAGAGTGTGACAGCTAGAAAACTTTCATGAAAATGAGGTAGCAGCAAAGCATGGTGTCTAAGTGGGTGGACCCTGAAAAAAAACTGCCTGGGTTCAAATCCCAGCCCTGCCATTTACTAGCGTTGTGTCCTTAAAAATAACACTACCTTCATTTCTCTCTTCTAAAACAGAGATAACATGTTTTGTGATTTTAAGGAGGTCAACATTTATAAAATGCAATAAGCACTATATAAATGTTTCTTAGAAAAATAAAAATTATCTCAGGAAAGGAAGGCTTGATAAAAATGTAGATTTATGGGTCCTACTCATGACTACATAAATCAGAGTCCCTCGAGCCTATGGCATTAAAAGTTTGAAAGCCACTGCTTTGGTTATTAGGAGTCTTGATGAACTGTTTCCACAGGGACAGCTAATATAGTAAAATCCATCTTTACTTTTTATGTCAGAACCTTAGGTCTGAAAAATACCCAAATTCTTGTGCGAGATTTCTTTCCAAATAAAAGTAAATGAACCTACAAAACAGGTCTGTAATGATTAGCATCTCAAATTACAGTTTTCAGTATTCAGGTTTTCTTGAATTGTTTTTTTCCAGGTGGCTTCTCTTTCCTGCTTAGTTTTCCCAGGAAAAATTATTGTCCACTGTTCATTGCTTTGCTTGTCTGAGGACTGAGGGTAAGTGGTGCTCCTGGGAGTATCAGATGCAGCCCGTCACCCTAAATTAATCATTGTAGTCTCTGTGCCTAAACGGAGAGAAGCTCTAATAGAAATGACTACTAACCATGACAACTTTAACAGCATATTATTTTTTCCAGGAAGAAAATTTAGAGTTGATGTGGAATAGTCGCTACTTTCCACAATTCTTTTGTGATTGAAGTCAATTTATATAATTAAACTGGATGCCGTTATACCATATGAATGAGACCATATCTTGAGTTTTTCACATTAAACGTGATAAAACTCACAGAGACCAAGACAGTGGAGTCAATGACTATTTGAGCAAAGAGAGGCACTGGAGTCATGCTCCCAATTTTTGTTGTCCCTGAGAAGAGGTGACTTTGTGACGCTAAGGCCTCCGAGGGACCTGAAATAGGCATTCACTATTATTACAGAAGTTCACATAATACAAAAAATTTACCAATTTAACCACTGAACTGCCATTAAACATAATCATCATCATCATTATAGTTACAAAAAATAATTGTTATGGGCTGAATGGTGTCCCCTGCCCCAAATTCCAGATGTTAAAGTCTTAACTCCCAGTACTTCATACTGTGACTATATTTGGTGATAGGGTCTTTAAAGAAGGAAATAAGTCAAAATGAAGTCTTTATGGCAGACCCTAATCCAAAATTACTGGTGCCCTTACAATGGAGAGGAAATATGGATCCATAGAGGCACAGAGGAAAGACCACATGAAGACAAAGACAAAAGGAGCAGATGCCCATGAACAATCAAAAAAGAGAGACGTCAGAAGAAATCAACCCTGCCAGTATCTTGATGTGGGATTCCTACCTGTAGAAAGAACGGTAAGGAGCACAGGTCTGTAGTCTAAGCCCCCCCCCACCCCCCAACCCCCGTCTGTGGTGCTTTGCTATGGCAGCCCTGGCAAACTGATACAGTAACAATTACAACAGTACTAATATCTTACAGCACTTTCAGTTTTACATGATCTCATTAAAATTTGCAAGAAATATATAACTGTTTACTCTGAGGGAGGCATATTAATTCCATATTCACCATGTTACAAAGGAAAATGAAGTCCCATTGTTAATAAGCTCTGAAGACAGAAGTCCCACCCATGTTTCTTATTAAAAGGATTATGCTCTTTTCATTGCCCTGCATGGCTTTCTTGGGCCATCTGCTCCCCAGAATCTTGGCTCTCTGGGTTCCCAAGTAGGAAAAGGCAGGAGGCGCAGTGTCTGCCTCTAGACTCCTTTAGGTCAGGAAGAGAGAGCAGTTGGGGGATCATCATGGACAATTTCTGACTAATGGGGTTGTTTCACTACCTCAGTCATCATCCCTATTGGGGCACAGGAAGATTTGGGGCCATTCCAAGAACACGTGCAGAGGTTGTCAAACTTTTTATAAAAACCGCCCACTTTTGCAGTGCTGGTCAACCTGGTCCCTACCGTGCAACCAAACAGCGCCGCGATTGGCCCATCATGAAAGCTGGAACGCCCACTAGTGGGCGGTAGGGACCAGGTCTACCAGCACTGCAAAAATGGGCGGTTTTTATAAAAAGTTTGACGACCCCTGAAAGCCTCCTTATTTCTTCAGTACTCTTACATTTGGCTGGAAGGGTGGCATCATCTGAGGATCCCTTTAGGGTTCCAACTTGAAATGGATGAGAAACCAACACACTAGTGGATCCTTTTCCTACATTTATTAAAATTCAGGCTGTACCATTGTTGAATTATGGAGGTTGCATAAGAGCAACCTATGCATTGTCTCATTTTCAGAAACTATGTACTGCTGACTGCTCGGGTGAGGAGGACGTGTGTGAGACTGTGTGAGCACTTGGAATGAGAGGAGCCACTCATTTTTGTGGGTGGTTTTCACCAAATGTGTACCATCCTCGATGTGTCATGAGGTAATGCAGACACTGTCCTCTTTGAAATAGTAATAATATTTTACTCTTCTGGGATGCCTCTCACTCCCTTCTCTTTCCAAATCAGTCCTACTTGGACATTAATGCATGGTTCCTGTTGCTTCCTTAATATTTTCTTAAAAACTTCAAATGAATACTCTGAATTCTACACACTCAGTGTCATAAAATGTTCAAGCTAATTATATAATGCCAATTTACCTTAAATAAAGCAATGTTTATTAGGTTATCTACCATCTCTGTGCTTAGCCTCTAGTATGTATTTAAGACCATGAACTTGAAACTCATTTCTTTTGACCTCTTCATTTAGACACTGCTAAAAACTGAGCAAAATTCACTTGGCAATTTATCATGCTCTCCTATATGCCACTAAATCAATTGCCATCTCAAAATGTGTCTTATTCTTTCATCACCATTGAAATTTTCATGTATTTATATCTTTCTTGGCAATTAAATTGCAATTTTATTGAAGGCATCTTGATCCCTACCAAGGATAAGCTGATCAGTGTCTTTGATAGATCATTTTACCACTCTTCTATTTTGCAGTATCAGATTGTCACAAACATTGGCTTAAAAGAACATAACTTTATTATCTTACAGTTCATAGGGTAAGATATCTGACATGAGGTTCACTGGACTAAAATCAAGGTATGATCAGGGAGGTTTCCTAAAGGCTCTAGGAAAGCATCAATTCCCTTGCTCACTCACATGGCTAGATAATTCAGCTCTTTGCAGGTGGTAGAGCTACAGTTCATGTTTGCTTGCTGTTTGTCAGGTGAGGGCATTTACAAGCTTCTGGAAGCTTCTAGGCTGCCTACATTCTCTGGCTCATGTCCTTCCTCCATTTTTGTAGCATCACTTTGCATGACTTTTCTGCCTTCCTCTTCTGCTTTTAAATGCTGATATGATTATATTTGATTCACCTGAACAATACAGTATCATTACCCTGTTTTAAAATCAATTGATTTGCAACTTCAGTTCTTTTTGCTATGTAATGCCACATATTCACAGGTTCGGGAGTTGAAGATGTGGCCATTTTGGGAATCAGTATTTGCCTACAACAGTCATCAACCACTGGTAATTGCAAAGATAAGATCCTGTACAAATGAGTTCTAAAATTATACTTTAGGCAGTTCTGAAAACACATTGAAATCAGCCACAGACTTGATACTTTCTGAGGAAGTGGTAAGCTTCTGGCATTTGCGTATATGCAAGGACAATGTACTTTTGATCCTTTAATAACAAGGACTATAACAAGTAAAGAAGCCTACTGGCTGCCTCGCTTGACACTAATGATGATGCCTGTGAAATGCCTTCTGGGGGCCGACGCCTCACACTCCAAATATTTCTCAAGATGAAACTCTATTCCGGCCCCTTTGCCTATCTTTAAATAGGATTGTTTGTACTTTTGGTGTTTAGTTGTAGAAGTTCTTTACAAATTTTTTATATTAAACCCTTATTATGTATCATTGGTGAATATGTTCTACCATGTAGTACTTTGTTTTCTCATTCTGTTGATGGCTTCCTTTGTTTTGCAAAAACATTTTAGTTTGATGTAGTCCCTTTTCTTTGTTTGTTCCCCTTGCCCAAGGAGATCTATCAGGAAACAATATTGCTAGAAAAATGTCTAAGATTTTACTGCCTATCTTTTCTTCTAAAATTTTTATGGTTTCAAGTCCAGATTACTCTTTTTTTCTTTTTTTTTTTTGTATTTTTCTGAAGCTGGAAACGGGGAGACAGTCAGACAGACTCCCGCATGCGCCCGACCGGGATCCACCCGGCACGCCCACCAGGGGGCGATGCTCTGCCCACCAGGCGGCGATGCTCTGCCCCTCTGGGGCGTCGCTCTGCCATGACCAGAGCCACTCCAGAGCCTGGGGCAGCGGCCAAGGAGCCATCCCCAGCGCCCAGGCCATCTTTGCTCCAATGGAGCCTCCCTGCGGGAGGGGAAGAGAGAGACAGAGAGGAAGGAGAGGGGGAGGGGTGGAGAGGCAGATGGGCGCCTCTCCTGTGCGCCCTGGCCGGGAATCGAACCCAGGACTTCTACACGCCAGGCCGACGCTCTACCACTGAGCCAACCGGCCAGGGCCAGATTACTCTTTTTTTATTCACACTTGCACAACCACTGTTTTTCCCCAACTTCTAGTTTACTTTCTTCCCTTAGAAATCACATGATGCCATCTTCTCTCAACCTGTTACATTTACGATTTTAATCAATTTTGAGTTTATTCTTGTGTATGGTGTAAGAAAGTGGTTTAGTTTTTTGTGTGTGTACATATCTGTTCAATTTTCCCAACACAGTTTACAGAATTGACTGTCTTTACCCAACTGTATATTATTATCTCTTTGTTGAACATTATTTGATCATAAAGGTGTGCGTTTTGGGGGGGGCTCTCTATTTTGTTCCACACATTTGCTTTTTGCCAGCACCCTACGTTTTTTATTACTATGGCCTTGATTTCAGATAGCATGATTGTTCTAGCTTTGTTCTTCTTTCTTAAGATTGCTGTGGCTAATTGGGGTCTTTTGTGGTTCCACAGAAATTTGCAGTGTTATTTACAATAGCCAAGATTTGATGGGCAGCCCAAGTGCCCATCAGTAGGTAAGTAGATAAAAAGTTGTATTACATTTACTCAATGGAATACTACTTGGCCATAATAAGGAAGTCAGTCTTACCTTTTGTGGCAGCATGGATGGATACTAAGTGAAATAATCCAGTCGAAGAAAATCAAATACTAGACAGTTTCACTCATATGTGGATTCTAGTGCACAAAATAAATTAACAAAGAAAATAGAAACAGACTCATAGAAACAGAGAACAGACTGACAGGTGTCAGGCAGGAGGAGTTGTAGGGCAAGGTGAAAAAGGTGAAGAGATTAAGCACAAAATAAAAGAAATTCAGACACAGACAACAGCATGGTGACTGCGAGAGAGAAAGGGGGTGGGTGAAGGTAGAAGAGGGTAAAGGAGTGAAAAATGGTGATGGAGACAGACTTGACCAGGTGTGGCTAACACATAGTACAATATACAGATGATGTACTATAGAATTGTACACCTGAAACCTATACATTTTTATTAACCACTGTCATACCAGTAAATTCAATAAAAATTAAATTTTAAAAAGATGAAACTCTAAAACCGTACCAAACTCTCATTACCTTATAATGATGTTTAAGGATATATTTTGTCCAAAAAATCAAAACAAAATATAGTCAAGAGCAAAGAGTATTTTGTTTATTTATTCATTCATATATATAGTAAGATTTTATTTATTCATTTGAGAGAGAGAGAGAGAGAGAGAGAGAGAGAGAAGGAAGACACAAGGGAGGAGCAGGAAGCATCAACTCCCATATGTGCCCTGACCGGGTAAGCCCAGGGTTTTGAACCAGCAACCTCAGCATTCCAGGTCGACACTTTATCCATTGCGCCACCACAGGTCAGACCTCATATTTTTAAACCCAGAGGTAACTATGGAGTCTGATCCCCAAAGTGCTTCTCCTTTCTCTGTAGTATGACCTGGCTGTTCAGCCCCATCTATCAGTATCAAAACACATCTTTTTAAATGAGCTGATTTTCTTATAGCAGGGAAAGGATAACAAGCAACAACTAAAGAGTTTGTCTAGATGCATGGTCAATCAAGGAAGGTAACACTGAGGCTCTTTAAAATAAAACTGAGGTGGAGAAAGGATGAACTTAGCAAATCCAGATCCCAGAAACACAATTAAGGGTTCTAATTCTTCTACAGGAGCTTCTTCCTAAGCCTCTCTGGGGCATAGTGCCAGCCACACAGGGTCTGGCACAGCAGGTAGAAAGCTGCACTGCCGACCCTGCTGCAGAGAAGACAGATCATGTGGGCACTGAGACGACCCTGGACATCATTATATCTAAGGAACTGCAATGGCAATGATAACTGTGGGAAAAAAGATGTACTGGTCACTGGCATTCTTCAAGCACTGCTGCAGGTGTAACAGAAGCCGTCCTGATGATCAACAAGCTTACAGCTTGGTGAAAAAACAAACAAGATATTTACTCAGCGAACAATACCATGTGCAACATTGGAGGTAACATGCGTAAGAAAGCTCAGAATAGGGTCCAAATGATATATTTAAGAATGTCCTCCTGAAGCTACATGCAAAAGAATGAAACTGGACTACAGTCTCTCTCCCTGTACAAAAATTAACTCAAAATGGATCAAAGATCTAAACATAAGACCTGAAACAATTAAGTACATAGAAGAAGACATAGGTACTCAACTCATGGACCTGGGTTTTAAAGAGCATTTTATGAATTTGACTCCAATGGCAAGAGAAGTGAAGGCAAAAATTAATGAATGGGACTACATCAGACTAAGAAGTTTTTGCTCAGCAAGAGAAACTGATAACAAAATAAACAGAAAGCCAACTAAATGGGAAATGATATTTTCAAACAACAGCTCAGATAAGGGCCTAATATCCAAAATATACAAAGAACTCATAAAACTCAACAACAAACAAACAAACAATCCAATAAAAAAATGGGAAGAGGATATGAATAGACACTTCTCCCAGGAAGAAATACAAATGGCCAACAGATATATGAAAAGATGCTCATCTTCTTTAGCTATTAGAGAAATGCAAATCAAAACGGCAATGAGATACCACCTCACACCTGTTCGATTAGCTGTTATTAGCAAGTCAGGTAATAGCAAATGTTGGAGAGGCTGTGGAGAAAAAGGAACCCTCATCCACTGTTGGTGGGAATGTAAAGTAGTACAACCATTATGGAAGAAAGTATGGTGGTTCCTCAAAAAACTGAAAATAGAACTACCTTAGGACCCAGCAATCCCTCTACTGGGTATATATCCCCAAAACTCAGAAACATTGATACGTAAAGACACATGCAGCCCCATGTTTATTGCAGCATTGTTCACAGTGGCCAGGACATGGAAACAACCAAAAAGCCCATCAATAGATGACTGGATAAAGAAGATGTGGCACATATACACTATGGAATACTACTCAGCCATAAGAAATGATGACATCGGAACATTTACAGCAAAATGGTGGGATCTTGATAACATGATACGAAGCGAAATAAGTAAATCAGAAAAAAACAGGAATTGTATTATTCCATACGTAGGTGGGACATAATACTGAAACTAAGAGACATTGACAAGAGTGTGGTGGTTACGGGGGGGAGGGGGGAATGGGAGAGGGATAGGGGGTGGGGAGGGGCACAAAGAAAACAAGATAGAAGGTGACAAAGGACAATCTGACTTTGGGTGGTGGGTATGCAACATAATTGAATGACAAGATAACCTGGACTTGTTATCTTTGAATATATGTATCCTGATTTATTGATGTCACCCCATTAAAAAAATAAAATTATAAAAAAAAAAAAAAAAAAAGAATGTCCTCCTGGAGAGAATGACCATTTCATTAAGTGTTGAAGAACAAGCAGAAGATGCTCAAGCAAATAAAGGTGGGGCGAGCATTGGAATCAGAGGCAGTGGGGCAGGAAGTGTTGGAGGAAGAAAGAAGTAGAGTGAACCAAGTGAGAAGAAGAAGTAGCCATATTCGTGTTTCATGTCAATGCCCTACGTAAAATGTGAAGCGTGATGAGTAAACAAGGTCAGTGTGAGGGAAATAGTTCCAGGTTCTCACTATAGCTTAGGAAAGAGATACTCCTCTGGGGAGAGAAGTAAGAGTAATAGTAAGGAGGGAGAGGGTACATTAATCTTGAGAACGAGGTGGCAGGTGGGTGAAATGGAGATTAGGGAAGGGAGGGAGTCAGTGAAGGGAAAGGTATGATTTCCAGGTCCTTGGTTTATGTGATTCATTGGTAACTAAGTTAGTTTACAATGACTCCAGAAAATCATGGTATCTGACATGAATTGCACTGAGGAAGTACATAGTTTTAATTAAACTTTAATGGTTCAAGATGTAGAGACAAGGCTAGTGACAGTAAAGAGAGGGGTTATTATAAGATATACACAGAGCAATAAAAAGATGAGTGTCACACTGGAAAACCAGAAGCTTAAAATTCCCAGGAGGCTGGGTCTGTCAGTGGCTCACACTCCAGCAGTATGAATCTAGAGGTCTTCATGTTATAGCTCTGCTTCTCAGTGACTCCACTGGATCTGACAACTGGTCTAGTTTCCAGTTCCTATTAATAGGTTTTTTCACTCTCTTCCTTGTATATGATTTCAGCATCCTAACATTTCTTCTTTCTTAGGAATTTGGTTAACACATTCTGCTTCATGTTCCACTGAAGGACCATGAGTACAGTACCAAGTTTTTTAGAACTTTAACACAGCATTTAGACATAGCTTATGCAACAATCAGTACACTTTCATTATGTTTTTAATACAGATGAAATTCTAGATCCACTCAATTCTTCACTCTTTCTAGCCAATAAAACATAAAATAGTCATGGCTCATACAAGTTAGTTATTTCTCATAAGACCCAAAGGTACCCCCAAAGCTTTTCAAAGGTAGTTTTAAAAAACAGAATAACAATTGTAGCCTGACCTGTGGTGGTACAGTGGGTAGAGTTGACCTGGAACACTGAAGTCATGGGTTCGAATCCCTGGGTTTGTCCAGTCAAGGCACATATAGGAAGCAATTACTATGAGTCGATTCTTCCCAATTCTCCCCCCTTTCTCACTCTCCCTCTGTCTCTCTCTCCCCTCTCTCCAAAACTAAATCAATAAAAAAATCTAGAAACAGAAAAGCAATGACAAACTTTAGTCTCATTAATAATTGAATGATTTCTTAAACACTTTGATATACCAAGACCCCAATCAATGCTAAGCTCCTAGGTCTCTAGAGAAATATTGTTTTAAAATTCTCAGGCAATTAAAAAAATAAATCTGTATGTTGGCTCTTATATAGGTCAGATGACCATAAGCCACTCACAGGAAAACTAGAATTTTCATGCTAGCACATGTTCACAAATACATAAAGAAGAAATAGTTATGAATGAACAAATACATTTGCATGCACTCATGTCTCTATGTGTTTATAAATGTGGATATATATACATATGCACACTCACACACATTATCAGTTTGTCAAGCCAAGTTTAAAAAGTTTGAAGAATATAAAGTTTTCACTGATAATTCTAAACAGGAAGTATATCTGTAGAGAGAATGCATCAGAAAGTAAAAGACATGAGATTAGAAAATGTAGCTAATTAAAGGGCATACACAATACCTTATAGCTGTATTTGTCCCACAAAAGATGAAAGACATGTTTGAGGGTGTTTAAGCGATAAGTAAGCCTTTAGCATACTTATAAAACAAATGTATTTTGTTAAATTTTTTAAAATCTTGCCTGACCAGGCGGTGGCGCAGTGGATAGAGTGTTGGACTGGGATGTGGAAGACCCAGGTTCAAGACCCCGAGGTCACCAGCTTGAACCCAAGGTCGCTGGCTCCAGCAAGGGGTTACTCAGTCTGCTGAAGGCCTGTGGTCAAGGCATATATGAGAAAGTAATCAATGAACAACTAAGGTGTCGCAACATGCAATGAAAAACTAATGATTGATGCTTCTCATCTCTCTCCGTTCCTGTCTGTCCCTGTCTATCCCTCTCTCTGACTCACTCTCTGTCAAAAAATAAATAAAATCTTGATATAATTTAGACATCTCTGCAGCAACCCAGCATTTTGTTACATGTTTTGATCTGTAAATATATCAAGCTTTTAAAAGAGTAAAATATATAATACTGTAATTAGCTTTGCTTTGTTCAGGCAATAGCTTCGTAAAATATACTGCTCACAAGAATTAGGGGATATTTTATAGCTCATATTCATTTTGAAATATCCCCTAATTTTTGTGAGCAGTATACTTTTTCTTTAAATTGAGTGATATGATGGTCCAATACAAGAACAGGCCTTCACAATTTAAGTAGGAAAGGAAAAATGATTTATTTTATATTGTCTTTGGGAGTTCATAATTTTTTTTATAAAACATATATAACATATATATACATGCATGTGTGCATGTACACTCAAAGATTTTGTAAAAAACATACATGAAAATTGTTCAGAATATTCTTTTTGAGTTCTGAGATTAGGAGTAATTATTTTTGTTTTAAATTTTTCTCAGTTTTTCATGTGTTCTTTAAGGAGTACAGTTTTCTTCTGAAATCAGAAAAAAAACACCTAACAACTATATACATTGTTTTAAAACAAAGGAGAGCTAGGCCCTCTGATGTAGGGTCCTGGTGAGTAAGGGACAGGAAAAGGGCATGTATCAGTGCCCATTGCTAGCATATTTCTACACACTGAATATTTGATTAAAGATATTGGCAACATGCAAGGCAATGTAATGGCTGAATGCTTTGATAGGTTTTTCATTTCACTGACTCATAGTTGATGTCTTAATGGATCTAATTATTTTGCCTTTTTAGTGAGCTGAATAAAATAGCTAGGCTAAAAGTGCAGTGACAGGGGAACTAGTCCTGGCTTCCCCAAACAGTAATTATGTGTGTGAGTGCCTCAGGCAAATAACTTACTTTGAATCTCCACTTCCCAATTTACACCATGGCTGACACCCAAAGACTCCCCAACTCCCCTGTCAGCTTGGGGAGGTGGTCAGTGAATCAACATAGGCCGTATCAAATGCTCCAATTAAAGGAAAGAATGATCCAAGGCAGTCTGTGAGACATAAATATCTTAAATGACAATTCTGTCTCATTACAAATTATTATACACTGTGTCTGTAAAGTCATGGTGCACTTTTTTTTTTTTTTTTGTATTTTTCTGAAGTTGGAAATGGGGAGGCAGTCAGACTCCCGCATGCACCTGACCAGGATCTACCCGGCACGCCCACCAGGGGGCGATGCTCTGCCCACCAGGGGGCGATGCTCTGCCCAGCTGGGGCGTCGCTCTGCTGCAACCAAAGCCATTCTAGCACCTGAGGCAGAGGCCACAGAGCCATCCTCAGCACCCGGGCCATCTTTGTTTCGATGAAGCCTTGGCTGCCAGAGGGGAAGAGAGAGAGAGAGGAAGGAAAGGGGTAGGGGTGGAGAAGCAGATGGGCACTTCTCCTGTGTGCCCTGGCCGGGAATCGAACCTGGGACTCTCACATGCCAGGCCGACGCTCTAACACTGAGCCAACCGGCCAGGGGTCATGTTGCCCTTTTGACCAGTCACAGGAAATCAACAAAAGATGATAGAAGTGTGAAATCTGCACCAAATAAAAGGAAAACCTTCCCAGTTTCTGTAGGATGATGTGGAAGCATGTGCGCATGCACAGATGATGACGTAACACCATGTATACAGCGGAGCAGCCCACAGTCATGCTGGTCGAGATGTGGACGGTACAGAGGAAAGTTTAGTGTGTTCTCTGGCTTGCTAAATTTGAATCCATGACCAAAGTGCAACATGAATATCAGCGCATTTATAAGGAAGTGCCACATTAATCACTTAAAACAGAGAATCACAGACGTTATTCACTCTGTTACACCAGACGTCCTTACCCGTGTGTGGCAAGAACTTCACTATCATTTGGATGTGTGTAGGGCAACAAATGGAGCCCACATCGAACTGCACTGAATAGGTATGAAACTGGGAGAGTTTTCTTTTGTTTGGTGCAGATTTCACATTTCTATCGTCTTTTGTTGCTTTCCTGTGACCAGTCAAAAGTGCACCATGACTTTACGGACACACTGTATTTATATTATCTGTTTTCTCAAATTATTTAGTATTTTGTTGTGCACAATTACTGTAACCATTTTAGTAGTTATGCCAATATAATTTCTAAATCAATGCTTTTAACAAAAGAACTTTATTTTCAACCCCGTTTTCCTTTAATTGGCATTTATTTTCCTGTTTGCTGATTAGAATAATTATACTTCAGCATTAACTTGGAACAAATATTTGGCATGCCTTTGAAGTTGACAAAGCAAGATGGCAGATGTAGAAGGTGTGATTTCTTTAAGAGAAAATTTTTACAAAAGGTTCTGAGGTTTTCATCAAACTCTGGCCAAAGAAAGAGAACTGTAGGTACAGATTCTGTCTAATTTGAAGTAGAGACTCATCTGAAATACTGAAACTTTTAATACTAGAAGTTTTAATCAATTATTTGTTCTTGATAAAATATATGAAAAAAATTTCAGCAGCGTAAAGAATAACTTTTTACATGTATCATTAAAACTGTTAGATCAATTTAGGTAAATATGTTTTTAAGATTTTCCTACATGAGTAGGTGGTGGTGCAGTGGATAGAGCATCAGACTGGGATGCGGAGGACCCAGGTTCAAAACCTCGAGGTAGCCGGCTTGAGCGCAGGCTCATGTGGTTTGAACACAGCTCACCAACTTGAACCCAAGGTCATTGGCTTGAGCAAGGGGTCACTCAGTTTGCTGTAGCCCCCTGGTCAAGGCACATATGAGAAAGCAATCAATGAACAACTAAGGAGCCGCAACGAAGAATTGATGTTTCTCATCTCTCTCCCTTCCTGTCTGTCTGTCCCTCTCTCAGTCTCTGTGTCACACACACACACACACACACAGGAAAACATTTTCCTCCTTCACATTATTTTGACTTTACTAAATTCAAGAGATTATTTTAAAGACTTCTGCTCATTTTGGTTCTGCACAGGTAGGCTCAGAACCTTATTTATTACTCAGTTTCTGTCAGCTAACGCCTATGCTAAATATCATCTACACAAAATAAGAAAAGAACAGGCATGGAAGGCGAGACTTTCCAGTTGTCTTGATTTCTCTGCAGGAATAAAGACTCCTCAGATAACAACACTTGAATGCTAAAAGAAATAGATTACATAACATGTTTTTTTCTGACCATGACCTTAGTCTGTTTTGGTACAAATGCAGTGAGACTGATTTAAACAAAACTTGGTAATACTAAAATTTGCTTTCTTATTATCTTTTAAGTTACTTAATTTTGAGTAATTAACAGTTATATATTATACATTATCCTTTTATTTCAAAATAATTTTAGTTTATACTTGTCATAAAATTGATTTATAATACTACTGCTAATAAAGAGAATTGTGATCATGAGCCAATATCAACCGAGTCTCTTAGGTTCTTTCTAATTTCTGACTTCACAGTGCCCCTAGCCTAGCAGCTGTTTATGCAGTCTGACCATGAGTGTAGCTACGAATACATATTCATAGTGGTCCATGCTAGATATAATTACTTCTGTAAGTAAATTCATCAGGTAAAGCTATAATTACCCACTGATCATTTCCTGTGAGTTCATATAAGTCTTGCAACAAATAAACCAGTATTATTCAATCTTGTAGACATGTTCTAAGCATATTTTAAAATCAATCAATGCAACTTCCTATTAATGACTTCTGTACTAATCCCACTCCCTCTACAAAGTATAATTAAAATTTGGATATATTTCATCAAGTATAAATTAATTTTCAAAACCACTGACATTATAGAATAGTAATTATATAATATCCAAACTACAGTATACTATTGGCCTTCTAATTAAAATCAGAAATATCATTTAGGTAATATATTATCAGACAAAAATTTGACATTTCAGAGCTTAGGATACAGTATTATATTTCTTCTAATTTTCAAAACCAATGAAATACATTTTCCCTATGCATCATGTCAATTACAGGTTTTAAGTCCAAGCTCTGAAAGCTACCTGCTTCCCAAACTTGGCTGTGTAAATTACTAGCTATAGAAACTCAGTTGCTTCATCTTTCTGTAAATGGACTGCTCTTTTTTTATCTATAACTGTAAACTAAGTATTAGTGAAAATACATACCTGTATAGTTGTTGTAAAGTATAAGTGATACAGTCCAAAAGAGTACTTGATATACCATTTAAGTGCATCCAGCAAAGGGAGCACCTTTATGTCAGAGGTAGTAGAAACAAATGAAAGAAGACTGCTAAATAGCCATAATAAAATACTGTTACTAAATTAAAGAAAAGTACACCATAAGAAATAATTAAAACGCCAAAAAAAGGATCAATGGGACTTCTCAGTAACTACATGGCTAGTTCAGAGTCAATTTATTCTGGCAATACTCATTCAACTTTACTCTGGAAAAAGGTTTGCTAAGTGACAGGGACATGGTGCCAGCAGAAAGACAGCAGAATGGAATGAACTGACCACTAACAGCTAGGTGATGTTTAGGTAGAGAACACACCCAGGTTAGCTTCCTGGGAATAAGCAGAAACAGAGAAAAAAAAGAAGTCAACCTAAGATCTCCCAAAACTCACGTGTAGAATTTGAAGTATATTGGAAGAGGAGCAGTATCACTGAGTAGGTGGTAAAGTGACATTACCAAAATGACACTCCTCAGCTGTCTTTATTAGGGTTGAACAGAGAGAAGGTAGACCCAGACAACAATATCAGTTTAAAATATTACTCCAAGCAATTTTACAGACTCATGGTTTCATGAGTTACAGAAAAATAAATTAAACAACAGCAAATGTATGTGTTTAAGATTTTCAGACAGCAGAGAATAATAACATATTCTGCATATTCTCTAAAAACAATACATATATAACAAGAAAATGAAAATAAAACTATGGAAACACCCAGCCTGAGCATGATTAAAAGACAGTAAAAAACCCAAAAGCCAAATATCATCGATGAGAAGGAGAAGGAGGAGGAGAAAGAGGAGGAGGAGGAGGAGGAGGAAAGAAGAATATGGAGGAGGACAGGAGGGGAGGGGTGGGAAAGAGAGGGGAGAGGAGGAAAGGGAAGGGAAAAAGGAGAAGGGGGAAGGGGAAAGGGGAGGGAGAAAGCAGAAGGGGAAAGGAGAGTCGGAAACAGGGAAGATACTGAAGGAACAAGGATGAATAGCAAACAACTCCTGCTCTAGAAACAGTCATAATGCCATAGCACACATGTGTATGATAACTGATTAGCATGATTAAAAAACAAGTATCCTATGTCTTCATGTTTTGCATGCAATATTCATTAAAGGAGAAATAAGTTAGTCCTGGCACATGCACACATATTATATCTTGGAAAAGATAGTTGAATATTTCATGACTTTATGTATAACTATTGTATAGAAAGAGAGATAGTCAACTGACCTTATTTATTTATTTATTTATTTATTTATTTATTTTTGCAGAACAGAGAGAGGGTCAGAGAGAGGGATAGATAAGGACAGACAGACGGAACAAAAAGAGATGAGAAGCATCAATCATCAGTTTTTTGTTGTGACACCTTAGTTGTTCATTGCTTTCTCATATGTGCCTTGACCGCGGGCCTTCAGCAGACCGAGTAACCTCTTGCTCAAGCCAGCGACCTTGAGTTCAAGCTATTGAGCTTTGCTCAAACCAGATGAGCCCGCACTCAAGCTGGTGACCTCGTGATCTCGAACCTGGGTCCTCCGCATCCCAGTCCGACGCTCTATCCACTGCGCAACCGCCTGGTCAGGCTGACCTCATATATCTATGACTTAGATTTTATTAGTTGATCACTGATCACCCAGTTTCTTGATGGTCATATAGTACTAATGAGTTGAAGCTGACAGCTATGAGATTTATTTGACTATTCAAATCAAAAAATTTTCAGAAAGACAACTTAGTTATATAGACATTAGAAGGTATAAAGTAATCCTAGAAAGTAGAAAAATGAACTAGTCTGTTCAGTAATATAATTATACATTGGGGAGATGTTATTTAAGGTGAAACTAAGCAAATGATTAAGTAAATCCCAGATCTGACAGAAAACTATGACTCAGCAGGAGAGACACAATTAATTGAAGATGTTTGCAAGGAAGTGGTTATTGTTTTAGACTTAGGAATCTATGCTGATGGAAGAGAAGTAAAAACAGAAGAAAATGATGGACCGTGAAAAGAGATAGAAATACTGACCAACAGGGTGAGGTAGAGAGATAAAAATTGATAAAGTGTGAAATTTTTGGAATCATTATTAATCACAAAGTAGTGTTATTAATGTTGATGAAAACATGTAGGTTTTGAGCTTTGGAATGATCAACTGATTTAAGGTAGAGGAAAAGATTTTGGAGACAGTAAATCAAGGGATTGAAAGCCTAAGTTTTTAAAAGCCTTTTAATGCTGAAGTCAAGTAGAAGAGATACAGGAATAAGGATAAAGGTAAATAGTGGGTCAGAATCTAAAGCCATAACTATACATGGGGGCGAATGGCAAATGTGTTAGTAGATAATTACTATGGGGGGGGTGATTTGCAGAACTAGATGACTTGAGCTTCAACAAATCTGGATTCTTGAAAGAGAAAAGGAGAGACCTGGTTTTAAAGTGGCAATGAGAGGCAAGGAGATAATTACTGTATATTCTAGCCCCATAACACAGGGGAATATAAGAAAAAAATGTCATTTCGGAAGAAGGTCTTAGAGATTGTGTTTTTAACAAACAACTGTCAGAGTTTACAGAAAGGAAGGAGATGAAGGATATATTCAAAGAAGAGCTCAAAGACATAGGGCAATTTTGGATATCAAAGAAGAGTAATTTTAAAAGACCCCACACAATGTTTTTGTTTGTTTGTTTTGCTTAGTTTTGTTTTGCTTAGGAAAAGGTTGAGAACTGGCAAACAAATTCAGAGCGTATATATAAATCCCAAAATGTAATAAAGCCTACATATAAACATTTATTTTTTTAAATTATTCCCAAAAATCTTTAAAAGATTGAGACAGAAATCAATATGTATATATTTGTATATTCTTTCCATAAAAAATTTAATCCACATCTAACTACAAAGAAGTATTCTTTATTATCTCAAATGATTTAATGATTTTTATTTTTAAAATTTTTATTTTATATAAAAGAATTATTTCTCTAACTGACTTCTACATTAAAATACTTCTTACACATACAATAAATTTCTCATAAAATTAAGTAAATTCCCTCAAAACAAAGTATGAATATGTCCACTATGTTTGGATATTATAAGTTGGTGCTGTGTGAGATCTTCAGTTCTTGAGATTTCAGTTGGAAAATGCTGTAGCTCAGTGTAGGTGATGGGCTAGTTTCAGTCCGGCCCATTTTAAAAGAGTAGCAAAAAACTGAAACTCCAATATTCTTTGTCATACAAGGAACTGTCTCCACTGACAACCTGCTCTTTCTTCTGTTTGCTTTCATTGGGAGGTGTGAATAAGAGAAAGTCTAAATGAACAAAGCTATCCATATTATAAGACTCCAAATTATAACTCAAAGAGGACTAAGAGGACTGGTGGTATATTTAAAAACATTCCGGCCATTTTAAAATGGAAGAATAAACAGTCATAATGACCATGGTTAGATGAATTTAACAATTAATGAACATTAAAACATCCATTTCTTATTTTCTCTTTAATTTTAATGCCCAAAGTGGGTTTTTCCCCCCTTATATAATCCTGGGACTCAGCTAATCAGCACCACCTGTGGATCTGCAGTGAGGTTAGGTAACACACTATTCTAAACAAAACTATTTAGAGGAATAGATCTCTGTGAGCTGTTCTTTTTAGGTATTTGGCAACAACAAAATAATATTTGAGGACTGCAAATACATCTCCAAAAAGACAATTTACAGCTTGTCTTATTATCTTAAACAGATTCAAGACACTGTGGGCAGCAGTAAGTTCTTTGAACAGGGACCTCAAGCCTAAGAGGAATAATTCAACACATGCATCCCTTATCAGTTCATACAGAAGAAATGACTCTTTACATTAGTCATGTGTATTTGCCCATAGATAGATCAAAGACATAATTCTAAAACCGTAAAACAATGTACCCTTTGTAGACACTAACAGAGAACCACCACACACTTATGAAAGAATATTAAAAATAATTTAATATGTTTTTCACAAGAACTTAAAATGTTTTGAGAAACTGTAGTATCTGTTAGATGGCCTGCCCATTCTCCACATTTGAACTTTTTATATGTAAAATAGATTGAAGAATACTGTTGAGCATGCAGTCATCATATTGACAGGAATCCTCTACCAGGTGGCACACAATTTGGAAAATAGCAGCAATTCTTTCCATGCAGTTATAAAAACAAAAATGCAAACCACAAAATAATAATTTAATTATTAATGGTAACTGAAATAAAGTCTAATGTACTATTCTATCATTTTGGAATTATTTATATTACTCCAGATTAATCTAAGCACCAAGAGGTCTTTTTCAAGTCTGTAAAAAAGAAATAAATGTGTAAAATAAGTAATGACCTTTATTATGTCACTCAATGATCTCAAACTACACAGAATATTTCATAAAATTATAATTCTATAATTGTCAGACTACTGAAAAATTATAAGGACATTAACCTTAAAAGTCACTTTTAAAAATGTTTTGTTCACATTAAATTAGTCACTTTTTGAGTATTTTGCAATATTTTTAGAAAGCAATTTTCATTATACTGAAGCTACCTTTGATACAGCTTTCATATTTCTATTGGAACTGGCATCTCACTTGAGTATATTTTTGTGAGTTTGAACAACAGGAAAATGTGAAGTCCAATAAGGTAGTGAATGTTCCAAGATATACTATCCATTGTGAATCCAATCAATATTTGAGGAACAAATTAAGGACAAAAATACTACTTAAAATTCCACATAGAATGATATGCTTTAATGATTTTCTCTTTATCTCTCAAGAGATTTATCTTGTTTCTTAGTCTTACCTAGGAAAATGCCCTCTTTGACCTGGAAAGCTTGTGCTCAGTGCTGGCAATTCATCTCTATAAGTACCTGTCTTTCACAAATATAGTGATTCGTTATGATTAGAATAGATAATGGCACTTAGCGTGACAGAGAGATACCCCTGAGAAGGAAAAATGAAGTCCTCCAAATGGCTTCAGTCTCTATTCTCAGTGTGAACTTCCATCAAAACTGCTCATCAGTTGCTGTCTCAGTTGCACAATATCATGCACCAAATACAGTTATGTAAATAAATAAAAATAACTCTTAATTCCCCAGAGTAGATTTTAAACTATGAAAACCTAACATATCTAATTTTCTTCAATGGAGTATATTTAAGTGAGAGTTTTATGTATCCTAGAAAACTGTGGGAGGCCACTGTTTTTCACTGAGTAATACAGAATCAGAACCCACTTGGTCGCTTGCTAAACCAGAGCACTATTCTTTCTCATTAACTGCCCATCAAATTATAATTTTGGAGACTGTAACCAGCATTTTCACCAGCACTTGAGATGTATTTGAAAACCTCTGACTGATGGCTCTCATAAATAATGATCTTTGCCATCATTCAATCACTATTGAATCCACTGTCCCACTGGATCCATTGCCGAGTTCACACGGTGTCCCTCAAAGGCTGCTTTCAGGAGGGTACAAGGGCAAGCCCATTTATGCAGGACGTAGAATTCCCTGAAGGACAACTTTGGCTCAGTATTTCTCAAGTTAAGCATGTCTGAAAACATCTCAGACCTTCCCTACAGTCTGAGGCATTTCCTAACCATAACTTCATTGCCCTTTCCTTCTGCAACTGTCAAAACTCACTGACCCTCTATGACTACTTCTTCTCTTTCACTTTTATCCTTCTCAATCTTTTCCTTAATAAACCTATTGCATGGATAATCCCATCTTGGGTCTAGTGTTTGTAAAAACACACATGCTATAATGTATATATAATATTTACAACATAATGTCTTACAAAGCATCTACATTATAATCTTCACTTAAGTAACTTATCCAAGGTCCTGTACGTACTAATTAATAATGGAATAAAGTACAAACCCAGTATATCTGACTTCTACATCTCCAAGTACCTATATTTTTCACTAGAAAATATTGCTTATTCTTTTTTGAGCATTAATCTTGCATTTAGGTTGACAGTTGAAAACTTGACAATAAATAAATTCCCGAGTTTCCTCAGCATCTGAAAATCTCTTTCTAAGAATGAGCCCATGCATTTCAGAATCAGTGAGAAATGTGAGCAGGCTATTCTTTATTTTCTCTCTAACCTCTCTTTTTTCCCCTGAAGGCATTACAATGCATTATGAATCTGGGATCTCTGGAATATCTGAAATAATATTTTGGGTATCTCTGACCTTCCTACAATATGCCCTAAAATCTTTAACCCAGTTCAATAAATTATAGAAAATTATGGCCTGAAGTAGAGGTCCCTATGGAATTTAGAAAGGCAATTACAAAAGTCAGGGTTAAGTCAATGGAGAAGATACTTAGCAAGGTAGTGCTTCAATGTGACAACTCTATAGAGGTAGAGGGCAATGTTCTTACTAGAAAAAAAAGTCTTAATGATGGATAATTCAATGATTTTCCTATGCAGAATCAAAACAGCACCTGGTGGTCCTGGCTGGTTGGCTCAGCAGTAGAGCATCAGCCCAGAGTGTGGAAGTCCTGAGCTTGATTCCTGGTTAGGGCACACAGAAGAAGTGACCATCTGCTTCTCCACCATTCCCCCTTCTCTCTCTCTCTCTCTCTCTCTCTTTTTCCCCTCTTGCAGCCATGGCTCCATTAGAGCGAGATGGCCCTGGGAGCTGAGGATGGCACCTTGGCCTCACTTCAGGCACTAAAATAGCTTGGTTGCCAATCAATGGAGCAGCAGCCCCAGATGGGCAAAGCATCACCACATAGGGTGGCTTGCTGGATGGATCCCGGTCAGGGCATATGTGGGAGTCTGTCTCTCTGCTTCCTCGCCTCTCACTTAATAATAATAAAAACAAACAAACAAAATTCAGCAGCTGATCTAGTAGTCTGTTTTAAAAGGTGGTTCAGTTTTCAAACCAAGGTAGTGGTGGAATAGGCGGAAGGTACACTCACCTTTCCCCAGAGATAAACTGAAATTAAAACTAAATTACAGGAGGAAGGAAAATGGCAAAGGAGTAGGCGGAAGTTACAACTCCCGCCTCCCAGAACCAAAGTGGATTATAACTTAACTTAGGAACAATCACCTTGAAAAACCAACTTTGACTAACTAAGAGGAATCTATAACCAAGCATCCCCAAAGGAACCACACTGAGCTGGTAGGAAAGGCGGAGATACGGAAAGGTCTGCCCCGCTCCCAGGAGCAAGAGGCAGCTCAGAGCGTCTCTCATGGCAGGGTGGGTTGCCCAGAGAATTGTGGGCCCTCAGCCACAGGACCAGAACCCCAGACTGTAGCCCCAGAGACTAGAGGAGGCATACAGACAGTCCTTAGCTGAAAGAAGAGCCAGGTTACTGTTTGCGAGAGGGAGACAGAACTCTCAGACCCAGGCTCTGTCTTAAAGAGACCGTGCAGAAAACCTTGTTGACAGCCACTTATCCAATGCTTTGGGAGCAGTAAGTGCTGAGAGTACTGGAGTGACAAGAGGAGAGTGCAGTCATGGGGACACAGGGAGAGACTGTGGGGGACAGCCACCCTGACCCCTGTACTGGGTCACTCCCCAAACCTAAAGTGCCCATTCTTCTTGGGAAAACCAAGCCAACAAAGGGAAGCAATTGCTTCATCTACGAGAGGCTCTTCTGCTCCAGTCAGTGTAGAGCGACACTTAGAAGCAGGGGGCACATCAGGGACACAGGATTTGAGTGCTGATGTCTGGGCTACACAGCCCCCCCAACCAGCTGAGTACCCTCCAAATGGTGGGAGGGCCCAGCAGTGGTGGCGCCCACAGCACTTGGCCCGCGCAGGGGAGGGTGGCAAAGCCCAGTGAGGCAGCTTGCGCAGCAATGGCCACAAGTGGAGTGTGGAGAGGACTCCCGCACACCTGTGGGGGCAGAACCCAGTGGGGCGAGGTGTCCCCTGTGCTGGTGCAGGGCAGACCCCAGCAGGGAGAGGCATCCTGTGCACCTGCAGGCAGCGGAGCCTGGCGACAGTGCTGCGCCCTTGAAGGGCAGAGCCCAGAGAGGCCGCCCGGGCACCAGCGAAGGGGGAAGCCTGGAGGACCGCCTTGCAAAGGAGAGGCATAGAGCTCTGAGACATGTAACCTCACATCCAGGGGGGCAGAGCCCGGAGAGGCAGCCCATGCACTCACGGGGGCAGAGTCCAGCAAGGCGAGGAGTCCCCCACACCCACAGAACAGCACAAACTGTGGCCTGCAAGCCAGCACTGGTGCCTGGGTGCCTAAGGAGGTGGAGGCAGAGGGGGGCTGGTGAAAAACCTCACTTCAGGAAAAAAGGCCACATGCTCTGGTCAAAAGTGAATAAAAGCCAGCCTAGGAGTGCAGTTGAGAGTTACAACAGCATTGGGACCCAGCAGAGGGAGACACAAATTCTGGATCACTTGTAGCTCCAAGAAGGTTGCTAAAGGCCACTCAAAAGCAGTGACGCCCAATGGTTTTCACCAGATTCTGGCCAGGGAGGTCCAGGGCTGGTACATTCAGCAGCCAGATAAGGAAAGCATCAACTCAGGACCTAACAACCATAGTTGGAGTAGAAAGGCTTCTCACACCTAACCCAGCTAAGACATAGAAAATGTTGTCACAAATAACAAAAAGAGCAGTAGCAGCAGGCAAGTAGCCCACAGTGGATTACAAACAGCTGAAGCCATCCAAAGAAGATTTAGAAATAACACAACTGAAAGCTGGAGGTAGACACCACCAACCCTATACTCAGCTAGTTACACAAACAGCATATCCAAAGGAGCAGTCTATACAGAGACAAAATGTGAAGACAGAGAAGTGAAATTGAAATGAATCAACAAGAGAAATACCCAGAAAAAGAACTGAAAGAGATGGCAATAAGCAAGGTAGTAGATGCAGAGTTTAGAGTAATGATTGTTAGGATACTCAAGGATATTAAAACAACAAAAGATGGACAAAATAAGAACCTAAACAAAGAGATAGCTGGCATCAAAAAGGACATTGAAATCAAAAAAAGAATTAGAAATGACAAACACAATATTAGAAATGAAGACAAGATAAGCAAAGCACAGAAACAGACCGCAAAAACAAACAAACAAACAAACAAACAAACAAAAAAAAACCAGGATCAAAAAGTCTGAGACAACTCTAAGAGAGCTCTGTGACTACATGAAGAGAAACACCATCCACATAATAGGGGTTCTTGAAGGAGAAGAAAAAGAACAAGGAATATAAAACCTGACTAAAAAAATTATAGCTAAAAATTTCCTTAAATTGATGAACAAAAAAGTCACACAAGTTGACAAAGCATAGAGAATCCCATTAAAAAGAAATCCAAAGAGATCCACACCAAGACACATCATAATGAAATACTAAAGCTAAGAGATAAAGAATTCTAAAAGCTGCAAGAAAAAAAGCAGACAATCATCTACAAAGGAGCCCCCATAAGAATGACATCTGACTTCTCAAATGAAACACTTAAGGCCAGAAGGGAATAACAAGAAATATTCCAAGAAATGAAGAAGAAGAGCCTATAACCAAGACTTATTTATCCAGAAAACTGAAATCATATTGAGCATCTTCTCAGATCACAATGGCATGAAACTAGAAATCAACTACAACAGAAAAACTAAAAAACACTCAAATACTTGGAAACTAAATCACATGTTATTAAATAATGAATGGCTTAACAATAAAATCAAGGAGCCCTGGCCGGTTGGCTCAGCGGTAGAGCGTCGGCCTAGCGTGCGGAGGACCTGGGTTCGATTCCCGGCCAGGGCACATAGGAGAAGCGCCCATTTGCTTCTCCACCCCTCCGCCACGCCTTCCTCTCTGTCTCTCTCTTCCCCTCCCGTAGCCAGGGCTCCATTGGAGCAAAGATGGCCCGGGCGCTGGGGATGGCTCTGTGGCCTCTGCCCCAGGCACTGGAGTGGCTCTGGTCGCAACATGGCGGCACCCAGGATGGGCAGAGCATCGCCCCCTGGTGGGCAGAGCACCGCCCCATGGTGGGCGTGCCGGGTGGATCCCGGTCGGGCGCATGCGGGAGTCTGTCTGACTGTCTCTCCCTGTTTCCAGCTTCAGAAAAATGCAAAAAAAAAATAAATAAATAAATAAAAAAATTAAATAAAATAAAATCAAGGAAGAAATAAAAAATTTCCTTAAAACAAATGAAAATGAACATAGAACAACTCAAAATGTATGACACAGCAAAAGCAGTCCTGAGAGGAAAGTTCATAGCATTACAGGCATATTTTAAAAAGCTAGAAAAAGCTCAGATAAACAATTTAACCCTGCAGCTAAAAGAACTAGAAAAAAACAAACAAACAACACGTAGTCCAGAGGAAGTAGAAGGAAGGAAATAATAAAGATCAGAGCAGAAATAAATGCCATAGAGGCTAAAAATAAAATATAGAAGATCAATGAAATCAAGAGCTGGTTCTTTGAAAAGATAAACAAAATTGATGAACCTTTAACCAGACTCACCAAGAAAAAAAGAGAGAAGACTCAAATCAATAAAATTAGAAATGAGAGTGGAGAAGTAACAAATGCCACAGAAGAAATAAAAAGGATTGTAAGAAAATACTATGCAGAACTGTACACCAAAAAATTAGACAACCTAGGTGAAATGGACAAATTTCTTGAAACACATAATCTTTCAAAAATCAATCTGGAAGATTCAGAAAACCTAAACAGACCGATTAAAACAAATGATATTGAAACAGCTATCAAAACACTCCCAACAAACAAAAGCCCTGGGCCAGATGGCTTCACAGGCAAATTCTACCAAATATTCAAAGAAGAACTAACTCCTATCCTTCTCAAGTTATTTCAAGAATTCAAGAGGAGGGAAGACTTCCAAACTCCTTTTACAAGGCGAGCATAATTCTGATTCCGAAACCAGGCAAAGACAACACAAAGAAAGAAAACTAAAGGCCAATATTCCTGATGAATTTAGATGCTAAAATTCTCAAAAAAAATATTAGCAAACCAAATCTAGCCATACATGAAAAAAAATCATACATCATGATCAAGTGGGATTTATTCTGGAGAGGCAAGGCTGGTATAATATTTGCAAATCAATCAACATGATTCATCACATAAACAAAAGAAAGGATAAAAACCACATGATAATATCAATAGATGCAGAAAAAGCATTTGATAAAATCCAGCACCCATTTATGATCAAAACTCTGCAAAGTGGGAATAGAGGGAACATACCTCAACATGATATAGGCCACCTATGACAAACCCACAGCCAACATCATACTCAATGGGCAAAAATGAAAGCAATTCCCTTAAGATCAGTAAAAAGAAATGGTTGCTCGATTTCACTGCTCTTATTCAACATAGTTCTGGAAGTACTAGCCACAGCAATCAGACAAGAAGAAGAAGTAAAAGGCATCCAAATTGGAAAAGAAGAAAAACTGTCATTATTTGCTGATGATACGATACTACACATAGAAAATTCTAAAGTCTCAATCAAAAAACTATTGGACTCGATAAATAAATGAATTCAGCAAGGTGCTAGGATATATAATTAATATTCAGAAATCAGAGGCATTTTTATACACAAACAATGAACTGTCTGAAAGAGAAATTAAGAAAACAATCCCCTTCACTATTGGAACAAAAAAATAAATAAATAAAGTACCTAGGAGTAAATTTAACCAAGGAGGTTAAAGACTTGTACTCTAAAATTATAAAACATTGATAAAAAAAATCAAGGAAGATACAAACAAGTGGAAGCATATACCGTGTTCATAGATAGGAAGAATAAACATCAATAAAATGTCTATAGTACAGAAAGCAATTTATAAATTCAATACAATTCCAATTAAAATACCAATGACAGCCCTGGCGGGTTGGCTCAGTGGTAGAGCACTGGCCTGGTGTGCAGGGGTCCCGGGTTTAATTTCCGGCTGGGGCACACAGGAGAAGTGCCCATCTTCTTCTCCACCCCTTCCCCTCTCCTTCCTCTCTGTCTCTCTCTTCCCCTCCCGCAGCCAAGGCTCCATTGGAGCAAAGTTTGCCTGGGTGCTGAGGATGACTCTGTGGCCTCTGCCTCAGGTGCTAGAATGGCTCTGATTGCGGTAGAGCAACGCCCCAGATGGACAGGGCATCGCCCCCTGGTGGGCATGCCAGGTGGATCCCGGTCAGGCACATGCGGGAGTCTGTCTGACTGTCTCCCCATTTCCAGCTTCAGAAAATTACAAAAAGAAAAAAAAAATACTAATGACATATCTCAAACATATAGAACATATTTCAAAAATTTATACAGAACCAAAAAAGAACAAATAGACTCAGCAATCTTGAAAAAGAAGGATAAGGTGGGTAGTATCATACTTCCTAATATCAAGTTATACTACAAGGCCATTGTACTCTAAACAGCTTGGTACTGGCATAAGAACAAGCATACAGATCAATGGAACATAACAGAGAACCCAGAAATAAACCCACACCTTTATGGACAGTTGATATTTTACAAAGGAGGTAAGAGCATAAAACGGAGTAAAGACAGTCTCTTTAACAAGTGGTGTTGGGAAAATTGGACAGCTACATGCAAAAAAAGTAAACTAGACCACCAAGTTACACCACTCACAAAAATAAACTCAAAATGGATAAAAGACTTAAACATAAGTTGTGAAACCATAGCATCTTAGAAGAAAACATAGGCAGTAAGCTCTCTGACATCTCTTGCAGCAGTATATTTGCTGATTTATCTCCACGGGCAAGTGAAATAAAGGACAGGATGAAAAAATGGGACTGTATCAAGCTAAAAAGCTTCTGCACAGCTAAAGACAATATGAACAAAATAAAAAGACAAATGACACATTAGGAGAACATATTCGACAATAAGTCTGATAAGGGGTTAATAACCAAAATTTATAAAGAACTTGTAAAACTCAACACCAAGAAGATAAAATATCCAATCAAAAAATGGGTAAAATTAATGAATAGACACTTTTCCAAAGAGGACATACAGATGGCCAATAGAGAGATGAAAAAATACTCAACATCACTAATCATTAGAGGAATGCAAAGTAAAACTACAATGAGATATCACCTCACACCAGTCAGAATGGCGCTCATTAACAAAACAACTCATAATAGTGCTGGTGAGAATGTGGAGAAAAGGGAACCCTTCTGCACTGCTGGTGGGAATGCAGACTGGTGCAGCCTCTGTGAAAAACAGTATGGAGATTCTTCAAAAAATTAAAATGGAACTGCCTTTTGACCCAGCTATCCCACTTTAAGGAATTTATCCTAAGAACACCAAATCACTGATTCAAAAGAAGAAATGCACCCTCATGTTTATGGCAGCATTGTTCACAATAGCCAAGATCTAGAAACAGCCCAAGTGTCTGTCAGTAGATGAGTGGATTAAAAAGCTGTGGTACATATACACAATGGAATGCTATGGGGCCATGAAAAAGAAGGAAATCTTACCTTTTGCAACAACATGGATAGACCTGGAAACTATTATGTTAAGTGAAATTCGCCAGGCAGAGAAAGAAAAATATCATATGACCTCACTCATTTGAGGAATCGAATTAACAATGTGAACTGAGGAACAGAATAGTGGCAGAGGTGGGATCAACGGGACCAGAGGGAAAGCGGACAGAGGGACAGGGGATGAGAGGATGGGATCAGAGAAAGAAAAGAGATTGGCGAAATTATATATATATAACAGCGTTATAGAGTAGAAAAACAAATCCTGGAAGGAAGGAAGGAGGATGTTGTGGGGAAGGGGGCAAGGGGGATGTTGAGGGGAACACAGGATTGGGGGGGATATAGTTGGTGGGATACTTGAATCTATGTAAACACAATAAATTTAAATCAATAAAAAAAAACCTAAATTACAAAACAATTATCCTAAATAACCAACTAAAGACTAGATGAATAGAAGTCTTATAACCAAGGCTTTATACAAAAGAAGTCACATCAAGACTGGTAGGAAGGGCAGAAATGCAGAAAGGGCTGGCCCTGCTCTCATAGGTAGTGTCTGAGATTCCAGCAGGATTCTCAGCTGCAATGTTTCCCCGATAGGAGAACGGGTTTTCAACATTAGGCCAGACTCCCCGGCTCAGAGGAACAGAGCCAGGAAGAGATGCCTATTTAAAATGTGGCTATGAAATTTCTATCCACTAGGGGAAAACATTAGTCTGCTAGGGATATAGGTACCCTCTTAATGGGTTAATACACAAAATCTCGTTTATATCCACTCACTCTGGGCTCTGGCAGAGGAATGGAGAAAGGAAGGCAAAGCAGACAAGAGTCACATAAGGAGACTGGAGTTGCTGGCTCTGGGGAGAAAGCTAAAGAGAGATCTGCCAGTATCCCTCTGAAGAGTCCCTTTCCCACACTCAAGACAACATCTTTCTTTTTGTGGAGCATTCCCCTCCTTAATGCTAAAGGCTGGAGAAATGCAATCACCCATGCTCTGCACTTTCTGTCACTCCATCATGTGGAGCTTGTGCCCTGCTGAAGAGTCAGCTTTCTGGGCTGGGATGTAGAAGTCAAAACAGACTCAGGGAATGTTAGTGACTGAGTTGTGTGGCTTTGAGGCAGAGGCCATTCTCCACACCTTCATGTAAACATGACTGGTGCTTATCTTCATGAGCCTTCTGCCAGTTCCATCCTCCTAAGTTCTGTGGCCTCAGCCTTCCAAGCAGGAGCTATCCAGGAAATCTGGGCAGAATCCGAGACAGTATTAGTATTGTGGCTCTGTGACAGGGGCCACTCCCCCGTTCTTCTCCTAAGCCTGACCAGCACCTCCCCATCACAGAAGATCCACTCGATGTAAATATGCTTTCTTTTGTTTTTGAAAATACGAACTTCAATTTACTCAATAATGCATTTAATCTATGTCTTAACCGATTTAGGACCCTTTCTTTTTTCTTTTAAAAAGTCCATGCAAATGTATTATAGTCAATAATCAGAATATTTTATGCTAATATATACATTTATTCTTTCAAGGTTAAATAAAAAAGTGATATAGTTCTTAAGGAAGAACTAGAAGTGTGTGCAATGAAAGATTTTAAAATAGTTTATTAATATATATTAATATACATATTAATCTTAAATACTAATAATTCCTATTAAAATATAATTTAATTGGCTTCATATTATTTAGAAGAGCAAGAAGTATAGCTTTAAGGAAATACACAATCTGCATTTGAATATGGAAATTCATGGTAATGTTATTGTGGAATTTCATAATTTATACCAACTATATAAGGCCTATGATATCTACAGGACATGCTTTGAAAATAAAATGACTACAAACCATGGATAAAATGATAATATCTGCACAGCACATAAATAATTCAAGAATTTACACTGAAATGTTCACATTAATTTTATCTGAATTGCTTCTGATATAATGAATTCCCTTTAAATTCACTCATTTCTTAGGTCAGGCCACAAAGTCTATATGGAGGTTTAGTTTATATCTTCAACTCTTTTTTTCTTCTTTAGATTCATTACAGCTGAATCACCTAGTTTCATATTTTAGGCCTTCAAATATAGAAATTTAAAGCAAAAGTAAATTTTTGCACAAATTGTACAATCTTATCTTGCCTAAATATCAAAGCAGAAAGAACGTTCTAAAAAGAGAGAAATCATAGAGAAATTTTGGTCTTGTATGCCTTTTCTGTTTAATTCATTCTTTAACAATTTTCCTGCCTAGAAATCATAATCTTAAATTTTCTGAATAATAGTTTCATCAATGACTATTCCATATACATATTACATGGTGATATTTAAATCAACAAAGGTGCTTTGTAAAATCATTATTTGACCACTGACTTTATCATATCTTGACGGAAATAGTGCCTGACAAACATCTGCCACCACCCTCAACATAGGTATCACTTGTCATGGTCAACTGCAATGCAAGATGAAAAATGAAACGTAAGAAAGCTACAGTGTGAACAACTCAGCAGCCTCATTTATCAGAAATATTGATTGATTTTATAATAATTCTGTAAGTGCAAGACCATAATTATCCTGAAGAAAGCCTTCCTAAATTAAGGATAGTTTTCTAATAGTTTTTTATATTTGGGGCAGAGGAGGCTGTATAGAAGATTTTCGCCCTGGCCGGTTGGCTCAGCGGTAGAGCGTTGGCCTAGCGTGTGGAGGACCCGGTTCGATTCCCAGCCAGGGCACACAGGAGAAGTGCCCATTTGCTTCTCCACCCTTCCGCTGCGCTTTCCTCTCTGTCTCTCTCTTCCTCTCCCGCAGCTGAGGCTCCATTGGAGCAAAGATGGCCCGGGCGCTGGGGATGGCTCCTTGGCCTCTGTCCCAGGCGCTAGAGTGGCTCTGGTTGCAGCAAAGCGACCCCCCGGAGGGGCAGAGCATCGCCTTCTGGTGGGCCCCCTGGTGGGCAGAGCATCGCCCCTGGTGGGCGTGCCGGGTGGATCCCGGTCGGGCGCATGCGGGAGTCTGTCTGACTGTCTCTCCCTGTTTCCAGCTTCAGAAAAATGAAAAAAAAAAAAAAAAAAAAAAAAAAAGATTTTCCCCGTTGCCTACATGCTATCTTCTCCTCCTTCTATATTATACACTAACAGAATTCTAGAAGACACCTTAATTTCAGAAAGGAAAAAAACAACAACTATGTTATCCCACAGTGATTCATTGTTCTAAATGAATCACTGTAATCTCATTCCTCTTGACCACACATTTTGCTTTACTTAGGTAGGTAGGGTTTGGGTAATATATTGCTTTACTGATATAAAGATGAAAATTGAACTCATTAGCCCTTCACCTTTAAAAAAAAAAGAACTTGATATTTTATTTTTTATCCCCTTTACCTCTCTGTTTAGGATATGAGACACTTGGTACGATGGTAGTCCTCCTGTAACAACAAGATGTCAAACATCAGGGAAGCATTACTAGCATCTAGCGATGCCAGGTCTGCATCTGTGGACTCACAGGACAAAGAATATTAAGCTGCCTACTCACAGACCTCTACTTATGAAACTAATAACTAACAATTTTTATTAACAACTGTATTTGAATTTTCTTTTACTTTTAGAAGAAAGCATTTCTAGTTTATTCAGTTTGGAATGTTTTAGTTGAGTGATTTGTTCTTAAGATTGAAATTAATATTGTGTGTTGAAGTTCTGATACTGTTCATGTTGGTCAAATCCTTTGGTTAAGAGGTTCACATGGCAATAAGTAATTGTTAAAATCTGGAAGGCCTACAGAAGTTTGACAAGTAGTATAAATAAATGAAGAGTACAAGTGTAAGATATATTAAATATGATGAGTACCACAGTTAACTAGAGAGGGAATGGCTTATCTATGAGGGCCATTGTTTGCCTGAAAAAATATCACCTCAATATGCCAACATTGCCAGATCTTCCAAGTGTTCAAGATAAAAAAAAGAGAAATATGGGTTATACATAAAATTTAGCAAACTTTAAATGATGAAAACTCACTCTTTAAAAAAAATTTTTTTTGTCAATATTTAAACCAATACCACAAGGGTCATTCTAAACACATCAGTGGGTGGGCCAGATACTATTTTGGAGTCAGATTATTTAAACAAGAAGTGTGAGCCCATGTGTCTTCTTTTAAAAATTTTTAGAAGATTTTATTTATTCATTTTAGAAAGGGGAGAAAGAAAGAAAGAAAGAGGAGTAGAGGAGGAGCAGGAAGCATCAATTCCCATATGTGCCTGAAACAGACAAGCCCAGGGTTTTGAACCAGCAACCTCAGTGTTCCAAGTTGACACTTTATCCCTGTGCCACCATAGGCCAGGCTGCCAATGTCTTTTTGATATCTCTCATGTTGGCAAAATGATGTAACATGCAGCTTTCTTTGATTGTTTTTTTTACTTTACAATTACATAAATGGATCTTAAATTATCACAGACCAAGAGCAGTTCAATAAAGTCTGAACCAGATGAGACCCCATATTTAGCTTTTGCACATCCCTTTAAATAAGCTTTAAAGTTGACTCTCATTTCAACTGAAAAGTTGAGCAAGAAAATAGGTCACATCCTAAGCAGATGGCTACTGAGAACTTCATCAGAAACCAAAAATGGGGGTCAGTTTATGCATGAAAAATAGAAAATTAAGCAGGCATTTGTTTTGTGAAGTGCACTGGGAACTCTCATTATGTCTCAGTAATGTTCTCTGCATATGCTTGTGAGCATGGTTTTGAGCACATTTTGTAAATAGCCTGTATTTCACTGTGGTTGTCAGACCTAAAAAATATTTTAAAGATGCAATGACAATATTGATGTTAAAGATATTGGTGTTACAATAAATTTTTTTTAATTTTATTTATTAATTTTAGAGAGGGGGGAGGGGGAGAGGGAGAAAGATTGATTTTTTGTTCCACTTGTTTATGCATTCATTGGATAATTCTTGTATGTGCAGTGACTGCGAATCTCACCCACAACCTTGGCTTATCGGGATCAGGGTCTAACCAACAGAGCTACCAGCATGGGATGAGACTGAAACTTCTAACTGGGCTGAAGAAGCAGGTGGGCTACATGGGTCACAGGAATGATATGCAAAAGATATAATGATGGGTTTCCTCCATTTTCACTCACCTTTGTAACTATGTATTGTAAAAGATATTAGTGGCTAGTGGAGTTTCACTGTTGCCTCACTAGCATCTATTCTCTTTTAAAATTTTCATAACAGCATTTGGACTTTCCTTAAGAATTTTTTCTCTACTTCTTTTTGTATAACTAAAATGATTTAGGAGGGATTAATTCCACCTCGGCTGCAAAAACGGACTTGATTTCTATATACTAAGCAGTTCAGAGAATCCCATCTCACAGTAACTGGCTCAGGGATGTCTTGAGGTAGAAAAGAGTATGACAGCTGGGGGAGTAGAATACGTGAAGATTGGGGTAGAAAGGAATCTAATGTAGAGAAAAATGCATTCCATCTACTATAACTGCAATATATATAGTGAAAAACATGGAAGGAAAACAGAACTAGAGATATGGGCACAATCTAGAACTTGCAAATTATTACAGACCATGAAAAAGATGGAAACTCTATCCAAATATATCACTGATTAATTTTAAACAAGTGACTAGAATAGTCATATATGTGTTTTTAAAAAATCATTCTGGTGTGGAGAATGAACTAGAGGAAGTCAGGTGCCTTAGCTGTAAAGAAGCCTACATCTGCTACTCCATCCTTCCCCCTCTCCTTTCTTTCTGTCTTTCTCTTACCCTCCGCAGTCAAGGCTCCATTGGAGCAAAGTTGGCCTGGGTGCTGAGGATGGCTCCATGGCCTCCACCTCAGGCGCTAGAATGGCCCCAGTTGCAATGGAGCAATGCCCCAGATGGGCAGAGCATCGCCCCCTAGTGGGCATGTTGAGTGGATCTCAGTCTGGCTCATGCAGGAGTCTGTCTGACTGCCTCCTCGCTTCTAACTTTGGAAAAATACACACACAAAAAAACCCCAAAACATAAAAAGCAACAGACTTAGAATAGATGATTATAACCTTCAGCACATCTCGTGTAAATTTTCAGTTATAGGTTTCTAAATTCCAGGTACTTAGAGTTGCTTTGTAATTTAATCCTCTCTGCTTAATTGATATTTCTTGTTAGTTTTGTTCAAACAAATAAAGACTTTATTGTGTAAAAGTTACAATGACATTTATTTGAGTACTATTTTCAAGTCTAATTGGGTTATTAAGTAAAATGCATTTGAACAATGAAACATAGAAATAGATTTCATTCTAACAAGCAGAGATTACAATTCTACTCAAGACTATTAGGAGGGTGCTTTTCCTACATGTAAAGAAATATAAAATATGTTCAATCTTCTAACATTTTGCCATAACAAAACCATTTATAAGTCATTTTAAGAAAAGTATACTTGAAAAAAAAAGAAAAAAGTATATCTGCTATAGACATGAAACAAATTTCTATAGAAAAAATTTATAATACATTGTGTTTTTTAAAATATTAACTACTACTATATCATGGAATATCTTGAAGTTCTAATAAAAGAAAAAAAAGATTTTAGTGCTATAATTCATCAAAAGCAGCCTTCCAAATCGGCTTTATATATTGAAGTCAGACAGCTTTTAAAATAGTTCTCCAATTATTTAACAAAATGAAAGATAAAGAATGACCTCACTGGGAAATTATAGTAAACTTATCATTCATGTCTTGCTCAGAGTTTTTTTGTATGACAATACTGGGATGAGAATGAATATGAGGTGACATCTGGTGTCAAGGATAAAGGGTAGTATGCAGAACTAAAAATGAGTCAGGGAATAAATATCAAATTATAAGCTTCTCAAATATTAGGGTCATAGCTTCTAAAGATTCCATGTTGATTCTCCATCAGGCTTAGCAGATATTACTTTTATTAGTAAGAGCCTAATGAGTAACGTTCAAACTAAAACACGTTTGTATATGTGATAAAGCTGCTGCAATGCTGTAAATGGAACAAGAGGAGCTGGAAAAACCTGTAGTCCAGCAACAGTGAGGCAGGCAAGATGCCTGTCTTCCCTGACATTTTCATGTTGTCCTGTATGCCATCCAGCTTTGAAAGGTCTTCCAAAGACTCAGACCTCTAGTTACTCAAGCACCACTTCCGAGTCCTTTACTGTCTGCAAAGAAAGAAGCTGAGTGGAGGTCACAGAGCTAGTCTTTGAGAGGTTCAGTTTCTCCCTTTATATCTTATCTCACACCCATATTTTATCAGGGCCATGATTATCTAATTCATTTTAGTGGTGCTAGATAATCTTTGCTACTTGTATGGCCAGTAGTGGCGGCCATCACGGCCAGGCATGTGCAGGTTCACATTAGATTCAGATAGATGGTAAAGAAACAGCGGAGTCGAAAACTGGTGGGCCGTTCCTTTATTCTAGCCTCGCAACTGGCCGGCGAGTAAAAACAAACACACAGAGGGCTCCAAAACCCACTCACACATTCTCTGGTTCTACAACCAGAAGAATATTTTAAGTTTTTTCCTAGAATCAAAGGCCCCACCAGTCTCAGCAGAACTCACAAATTCCCTCACCCCTCTGGTTTCCCATCTGCCAACCTGGCTTCTTTCTCTCCAGCACTCTTCCTCCCTGCTCTCACTCTGCACAAACTGGCTTCTCCTTCAGCACCCTGCCATCTTGGCTGCCTTCTCTGCAGAAATATGGCCTCATTCCTCTCCTTTCTCCTTCTTCTTGAAACTTTTTGGTGTGGAAACCCCCCCTCCAGCACATTAGCATAACAGAGCCCCTTCCCAAGCAGGAAGGTAATTAGCAGTATCACCTGGCAGCACCATTCATGTGGCAGTGCCATTTTTAACACTAAAAGTGAGCAAAGTCAAATAACACAAATTTTACAAACTTAGTTGCCCAACACTACTATGCCAGGAATCAAAATAGATAAGGATTTGGAATGTTGAAGGAAAAACAGGTATACATAATTTAGAAAACAGGAAGAGAAGAAAAGGTCTCCTATCCCATCATAAGGGAACTAAAAATTTGTTACAGGTTTTGGTTTATCCAGACTGAGGACACCTGAAAAATACAACTGCAGGATGATCTACATACATGAGAAAAAAAAATAACATACGTATGTATATAAAATGTACATACTTAATAGGTTAGAACAGAGCTTCATAACCAACTTACTTATTTTAATTTTAACAAAATAAATGCTCATCTGACTGGAAAGAGCCACTCAGGTGGTACTGGCCTGTTTTACCTTTGATGGAAGTTTCAGTGAACAATTGAGGTGGGAGAGATTGGAACCCAACCGGGTCACGGCCTCCCAAAATGAAAAGCCTAAAGAAACTGTGCCAAGCCGCATTGTAGATCGCCTTTGGTCTAAGAGGGTAATTCCTAACTTTAGGGATTGGTCAGAGCTTCTTCTTTCCCCCTTTTCCCACTCCCTGGTAGGACAGGTATAAGCAAGGTCAAGAAGGGTTTGAAAAAGCCTTGAGTAGCAAGCATGAGAACATAGAAGATATGGGACCAGACATTAACTTTTACTGCGGGTCCTGGGTCCAAGGGCAGAAAGGAGACCCTGCAGTCTCCTGTGATCTTGCAAAGCTCATTAGAACTAGAGATGCCATACCAAGGCAAACACTCTCATGTAAAAAATATGTGGTTTTGCCTGCTATCAAAAATCCATGCACTCAGGCCCTGGCCGGTTGGCTCAGTGGTAGAGTGTTGGCCTGGTGTGCGGAACTCCCCGGTTTGATTCCCGGCCAGGGCACACAGGAGAGGCGCCCTCTGCTTCTCCACCCCTCCCCCTCTCCTTCCTCTCTGTCTCTCTCTTCCCCTCCTGCAGCCAAGGCTCCACTGGAGCAAAAGATGGCCTGGGCGCTGGGGATGGCTCCTTGGCCTCTGCCCCAGGCACTAGAGTGGCTCTGGTCACGACAGAGCAACTCTCCGGATGGGCAGAGCATCGCCCCCTGGTGGGCGTGCCCTGTGGATCCCGGTCGGGCACATGCGGGAGTCTGTCTGACTGCCTCCTCGTTTCCAGCTTCAGAAAAAAATACAAAAAAAAAAAAAAAATCCATGCACTCTTTGTGAATCTGAAGTGATAAAAAACAAATGTGGCTTTGCCTGGTATCAAAAACTCATGTACTAGCATAGGAAATATAGTCAATAACACTGTAATAACTACTGGTATATTTAATGTCAGGGGGGTACTTGATTTATCAGGAAGGAATCACTTTATAAATTACATACCGGCCCTGGCCAGTTGGCTCAATGGTAGAGCGTAGGCCTGGCGTGCAGGAGTCCCAGGTTCGATTCCCGGCCAGGGCACACAGGAGAAGCGCCCATCTGCTTCTCCACCCCTCCCCCTCTCCTTCCTCTCTCTCTCTTCCCTTCCCGCAGCCAAGGCTCCATTGGAGCAGAGTTGGCCCAGGCGCTTATGATGGCTCTGTGGCCTCTGCCTCAGGCACTAGAATGCCTCTGGTTGCAACAGAGCGACGCCCCAGATGGGCAGAGCATCGGCCCCTGGTGGGCGTGCCGGGTGGATCCCGGTCGGGTGCATGCGGGAGTCTGTCTGACTGCCTCCCCGTTTCCAACTTCAGAAAAATACAAAATATATATATATATTTTTTTCACTCTGTAAGACACACTTTTTTTCCCCAAAAGGGGAGGGTAAAATGCCTGTGTGTCTTACGGAGTGAAAAATACAGTATTTTATTAAATATTTTAACACACAATTTGGTTCAGAACATTTCTTATTTTCCTCCTTTAAAACCCTAGGTGTGTCTTATGGTCAGTTGTGTCTTATGTAGCGAAAAATACAATAAATGTCTAACTGCTGTACAACTGAAACTAACATAATAGTGAATGTGGACTGTAATTAAAAATACTTTTAAAAACCCTCGTCTACTCTTTGTGAACCTTTAAGTGATTGAAGATTGGGAATTCCTGACACACAACTAACTTCAAAGATGAAAATAATTAGGAAGTAGACAAATTAAAATTTTTCTGAGCCATATCCACACTTCATTTACAACATTCCTGCCACTCTAAGGTTCTCAGTGCTCTGCACACATGCTAGGGCCTGTTGGGACTCTGGTTCTGTAAAATACTTGAGCATCCTCCTACTTTATTTTTTTAACCCTAGAAAATTCCTACTTAATCGTCCATGTAGAGTTTTGATGTTTTCTTCTGGGAATTTTCAGTGTTCTCTGACTTTTGAAAACTAGTCTTTGCTCCCATGTATTATTATAACTCTTCTGTGTAAACAAATTTCCCTACTAGAGCATAAATTCCAAAGAAAGCCAGCATATTTTCACTCTTCCTTCCTAGCACTGCCCTGACGTCCATTTAGAAATGAAGGAGTAGATGTGTGGAAACGTGCAGTTAGTTTTTGAAAGGGATTAAGATACATGTGGCTTTTCTGAACTTTTTTGGAGGGAATGCAATTTTCCTCTCCCCTCAACATGGATCGTTTTAAAGAATAATGTGAAAAAGTCCTTGATGTGAGAATCTGAAGACTTAACATCTAGGCCAAACTGTACCCCTGCCTAACTTTAAGTCGTTTGTTTTTTTCTGGGCGCCCATTTCCTCGGCAATAAATCAGGGTGTTCTCAAGTCCCCTTTAAATATAAACATTCTGAAATTTCTTGGTAGCCCTACCAGAGGACCTCCTTTATCAGAAAGAAAGGCAATAAACAGTCACGACAACATTTCAGTGGTCATTCTTTCTTTTTCTCAAACAGAAAATACAAGACGAAATATGCCCAAACTATACCTAACCTCATTCGCAAAATTCGCTTTACCTCTGCTGGCAGGTGAGGAGCATGTAGCACCTGTTTCTATGTGGAACTCCAACTTTTAAGCAGCATGTGCATGAACGGCATGCATTATGCTGCCCTTAAGGATAGCAAGTGCAGGTGAGAACTGGTCTAAACATAATTGGCCTAATTTGGCTTTGACCCTGAGCCAGACTAAAATCCTTTAATCAAACTTCTATTCTTGATCAAAACAATGGCTGAATATGCACTTTTAGGATATATGGTTAAATTTCTGCTGTAATGAATAATGGGACAAATACAAAATAATTCTCTGAGGTTTACAACCTTGACCAAGCTGTCTTGTATTTCCTATGGCCTCTATCAAGATTACACTTTCACACCTAATTTTTAAAGATGTGAGTTTGTAGAAATGAGCATAAATAGGAAACCTGATCTCAGCATTAAAGGATCTGAAGAAATAACAATGGTTTGTCTTTCTTCATACCATCCATGACACCTCCGCAGGAGTGGAGGATTTAATATAAAAACATGAAATTGAAACACTTGCACCAAACACCTGTAATTCCAGAAAACTGACTATATTAACATTTCAATAAGGGTTATTTAATATCCTATAATTGACATCATAAATGAATTTTTATTTTTATATTGGTTTTGTGACACAATGTTATAAATAGTTTAAATCACATTTTAATTTGTCAGTTTCACTGTCTCAGACTTTGAGGAAAAAAGTAAGAATGTGACAGTCTTTTTCTAATTTTTTTCCCCTTAACTATACAGTGTGGGGGGGGGGGGGACTACTTGGAATTTTTTCAGATAAGTAATGTTCCCTGCTTGAAGATACAGTTGTTAAATAAAAAGTCATTTAATACTAATGCCACTTGCACAGCAGGCATTCAAATCAACACAATGGTTGCTTTTGCCTATTGATTATTGACAGGTTTCTTCTCTTAATTCTTTGTTAGAAGTAGGGGAAATAATAATCAGATGTCGGTGTTCATTAAAAGTATTGTCTAGAACTCTTGACAGCAGTAGTCACATTTCTACGTGCACCTGCAAGTCATAACTTGTGATGTTTGATGTAAAAGAAACGTGTCCTTTTCACAAACAGTGACTGAATACTTACAGCTTTCTACTACATTCTAAGCATGACAGGGAAAATAAATGAAAGAAAAAAAAAACAGCATCTGCCCTCTGGGAGTTTATATTTGATGATGGAAATAGAGCATATAATAATGAGACCAGCAGGTTTCCAATTACATTTACAGGCCAGATTAGACAAAGTTTGCATGGGGAAGCTAGTTGTTAGTTGAAATAAGTGAACATCTATGTATTTGGCTTTGTTTTTACCTTAGAGTTTATATATATGAGCATGTTTGTCATGAAAATAAGGATTGTCAGCTCTCCCCAGCGCCAATTCAGTCAGTTTTCATTAATAGCCACAAACTTTAACTGCCTGAACTTTGTTCATTTACCGAGCTGGCTTTAGGGTCTATCAAAGAGACTTATTATACCCCTTATCCTTAGACAAAATGAAACGGCAAGACTTAGCTCAGGTCATACAATTTCCCAAATGAACTGGACTTTCTCGCAGGCCTACTTCATGCTTGCCATCTGTCATGACCCCATAGAACCACAGAGAATGTCTGGCAACACTTACCTCCATTTGCTCCATCTGCCGCTACATTTTCCTGTGCTGAAGACCCCCACCCTTAGGCAATGCCCTCTGACCCTTAGATGCCATCTCTGTTCTTCCAGTAAATCCTTAAGACTTTTGTGTCCTCTGAGAGAGATCTGTAGCCACCATTTTGTCATGAATGATGAAAAAAATTAAATCTGTGTGCTTCTCATCTCATGCCAAATACAATTGAAGACTTGTGAAAAATCAACATAAACATTTCAGAAGTGGAATATAAAGTTGATTTAGTCCTTTTTAAAGATGAAATTCCAATAAAGATTATTTTGGTAGTATAAAGTATTCATTTTTACTAGACAGCCAGAGATCCAAGAATCCTTTCACTCTTCCACCTTTCTGAAGAAACTTCATGGGAAAATGCTGAGTCATTACACTTAAATAGTCACTGCAGTTACTATAGTAACTGTGGAGGGTAACAGAGCCTTATAAGTTCTGTCCCCCTGTTAATTCTGAAGTCACCTTGTGTGCTTGCTGTCTTCCACTGCTCTGGCCATGCTGAGCTTTATTTCTGCACCAAAATGTACTCAGGATGAAGGTCTTCATATCCCCTCCACCTAAGACTATCTTCCCCAGATTTGCACATAAACCTTGTCTCACATCTATAACTAGGTGCTTGGGTCACTTCTTCAGGAACGACTTCAGAAACCACCTCACTGAAAAGGACACCCTCTCAAATGGCATTTCTTTTGTTGCTTTATAGATCTCTGTACACTGCTCAGCAACAAAAAGGAACAAACTATTGAGAACACGTGGCAAGTTGGATGGATTTTAAGGGTATTCTACTGAATGGGAAAAAAATGTTTTTCTAAGCTGCATGATTCCCATGTATATACAATTCTGGAGGTAGCTAATTACAGGGATGGAGCACAGCAGTTGCCAGAAACGGAGAAGGAAAGGGAGGGGGTGACTCTGAAAGGAGCAGCAGGAGCCATTTCCTTTGTGTTGGCAGAACAGATCTCTATCTCAGCTGCGGTGCTGTGGCCCAGCTACACCTGATAAAATGAAACAGAATTTTATGCAAAGGCATCCCAAACACTGGTAAAATCTGAGTTAAGATCTGTAGTTTTCTTAATTTTATTGTGTGGATGTTTTTTGCTAAATGATTTTTGGCTTGGATAATGCATTGTTGTTATGCAAGATGTCACCAGTGGGAGTTTGCAGATGGATATTGCAACTTTGTAAATCTTTATTTAAAAGTAAAAGTAAATAAAAAGTTAAAAAAAATCTACCTAGCACTACCATGCTATATAATTTACTTATCTATTTTCTTTATTTTCTTCCTCTGGGTATGCCAGCTTCAGCGGACAATTCTCACTTACTGTTGTTCAGTCCAGAACCACAGCGCATGGACTGTGCTGGCATGCAGCAAGCTTCCTATGAATAGCTATTAAGTGAATTTATGATTAATGAATATATTTTACTTTTAAAATCTTTGTGATTAATATCATGACCTTTGAGTTTGATCCCAGTTCTGCTATTATCTAGAAGGTCTTCATCAAATCTCTTGAACTTTTATTCAAATTTTCTCATCCAAAAATTAATAATGCTTAAAAGGTTAAATTAAAAAAAAAGAAAAAACACACACACAGTAATACAGACGTGGAGGAAGTCTTACTTGAGAAAAACTTCTTAGAAACAAATATTATAATAGGCTTTAGTAACCCTTACAAAATTACTACCATCTGACATAGTGATTTATCAGAAATGCAGACACAGTTTTAAATGCAAGGATGATGATCATCACACATTATTGGGTAGTGGGGAAATCTGAAATAACTCAAATGTGCAATAACAGAAAAAAGGACTATATGTGTTGACATATTCTATAGTAATATGAGACATTTTTCTGAAAATGAAGACCTCATTATTTTATAAATGAATAACTAATAACTACAGATTTAATCCACAGATCAATTAGTCAGATTTTAAATGTCTATTCTTTAATAACATCTTGACTATGAACATTATTTATAAAAATCCTTTCACACTCTCTTTAGCAATATCTGTATTTTGCATTGCACCTATAAGTGCAAAAATAATTTTGTCAATTACGAGAGTGAGAATGCATCTATTGTTTTGAAGGTATTATTAAATCTGCAAATAAAAATGATTAAGTTATTAATAAAATGCCCAACTCCCAGAATTTGTGAGTATATATGATAGGCATACACAGTGGGTAAAATGAAATTACAAAGAAAAAATTAAAAACTATTTCTCAACTTCATACATAAAGATAAGTAATGATGACAAAGTGATACCATTATATTGGAAATGATTAATGTTTTTGCATTTGAAATATTATAGGCAGAAATTTTTTTCTGTTCAGAAAAAAATTGATTAAAATTGTCAATCAGACACTTCAGAAATTTAAGGGGAAAATTATAGGTTCAAAACTAATTTAGGTGAAAAATTATATGTGAAGAACCTCACTTATTTAATTTATCTCTTTCATGAGGATCAACTTTCATATAAATACTCTGGCTTTTCCACATCTCTGCAAAGTATGATGCCGTTCTCTTAGTTTCAGATGGGGTATTGAAAGATTGGTAATAAGCAAGGATGATGCATAGATCTTTTTGAAATATTGTTTTGATTTTTTCCAGCTATTTACCCAGAAGTGTGATTGCTCAGTCAGAAGGTAGTTCTATTTTTAATTTTTTGAGGAACCTCCATACTGTTCTCCACAGTGGCTGCACCAGTCTGCACTCCCACCAAGTGCATAAGAGTCCCCTCTCCGCATCCTCACCAATGCATTTATTGATTTATAGATGACAGCCATTCTGACAAGTGTGAGGAATATCTCATTGTGGTTCTAATATGCATTTTCCTGATGATTAGTGACACTGAGCATCTTTTCATATGTTTATTGAAAACCTGTATTTTCTTTTTTTTTTTTTTTTAGGTTTTTTATGTAGTTTTTATTTCAATTAATTTTTTATTTATTTATTTATTTTATTTTATTTTTTTAATAAATTTTTATTAATGGTAATGGGATGACATTAATAAATCAGGGTACATATATTCAAAGAAAACATGTCTAGGTTATTTTGTCATCAAATTATGTTGCAAACCCCTCGCCCAAAGTCAGATTGTCCTCCGTCACCCTCTATCTAGTTCTGTGCCCCTCCCCCTCCCCCTAACTCTCTCCCTCCCTCCCTCCCATGTCCTCCCTCCCTCCCCACCCTTGGTAACCACCACACTCTTGTCCATGTCTTTTAGTCTCATTTTTATGTTCCACCAATGTATGGAATCATGTAGTTCTTGTTTTTTTCTGATTTGCTTATTTCACTCCTTATAATGTTATCAAGATCCCACCATTTTGCTGTAAATGATCTGATGTCATCATTTCTTATGACTGAGTAGTATTCCATGGTGTATATGTGCCACATCTTCTTTATCCAGTCTTCTATTGAAGGGCTTTTTGGTTGTTTCCATGTCTTGGCCACTGTGAACAGTGCTGCAATGAACATGGGGCTACATGTGTCTTCACGTATCAATGTTTCTGAGGTTTTGGGGTATATACCCAGTAGAGGGATTGCTGGGTCATAAGGTAGTTCTATTTCCAGTTTTTTGAGGAACCACCATACTTTCCTCCATAATGGTTGTACTACTTTACAGTCCCACCAACAGTGAATGAGGGTTCCTTTTTCTCCACAGCCTCTCCAACATTTGCTATTACCCGTCTTGTTGATAATAGCTAATCTAACAGGAGTGAGGTGGTATCTCATTGTAGTTTTGATTTGCATTTCTCTAATAACTAATGAAGCTGAGCATCTTTTCATATATCTGTTGGCCATTTGTATCTCTTCCTGGGAGAAGTGTCTGTTCATGTCCTCTTCCCATTTTTTTATTGGATTGTTTGTTTGTTTGTTGTTGAGTTTTATGAGTTCTTTGCAAATTTTGGATATTAGGCCCTTATCTGAGCTGTCGTTTGAAAATATCAGTTCCCATATAGTTGGCTGTCTGTTTATTTTGATATCAGTTTCTCTTGCTGAGCAAAAACTTTTAATTCTGATGTAGTCCCATTCATTTATCTTTGCCTTCACTTCTCTTGCCATTGGAGTCAAGTTCATAAAATGTTCTTTAAAACCCAGGTCCATGATTTTAGTACCTATGTCTTCTTCTATGTACTTTATTGTTTCAGGTCTTATATTTAGGTCTTTGATCCATTTTGAATTAATTTTAGTACACGGGGACAGGCTGTAGTCGAGTTTCATTCTTTTGCATGTGGCTTTCCAGTTTTCCCAACACCATTTGTTGAAGAGGCTTTCTTTTCTCCATTGTGTGTTGTTGGCCCCTTTATCAAAGATTATTTGACCATATATATGTGGTTTTATTTCTGGGCTTTCTATTCTGTTCCATTGGTCTGAGTGTCTATTTTTTTGCCAATACCATGCTGTTTTGATTATCGTGGCCCTATAATATAGTTTAAAGTCAGGTATTGTAATGCCCCCAGCTTCATTCTTTTTCCTTAGGATTGTTTTGGCTATTCGGGGTTTTTTATAGTTCCATATAAATCTGATGATTTTTTGTTCCATTTCTTTAAAAAATCTCATAGGGATTTTGATGGGAATTGCATTAAATTTGTATATTGCTTTGGGTAATATGGCCATTTTGATTATATTTATTCTTCCTATCCAAGAACAAGGAATATTTTTCCATCTCATTGTATCTTTTTCGATTTCCCTTAACAATGCTTTGTAATTTTCATTATATAGGTCCTTTACGTTCTTTGTTATGTTTATTCCTAGGTATTTTATTTTTTTTGTTGCAATCGTGAAGGGGATTATTTTTTTGAGTTCGTTTTCTAATATTTCATTGTTGGCATATAGAAAGGCTATGGACTTTTGTATGTTAATTTTGTATCCTGCGACCTTACTGTATTGGTTTATTGTTTCTAATAATCTTTTTGTGGAGTCCTTCGGGTTTTCGATGTATAGGATCATATCATCAGCAAAAAGTGATAGCTTTACTTCTTCTTTTCCGATATGGATGCCTTTTATTTCTTTGTCTTGTCTGATTGCTCTGGCCAGAACTTCTAGCACCACGTTGAATAAGAGTGGAGAGAGTGGACAACCCTGTCTTGTTCCTGATTTAAGGTAGAAAGTCCTCAGTTTTATGCCGTTTAATAGGATGTTGGCTGATGGTTTATCATATATGGCCTTTATCATGTTGAGATATTTTCCTTCTATACCCATTTTGTTGAGAGTCTCAAACATAAAATTGTGTTGTATTTTATCAAAAGCCTTTTCTGCATCTATTGATAAGATCATGTGGTTTTTGTTCTTTGTTTTGTTGATATGGTGTATTACGTTAACCGTTTTGCGTATGTTGAACCATCCTTGAGATTCTGGGATGAATCCCACTTGATCATGATGTATTATTTTTTTAATATGTTGTTGTATTCGGTTTGCCAGTATTTTGTTTAGTATTTTAGCATCTGTATTCATTAGAGATATTGGTCTGTAGTTTTCTTTCTTTGTGCCATCCTTGCCAGGTTTTGGTATGAGGGTTATGTTGGCCTCATAAAATGTGTTTGGAAGTATTGCTTCTTCTTCAATTTTTTGGAAGACTTTGAGTAGAATAGGAACCAAGTCTTCTTTGAATGTTTGATAGAATTCACTAGTATAACCGTCTGGGCCTGGACTTTTATTTTTGGGGAGATTTTTAATAGTTTTTTCTATTTCCTCCCTGCTGATTGGTCTGTTTAGGCTTTCTGCTTCTTCATGACTCAGTCTAGGGAGGTTGTATTGTTCTAGGAATTTATCCATTTCTTCTATATTGTTGTATTTGGTGGCATATAATTTTTCATAGTATTCTACAATAATTCTTTGTATTTCTATGATGTCTGTAGTGATCTCTCCTCTTTCATTTTGGATTTTATTTATTTGAGTCCTGTGTCTTTTTTCCTTAGTGAGTCTTGCCAAGGGAAAACCTGTATTTTCAAATCGGATTGTTTGAGGGGGTTTTGGTGCTGAGTTGTGTAAGTTCTTTATAAGCTTTTGATATTAACCCTTTATCAGATATAGCATAGGTGAACATGTTCTCCCATTCAATGGACTGTCTTTTCCTTATTGTTGATAGTTAACTTTGCTGTGCGAAAGCTTTTTCAGTTTGATGTAGTTCCATTTGTTTATTTTTTCCTTTTGTTTCCCTTGCTTGAGGAAATATATCAAAAAGATATATTGCTAATAGAAATGTCAGAGATTTTATTATCTATGTTTTATTCTCAAAATTGTATAATTTCAAGTCTTACATTTAAGCTTTAATCTTTTTTGAGATATATGTACCTCTATATTCATTGCAGCCAAGATATAGAAGCAACAGAAGTGCTTATCAGTTAACTACTGGATAAACATATGGCACATATATACAATAGATTATGACTCAGCCATTAAAAAAAGAATGAAATCTTATCATTTGTGACAACATGGATGGACCTAGAAGCTATTATGCTAAGTGAAATAAGTCAAACAGAGAAAGATTTCACTTATATGTGGGATCTAATGAACAAAATATACAAACAACAGAAACAGACTCATAGATACAGAGAACAAACTGCAGACTGCCAGATCGGAGGAGGGGTTAAGGGCTGAGTAAAAAAAGTGAAGGGATTAAGAAGTACCAATTGGTAGGTGCAAATAGTCACAGGGATATACAGTACAGCACAGGGAATATAGCCGTTAATATGGTAATAACTGTGTATGGTGCCAGCTGGGCGCTAGAGTTATCAATGGGAACTCTTTGTAAATTACATGATTGTTTAACCACTATATTGTATGCCTGAAATTAATATAAAATAATATTGAATGTCAACTGTAATTATAACATAAAATTTAAATTTAATAAAGTGGGGAATTAATTTGTTCTTTCTCACCATGTGGTGAAGGTTTGTCTCCCACCTCCCCCTATTCAAAAACAAACAAGTGACAAGAGTGTGCACCTGCACAGTTCCTGCTGTTGGGATACCACACAGATTAAGCTCCATCTTAAATGACATCAAAGGCACAAGAGTGAAAAATTGTATAAAAATTTAAACATAATTAAGTATAAATAAGTAAACATAAGTATAGTTGTGGGTACTCCATTATGCTTAAGGTACACTGGATTATATCTTCTATGTAAACAAAAATGTAGCCCTTAAAAGTGAAGTCTCAATATATATCTATATCTATATGTATATATGTATATATCTATATATCTATATATTTTTTTAATTAATTAATTTTTTTGAGAGAGGCAAGGAAAGCGTCAGGTAACATTGAGCTGCTCCTGTATGTGGCCTGACTAGGAATCAAACCAGCAACCTCTGTACTCTGAGATGACACTCCAAACAGCTATCCATCCCGGGCTTAATTTTTATTTTTTATTTTATTTTTATTTTTTAGAGACAGAGAGAGGAAGGGAGGGGCAGTGAAGCATTCACTTGTTCCACTCAGTCGTGTACTCACTGGTTGTTTTCCCCACGTGTGCCTTGACTGGGGATTGAACCTACAACCTTGTTGTTTCAGGATGACACTCTTAACTGATTGAGCTAACTGGCCAGGGCAATGTCTCAACTCTTTGACCATTAGTCTTGGTCATTTTCTGGCTCAGATCTTTTAAAGATTCATAGCTTCATTACTGTAATTACAGTATCGCCTATATTTTTCTTCAGAAATGCTAAGATTTCCTTCATTTGGCTAATTAAGAGGCTCCCTACACCATATATTATCTTTGAGCTGGTTAATTACCAACACACATGGTTTAACTGTTTTTCTTTTTAAAAGAGACAACATAAAAACAATTAAATTTAGTGTAAGCTCCAACTAGCAAGGATACATTATTTCTTGGTATATTCAGAAAACACTACTTTTGGACTTCTTTTATGTGTGCATATTCTGTTTGTCTATATCTAACTTGAAGTTTTCTGTTTCAGTGAGAATTATTATTGTTATTGTTTTCTGAAAAGTTTTCCTGTATTTAATCCTATTTAAAATGTATTTAACTAAATAAAGCATACTCTACTGCTTTTGTTTGAAATCTTAGCAAGAAGGGTCAGGGACTGTATATTCTGCAAGATTTCAAACCTGACACATTAGTTGGAGGGTCATACATTTCTTTCTTCCTGTGTTTATGGAATGATGTCTTTCAGAGGGAAAAGTGTTATCTTTCTTAGATTAATGAAAGACTGTGAAATTTAACTATCCCAACACAGTTCACCCATACAAAAATTTTTTGCGCAATGCCTTTAATGGACGGTTACCCATTCATTTCTGGAAATTTCTAAAGAAAGTAGATGCTGCCTCCCACACTGTTCTCTGAATTATTGAACAAGCAATTGTTACAGAGGCCTTTTTTATGCTGAACCAAAATCTGTCTTCTTGATGCCATTTAATATCACTGGTCTTAAGTTTACTTTGAGAAATACATCTTATTTCTATTCTCTCTGAGAGCCCTTCAACATACTCAATATATCTTCTATTCTCCTCATATTTTTCCAAGTTGTCTCTTCACACAACTCCATATCTAACTGCATCATTATCATTTCCAAATTTTTGAGAATTATGATTATCTTCTATACATGTCTGCAGTTGGGTACAGATCCAAGATGTTTCCAATTGGTACTTAGAATACCAGAATGTTAACCATCTGTGTTCTATCTAGAGCAGTATGAGCAATAGAAATATACTGTTAGCCATATATATATATAGGCTTAACTTTATGTAGCCATATTAATAAAAAATAAAAACCAGTGAAATAAATTACAAATATATCACTTAATTGAATGTATACAAACTTTATTTTAACATGTTATAACTGTGATTCAGTAATAATGTTTTACTTTTTCTTACTAAGTCTTCAAAATCTGAAGTGTATATTTTTATACTTATATCACAACTAAATTTAAACTAACCATATTTCAAGTTCTGGTAACGACATGTGGCCAGTGGCTACAGTACTGGACAGTACAGTTCTACATAGTTTAATTTTACTAAGTTGGCCTATATACATATTAGAGTTTTTAAAGCTCATGTAACAGTCTAAGTTTATAGGGAGTTTATGGCCAATAAAACATCCAAGTTGGCATATCAGTTTCTACCACAATCTTATATTTTAAGAACCACAATTTTCATAAAACACATGTGTTGACTTGGGCCAACATTCTTTTTCTAGATTATCTGTAGTTTTGATTATGTACTCTACTAAGTCAACTTTTGGTTCTAGCTTGCTCATTCAAAACTTTTGCATGTATTCGTTTATTTTATTAAGACAGATTTAATCATACTAAACAGGAAAGGTACATGAAAATAATAGACTAGAGGCTCTCACGTATAATTTTAATTAATTGATCACCACGTAGTTAGCCAGCTTTAAAGCCATCGGCTACACCAGCATTCAGCATGCCATCTCCACCTAATACTAACTACTGTGTTTTCATGATGTACTGTCCAAATCACAGAATTCAATTTCCTCATCTCAGGATCTGTGAAAGCCAAGGGCCCTCATCTCCTGGTTTGCAGGGCCTAGTGCACTCTCTTCTCACAGCTGCCCCTGTGTGATGAGAAGAATATAGTGGTGCTGAAGATTTGTGAGTCCAAAGCTGATCATAAAAGGCACTGCAGACTCCACCTGCTCTCTTGCCTCACCCGCTCTGAGAGAATCCAGCTGCTGTGCCATGAGGACATCAAGTGGCCTCATAGAGAGGTTTACCTGGAGAAACACGGAGGCTGTCCATTAACAGCCAGTATGAACTTGCCAACTATATGGTAGCCACCTTGGAAGCAGACTCTCCTGCTTCAGTGAGGCCTACAGATGACCGCAGCCATAACAGACATCTGAGAGCAATCCTGTAAGAGCCCACAGGCAGGAACTGCACAGCTGAGCCCTTGAAGAACTCCCAATGCACAGAACCCATGACTATAATCATTTACTGCTTTATGCCACTAAAGTTGGAAGAAATTACACAGTATTAGGTTACCAGAACAAGACCTTAACACTTGGTATGACAGTATTTTGCTAATATACTGTTTCTCCAAGTATTCTAATGATCTTATTGGTAAATAGGAAAAATATACATACCTATGACATAAGCAAGACTTAAATGGGATAAATCAATATATTAACAGTGGTTTTCCTCTAAAAGATAAATAAAATACAAGCACTGTAATTATGTTCATATTTTTTCAGTATTCTCAGTTTTTTAATAATAAACATATTTCCAAAATTAAAAGAAAATAAATACCATGTAGGTGAAATAGTGATAAACTGATAAATACATTAACAGCGACTCCAAAAAGAGATGAATTCAGTCTTCCTTTTTTTTTATTTCTTTTTTTTTTTTTTTTTTAGTAATAAGGAGGTTAATGAGGAAGTCAGTTTAGCAGCAGCTACAACACAACATAGAAAGAGCATTTTACAGGCACTGTAAGGTAAGAGGCTCTCAAAGTCAGCATCAAGTCCCATATATTTGAATATATTCAATAGTCTCTTTCCTAAAATGCTACAATTTCCCTGAGTTTTTATTAATAGAATTATTTGAAACATTAGTGTGCCCAAGTATATGAGCCTTAATAGCAGAACCTCTATACTCACAGACTTCTTAAATATGTGTCTGTAATTGTAAAGCACTGAAGCATTGAGGGGCAGAAATTAATTAAATAATTTACTACAGAAGCATTACTTTTTCAGGCAGTAGTGCACACAGGATTCATTTTACTGTGACTACTTCTTAGTTAAAATAGATATGTATCAGAAAGGGGTTCTTGTCTATTGCGCGCTGGACCAGTAGGAACATAACGTGAGGAACACATCTAACTTTAGAGAGTATTGACACTGCTCTGCAGAGCCTCAGACGTGGAGTTACAGAACTGTAACTCTAGCTCATGTATCTCGGTAACTGATGTGCTCCTTCTGCTAGACACAATCCTAAAAATTCACTCAGTTCTTACTGTTCTATTCAGAAGAGCTTATTCTTGTGATGATTAATGTCCCATTATGCATAAAGGACAGTTTCAATTATGCTAAAACAACAAGAAATTTAATTAAAGTGTCTGACCCAAACAAAACACAATAAGAAACCTGACAATGTAAAATAGTTATACTATTCAGTAGTCTATTTAATATGTATTGTTAATCCAAATAATAAAATAAAAAGCAATAAATGGGATTATTTTAAATATTTTTTAAAAATACTTGTTTCTATTTGTCTTTTAAAATATGTGTATATAAAACACAACTGAAGATGACATCAGAGTAATGGTGGGGTAGGAAGAGATACCGATAAATCCCCCCAAAATTCAACAAGATCTTCAACCAGAAACAGAAAAACCTATCCTTGGAGCCTCCAGATGTTTCGCAATACACCCAAAGGTATGATCGAGCGAAAAATTGGCTAAATATATAACCAAACCCCGAAGGAAATAGGGAGTAAGAAATGCCCTGCCTTCCTCACTAACCTAAACAGGGTGGCTTTCACTGGAAACTGAGAATATAGAAACTAAGGTGGGAAAAGGGGGTGAATAGATCCAGGTCACAGCACAAATGGCTGAACCAGGCTGTGGCTCGGAGATCCAAGCCGAGGAAAAACTGTTCCTGTGACAACCCGGGCAATACAGCTAACACTCGCGCAAAACCCAGACGAAGAAAGACAAGCGGAGCAGCCATTTTACCCGATCTCCTGGTCGACGCGGGCAGATAGTGGGCGAGAGATTCCTTCCAAAGCCCCGGGAGGGTGCGCCCGTGTTACCCCACAGAGAGGCAGAGTCAGAGGCCTTTGTGTAGGCCGAAAGCCTCCGGGCTACCCCAGCGCCCTGGGAGAGCCACACACGGGGAGGGAGTGAGAACTAATTCCAACGCTGGAACTTTACCATGCGGGCGGGGGTTTCACTCAGAGGGTGAGGCCGCTGGTCTGATATCCTGGTCTGCGCGTGCAGATAGTGAGCGAGAGATTCCTCCGAGTGCCTCGGCAGTGCGCGCCCGTTTTATCGCACAGAGGGGCAGAGTCAGGGGCCTTTGTGAGGGCCAAAGCGGAATCTCGGGCCGCTCCAGCGCCTTGCAAAAGCCGCGCATGGGGACAGAGCGAGAGCCAATTCCAACACTGGAACGTTTCCATGCGGTTGGGGGTTTCACTCAGAGGGGGAGACTTCCGGCCTGACATCCTGGTCTGCGCACACGGAGAGTGGGCAAGAGACTCCTCCCAGCACCTCAGGAATGGGAGCCCGTGTTATCCCACAGAGGGGCAGAGTCAGGGGCCTTTGTGTAGGCCGAAAGCGGAATCTCAGGCTGCCCCAGAGCCTTGAAAAAGCCGTACATGGGGACGGAGCGAGAGCCAATTCCAACGCTGGAACTTTTCAGTGCGGGCGGGGGGTTTCACTCAGAGAGCGAGACTTCTGGCCTGACATCCTGGTCTGCGCGCGCAGATAGTGAGCGAGAGTTTACTCCAAGTGCCCCAGGACTGGGTGCCCGCCCGTGTTAATGGACAGAGTGGCAGAGCCAGAGGTCTTTGAGTGAGCGGAAGCCCCGCATGATTATGCTAGCAGCTCTGACTGACTGAACCTTACCCAGAGCCCTGTGCTGAGTGGAAATAGAGTGGGGAGTTGCCAGCTCTTTGAGCCTCTTACTATCCAGGCAGAGGCAGCAGCAACCCCATAGCTGGATTATCAGGCTACTAATTGAGGAAGGAAAGACTAGGAGAGAGGCTCCAGGAACACGGACTCTCTCACTGTCGGAGCCTATAAATGCTAATGAGCCTCGACTGCCAACGAGACTAAAGCACAATACATGACATCGCCACAGAGACTTATCAACTGCAAACCTCTACCTGAGCGTGCCTAAGGGGCAGAACCCGGGGTACAGAGTCACCAACCAGGAAGAGGGCGAAAAAAGAAAAAGCAAGAAGATATCCTCTCAAAATGAAGAATAATCCACAGACTTTATAACCTATCCCATTTTATTATATTTGTTTGTTTGTTTCTCTTATCTTCATCCTTGATTTTTTTTTTTCCTCCTCCTATTTGGTCGTTTAACTCTCTACCGGTCTTACTCTCTCCTCTCCTTGAACTACACTACCCATAAGTGTTACATCTCCCATTATCTTTTCTTTCCTCTTCCTTTCCCTCTATGAGGGTTGCACACCAAAACCCTTAACTCTCGCTCTCTTTCTCTCTCCTCTTTTTTCTTTTTTCTTCTTTTAGAGGTTCCCTCTTTTTTTTTTCTCTCTCTCTCTCTCTTTTCTCCCTCTATATTAGTTTCTTCCTTTCTCCTTTACATCTCCTCTCATTCAAACCTCAATAATGAACAAATTATCTTATCTGGGACTCAAACTTATGTTTGTGGCATTTTGGGGGGTTTTTACTTCACCTTTTTAACTCACTAGCAGTGCTCCCATCCCTGGCTCTCCATTTTATCAAGCTCTTGTTCCACTAAATACAATAGTAATTTTTTAATTTGTCCCCCCATTTTCCTGTTTCCCTCTTATTCCTCTCATCATAACTCTTAGTCAACCAACACCTAAACGCAAATCATTTTATTCTTGATCCAAATTTTTTCATTATTTGCTTTTTGTGGATCCATACCCCAACCTTTTTTTTATTTTTATTTTTATAATTTTTTTTTTTTTTCTTTCTTGCCCCTTTATCACTTTTCCCCAATTCAGGCTCTCCATTACAGGCATTGCTTATTCTATTAAATACAAAATAATTCACAGTTCACCAAAAGATTTTCTCAAGAAAGAGGGGAGAGGAGAGGGGAGGAAAAAAGGAGGGGGGGGAATAATTTCCTTTTTTTAAAATTTTTATTTTATTTTATTTTTCTTTATTTCATTATTAATTTAAACAAAAACTTTTTTCAATTTTTATTTTTTTAACTTTTTATTCTTTATTAAATCTCATTAATACTATAAACAAAACCACCCTCAGATGCCATTAAGGAAGAGAAAATCGAATATCATGGATACAAAAGAAAGATAGGTAACACAGATAGATGAGGAAAACTCTATGGAGAAAAAATTTAATATATTGGAAACCTTGGAGCTAAATGACAGAGAATTCAAGATAGAAATCCTAAAAATACTCAGAGATATACAAGAAAACACAGAAAGGCAACTTAGGGAGCTCAGAAAACAACTCAATGAACACAAAGAATATATGTCCAAGGAAATTGAAACTATAAAAACAAATCAAACAGAGATGAAAAACTCAATTCACGAGCTGAAAAACGAAGTTACAAGCTTAGCTAATAGAACAGGCCAGATAGAAGAGAGGCACAACAGAGAGAAGAAAAAGACTCAAAAATTTAAAAAAATGAGATAGCCCTACAAGAATTATCTGACTCCATCAGAAAGAATAACATAAGAATAATAGGTATATCAGAGGGAGAAGAGAGAGAAAATGGAATGGAGAACATACTCAAACAAATAATAGATGAGAACTTCCCAAGCCTGTGGAAAGAACTAAAGCCTCAAATTCATGAAGCAAACAGAACTCCGAGTTTTCTTAACCCCAACAAACCTACTCCAAGGCACATCATAATGAAACTGGCACAAACCAACGGAAAAGAAAAAATTCTCAAGGCAGCCAGGGAAAAGAAGAATACAACATATAAAGGAAGGCCCATTAGATTATCATCAGATTTCTCAGCAGAAACTCTACAAGCTAGAAGAGAGTGGACCCCAATATTTAAAGTCCTGAAAGAGAGGAACTTTCAGCCATGAATACTATACCCATCAAAGCTATCCTTTAAATATGAAGGAGAAATAAAAACATTCACAGATACAGAAAAGATGAGGGAATTTATCATCAGAAAACCCCCAATCCAGGAATTACTAAAGGGGGTTCTCCAATCAGATATAAAGAACAAAAAAAAAATAAAGCCACAAGTAAATGCTCCAAGAAGAACACAATAAAACCAAATTTAAAATATGACAACAAAAAAAGAAAGGGGGGAGAGGGTGGAGATTAACAGTAGCAAAGGACGATGGAGTGCAAAAGTACTCACAAAATAGTGCGCTACAATGAACAGGGTAGGAACCCTTTTCATTACTTAAAGGAAACGACTATCGAAAAAACCACCACAGAAGCACATGAGATAAAAGAGATTGCAACAGAGGAAAGATATATGGAATACAACCAAATAAAAAGAAAAGATAGAAAAACAAAAGAGAAGGATCAAACAAGAAACAAAACTAACAGAAAGCAATCTATAAAATGAAAATAGGGAACTCACAGTGTCAATAATTCCACTAAATGTAAACAGATTAAACTCACCAATGAAAAGACACAGAGTAGCAGAATGGATTAAAAAAGAAAATCCAACTGTATGCTGCCTACAGGAAACTCATCTAAGTAACAAGGATAAAAACAAATTCAAAGTGAAAGGCTGAAAAACAATACTCCAAGCAAATAACATCCAAAAAAAAGCAGGCGTAGCAATACTCATATCTGATAATGCTGACTACAAGACAACAAAAGTACTCAGAGACAAAAATGGCCATTTCATAATGGCTAAGGGGACACTGAATCAAGAAGACATAACAATTCTTAATATATATGCACCAAACCAAGGAGCACCAAAATATATAAGACAGCTACTTATTGACCTTAAAACAAAAACTGACAAAAATACAATCATACTTGGAAACCTCAATACACCGCTGACGGCTCTAGATCGGTCATCCAAACAGAGAATCAACAAAGATATAGTGGCCTTAAACAAAACACTAGAGCACCTGGATATGATAGACATCTACAGGACATTTCATCCCAAAGTGACAGAGTATACATTTCTCTCCAGTGTACATGGATCATTCTCAAGAATTGACCATATGTTGGGCCACAAAAACAACATCAGCAAATTCAGAAAAATCGAAGTTGTACCAAGCATATTTTCTGATCATAAAGCCTTGAAACTAGAATTCAACTGCAAAAAAGAGGAAAAAAATTCCACAAAAATGTGGAAACTAAACAACATACTTTTAAAAAATGAATGGGTCAAAGAAGAAATAAGTGCAGAGATCAAAAGATATATACAGACTAATGAAAATAACAATACAACATATCAGAATCTATGGGATGCAGCAAAAGCAGTGATAAGAGGGAAGTTCATATCACTTCAGGCATATATGAACAAACAAGAGAGAACCCAAGTGAACCACTTAACTTCACACTTTAAGGAACTAGAAAAAGAAGAACAAAGACAACCCAAAACCAGCCGAAGAAAGGAGATAATAAAAATCAGAGCAGAAATAAATGAAATAGAGAACAGTAAAACTATAGAAAAAATTAATAGAACAAAGAGCTGGTTCTTTGAAAAGCTCAACAAAATTGACAAACCCTTGGCGAGACTTACCAAGGAAAAAAGAGAAAGAACTCATATAAACAAAATCCAAAATGAAAGAGGAGAAATCACCACGGACACCGTAGATATACAAAGAATTATTGTAGAATAATATGAAAACCTTTATGCCACTAAATTCAACAATCTAGAAGAAATGGATAAATTCCTAGAACAATACAACCTTCCTAGACTGAGTCAAGAAGCAGCAGAAAGCCTAAACAGACCTATTAGTAGAGAAGAAATAGAAAAAACCATTAAAAACCTCCCCAAAAATAAAAGTCCAGGCCCTGACGGCTATACCAGCGAATTTTATCAAACATTCAAAGAAGACTTGGTTCCTATTCTACTGAAAGTCTTCCAAAAAATTGAAGAAGAAGCAATACTTCCAAATACATTTATGAGGCCAACATAACCCTCATACCAAAACCAGGCAAGGATGGCACAAAAAAAGAAAACTACAGACCAATATCTCTAATGAATACAGATGCTAAAATACTAAACAAAATACTAGCAAATCGAATACAACAACATATTAAAAAAATAATACATCATAATCAAGTGCGATTCATCCCAGAATCTCAAGGATGGTTCAACATACGTAAAACGGTTAAGACAATACACCATATCAACAAAACAAAGAACAAAAACCACATGATCTTATCAGTAGACGCAGAAAAGGCTTTCGATAAAATACAACACAATTTTATGTTTAAGACTCTCAACAAAATAGGTATAGAAGGAAAATATCTCAACATGATAAAGGCCATATATGATAAACCATCACCTAACATCATATTAAATGGCACAAAGCTGAAGGCTTTCCCCCTTAAATCAGGAACAAGACAGGGTTGTCCACTCTCTCCACTCTTATTTAATGGGGTACTAGAGGTTCTAGCCAGAGCAATCAGACAAGACAAAGAAATAAAAGGCATCCATATCGGAAAAGAAGAAGTAAAGGTATCACTTTGTGCAGATGAAATGATCCTATACATCGAAAACCCCAAAAAATCCACAAAAAGACTACTAGAAACAATAAGCCAATACAGTAAGGTCGCAGGATATAAAATTAACATACAGAAGTCAATAGCCTTTCTATATGCCAACAATGAAACAACTGAGAACGAACTCAAAAGAATAATCTCCTTCACAATTGCAACAAAAAAAATAAAATACTTAGGAATAAACATAACAAAGAATGTAAAGGACTTATATAATGAAAACTATAAACCATTGTTAAGAGAAATCGAAAAAGATATAATGAGATGGAAGACTATTCCTTGTTCTTGGTTAGGAAGAATAAATATAATCAAGATGGCCATATTACCCAAAGCAATGTAGAAATTTAATGCAATTCCCATCAAAATTCCAATGACATTTTTTAAAGAAATGGAGCAAAAAATCATCAGACTTATATGGAACTATAAAAAACCCCGAATAGCCAAAGCAATCCTAAAGAAAAAGAATGAAGCTGGGGGCATTACAATACCTGACTTCAAACTATATTATAGGGCCACGACAATCAAAACAGCATGGTATTGGCAGAAAAGTAGACACTCAGACCAAAGGAAGAGAATAGAAAGCCCAGAAATAAAACCACATATATATAGTCAAATAATTTTTGATAAAGGGGCCAAGAACATACAATGGAGAAAAGAAAGCCTCTTCAATAAATGGTGCTGGGAAAACTGGAAAGCCACATGCAAAAGAATGAAACTGGACTACAGTTTGTCCCCCTGTACTAAAATGAACTCAAAATGGATCAAAGATCTAAACATAAGACCTGAAACAATAAAGTACATAGAAGAAGACATAGGTACTCAACTCATGGACCTGGGTTTTAAAGAGCATTTTATGAATTTGACTCCAATGGCAAGAGAAGTGAAGGCAAAAATCAATGAATGGGACTACATCAGACTAAGAAGTTTTTTCCTCAGCAAGAGAAACTGATAACAAAATAAACAGAAAGCCAACTAAATGGGAAATGATGTTTTCAAACAACAGCTCAGATAAGGGCCTAATATCCAAAATATACAAAGAACTCATAAAACTCAACAACAAACAAACAAACAATCCAATAAAATATTGGGAAGAGGACATGAACAGACACTTCTCCCAGGAAGAAATACAAATGGCCAACAGATATATGAAAAGATGCTCATCTTTGTTAGTTATTAGAGAAATGCAAATCAAAACTGCAATGAGATACCACCTCACACCTGTTAGATTAGCTATTATTAACAAGACAGGTAATAGCCAATATTGGAGAGGCTGTGGAGAAAAAGGAACCCTCATCCACTGTTGGTGGGAATGTAAAGTAGTACAACCATTATGGAAGAAAGTATGGTGGTTCCTCAAAAAACTGGAAATAGAACTACCTTAGGACCCAGCAATCCCTCTACTGGGTATATACCCCCAAAACTCAGAAACATTGATACGTAAGGACACATGCAGCCCCATGTTCACTGCAGCATTGTTCACAGTGGCCAGGACATGGAAACAACCAAAAAGCCGTCAATAGATGACTGGATAAAGAAGATGTGGCACATATACACTATGGAATACTACTCAGCCATAAGAAATGATGACATCAGATCATTTACAGCAAAGTGGTGGGATCTTGATAACATGATACGAAGTGAAATAAGTAAATCAGGAAAAAACAGGAACTGCATTATTCCATATGTAGGTGGGATATAAAAGTGAAACTAAGAGACATTGATAAGAGTGTGGTGGTTACGGGGGAGGGGGAAAGGGAGAGGGAAAGGGGGAGGGGGAGGGGCACAAAGAAAACTAGATAGGAGATGACAGAGGACAATCTGACTTTGGTTGATGGGTATGCAACATAATTGAAAGACAAGATAACCTGGACTTGTTGATCTTTGAATATATGTATCCTGATTTATTGATGTCGCCCCATTAAAAAAATAAAATTATTAAAAAAAAACAAAAAACACAACTGACTTTTCAAGGATAGCTTAAAAATACATAGTTTTAAAAACCTTTTTAAAACATTTTCCCACTGATTGAAAGATAGAGTGAAGAAGGGAGATAGAGAGAAGCATCAACTGCCACTCTAATTAGTTGTTCCATTTAGCAGTGCACTAACTGATTGCTTCTCGTATGTACATGCCTTGACTGGGGACATGCTTTATCCACTGAGCAACCCAGCCAGGCTGTTCAATAATTCAAATGGACTAATAATTTCAAATATAATGGGGTAATATATAATATAAACTATATTCAATAGCAAATTCTATTTATGGCTTAACATGACTAAGAATAATAAAACAATAACTTTTTCTGATATGGAAAATGTCAAATACTAGGTTACAAATCTTAACCACAAATATTCTGATCATCAAGATTCATATTATCTAGATTTCCTCATATTTGAAATATATTTTCTCTTTAAAGATATTTTCAAATTTATGGCATCATAGTGCATTCTACAATAAGGTAGTTGGCTATTTTTGAGAAACAACTGCTAAGAAGTAGATATAAAAATAAAATTATAACTCAGTCTGCAGAAGTATAATAAATGCTACCTGAGTGTTGCAAATCAAAATATGTAATAAAAATCCATTTGTCTTGCAGTTAGTTGTTTAGAATACAGTTGATGCTACTTGAAATGAAAGGAAAATAATTATGCTGGAGTACAGCATAAATCTGTGAAGATATGTAAAACTTTTTCAAAATAACAGTATGATCAAAAAACTAGGGTCTCTGGCACTAGAAATATAGGAATATGTCCCAGCTCTGCAACTGTGAAGTAGGGTGCTTACATGAGTTAGCTTCTCTAAGTCTCCACCTCTACAAGAAATAGCACGGGCTAAGGAACACGGGCTTGGGGAGGTGTCAACTGACAACCCACTTCCCAAATAAGAGGCATGGCATGAGTACTCAACAAAGGTTTCTTCAATCTTCTAAAGTCCCTTTTTAAAATGGTTACCGAAGGAGAAACAGGGCAATGGATAGGAAAGGGAGAATTAGAGAAATAACCTATTATTCATATAAATATATACATTTTCTTACACTCCCATAAGCAGTAGAATAAACTATAGTATAGGTAGCAGAATACTAAATATCAGGGAAATGAATAAGTAACCATGTACTTATTTAACTAATAAGAACAGACACAAGGCTGAGAAGCGATATCCAACTATTGAACAATGTGGGTATATTTCACAAACTTGTGTTGTATAAAAGAAGACACATCATAAAATAAAATAATACATATTTTATGTATCTATAATACATATTTTATGAATCTATCTATCTATCATGTATTTATCTATCTATCTATCCATCTATCTTTCACCTACCTAAAGTACATAGACAAAACTAAACTGTCAAAAGCTTAAACAGTGGCATCCCTTGTCGTGGGTAGTAGAAAGAAACAATGATGTTGTACTTCTTTATCTGGCTGATGGTTATAGGGATGTGTTGTTTGCAAATACGCATCAGGCTATCCTCATAATATGTGCACGTGTATGCATGTTAACACTTCAACTAGCATTTTAAGTATGAATAGTTTAAATATGTACTCAAATATTTTGCTCCAAATTCCATGCACTCCCTACTAAGCCACATGTAATTATAACAGATTAAATATCAATCGTAAAGGGCAAATGAGGACAGACCAGTGTCCAGGTCCAGAAAGGAACAGAAGGGCATTAAATTCAAGTTCAAATTATTTTGAAATACTAAGGAGAAAAATTAGTATATCCTTTGTCTTAAATAATATTTTCTCTAAATCACTGTCATGTATACTGGTAATTTCTGGCTACTTAGGTCTTTTCTCTGGTAGAACACTTGGATTTAAAAAAATTGGACCCACTAAACAAGTGATTCTCAATCTTCAACATTCATCAGAATCACGTGATCAACTCTAGGGCCCACCCTAGAGTTTCCACTTCAGTGGTTCTGGGCAGGGCCCTAGAATTTGCATTGCCAACAACTGCCAGGTGACCCTGGTGCTGCTGTTCTGGGGTTGGACACTGAGAACTGGTATCCAGGAAAAACTATAAGTTTCAGTCCTGAGTCATATTAAGTAAGTTTGGGAATATCCTTTGTATTTCCACCAAAAATAAGAACGGACAGAGACAAAAGTGAAGGGGTTACCAGAGAGAATGGAAGAGGAAGGGGAGTAAAGAGGGACAAATATACAGTGACGGAAAATGATTTGACTTTGGGTGATGGGCACACAACAGAATTAACAGTTAAATGCTACAGAGATGTTTACCTGAAACCTGTGTATCCCTTTTTTTTTTTTTTTTTTTGACAGAGAGAGAGAGAGAGAGTCAGAGAGAGGGACAGATAAAGACAGACAGACTGGAAGGGAGAGAGATGAGAAACATCAATTCTTTGTTGTGGTACCTTAGTCTTTCATTGATTGCTTTCTCATATGTGCCTTGACCAGGGGCTACAGCAGAGTGAGTGATCCCTTACTCAAGCCAGCCACTTTGGGCTTAAACCAGCGATCTTCGACTTCAAGCCAGTGACCTTTGGGCTCAAACCAGTGACCATGGAGTCATGTCTAGGATCCTATACACAAGCCTGCACTCAAGCCAGCAACCTCAGGGTTTTGAAGCTGGGTCGTCTGTGTCCCAGTCTGATTCTCTATGCACTGCGCCACTGCCTGGTCAGGCGAAACCTATTTTTCTTACTGACCAACAGTATCCCATTAAATTTAATTTCTAAATAAAAATAAAGAGTATCAACTATTATAAAGAGATATATTGTAATTTATAACAGAGTTACAAGTTAAGATTTTGGTACAAAGTAGATGCAATATTAAAAGGCTGGTATTTTTATTTTTGTTTCTAGGCTTTCCCTTGTTAAGAGTCTCAGAATTCTTTAATAGGTGGAATTGGCCAGTTCACTTAAGTTCAGTGATCGTCCATCCTCACTGCACATTACAATCTCCTCTGGAGTTTTTAAAATTCCCATATTTGGGCTATATCCCTGGCCAATTAAATCAGAGTGTCTTAAAGGTGGGACCGAAGCATGAATCCTTTGTAAATTTCTCTAGGTGATTCTCATGTGCAGTCAAGATTGAGAATCCACACATCAGTTCCACAAATTCTGACTGTTTACTATGTCCCATTTGCTGTAGAAAACTCCATAATCCTTAAAATGAATAAAGTAAATTCTTGACTTTAAGGGCCTTTTAACAGTTTAGTTAAGGGGATGTACTCATAAATGGAAGCTCAATATAATAATGGAAACAGGGGCCAAATAATGGTTCAAATGTAAATATGAACCAGGGGCCAAGAAAGCATCAAGAAGGGCCACTTACATTCAATCAGCAGAAGAGTAGTGATAGCCCCATTATGGGAGGGACCTGGTGTTTCAAGGAACTGTGGGAAATCCCAGCAGTGCAGAAAGAAAAATGAAAAACTGGGAAGTTGTGAAAGGTAAAGCTAGAAAGACAGGCAAGGCCTTGTAAATTGTGTTATGATCTTTGGTCTTTATCCCAAAACACTCTGGAAAGATTTAAACAGAGAATGACAATCAGATTTTTTTTTTTTTGTATTTTTCTGAAGCTGGAATCGGGGAGAGTCAGACAGACTCCAGCATGCGCCTGACCGGGATCCACCCGGCACGCTCACCAGGGGCGATGCTCTGCCCACCAGGGGGCGACGCTCTGCCCCTCCAGGGTGTCGCTCTGCTGCGACCAGAGCCACTCTAGCGCCTGGGGCAGAGGCCAAGGAGCCATCCCCAGCGCCCGGGCCATCCTCGCTCCAATGGAGCCCCGGCTGTGGGAGGGGAAGAGAGAGACAGAGAGGAAGGAGGGGGGGGCGGGTGGAGAAGCAAATGGGCGCCTCTCCTATGTGCCCTGGCCGGGAATCGAACCCAGGTCCCCTGCATGCCAGGCCGACACTCTACCGCTGAGCCAACCAGCCAGGGCCCAGATTTATTTTTATAAAGATCAGTTTAACTTGAGTGTGGAAAAGTGTTTAAAAGACCCAAGAGTGATTGAATAAAACCTGCTAGGGCCACGACATTCTCTCCAACTAAAGATAATGTGCCTGACCAGGCGGTGGCGCAGTGGATAGAGCGTCGGACTGGGATGCGGAAGACCCAGGTTCGAGACCCCGAGGTCGCCAGCTTGAGTGCAGGTTCATCTGGATTGAGCAAGGGCTCACCAGCTTGAGCTCAAGGTCCCTGGCTCGAGCAAGGGGTTACTCGGTCTGCTGAAGGCTCGAGGTCAAGGCACATATGAGAAAGCAATCAATGAACAATTAAGGTGTTGCAATGTGCAACAAAAAACTAATGATTGATGCTTCTCATCTCTCCATTCCTGTCTGTCTATCCCTCTCTCTGACTCTCTCTGTCTCTATAAAAAAAGAAAAAAATAAACAAATAAAGATAATGTAAGCACATTGTACCTCCATGCCCCAGAACTCTTTTCTTTTAATTGAAATATATTTGACATATAACTGTGTAAATTTAAGGTGTATAACCTCTTTTGATAGATTTATATTGTAATGCAATTGCCATTGTAAGGATAATTAGCAACTCTACCATGTTACATAATTATCCTTTCTTTTAAGTAGTTCAAACAATTGACTTCAGTCTCTTAGCGAGTTTGGTAATTATAATGCAATATTGTTTTCTAAATTCACTGTGCTGTGCATTATATCTCTAGGGCTTATTTACTACTTGTTGTAAGTTTGAACCCTATAAAAAGTCCATCCCATACCCTCATCCACTATCCCCTGGCAACCACCATTTTGTCTCTGTTTTTACAAAGTTTGGCTTTTTGAAATCCACATATTAGTGATACCCTACATTACTGTCTTTCTCTCTAGGACCCATCATTCATCCTTCTCCACCCTTCAGACAAGGATGCAGGTGCGAGAATGCAGGCAGGAAAACTCCAGCTGAGACAGTGTACATTAATCAGTGTTCATACTGATGGTCACAGGCCAGAGAGAAAAGCATTTTGTGGGTTCTTTTTCCTTGGTCAAATAATATACTGTTTTTTCTAGAAATATTTATCTCAAATATTTGTTACATCCTAAAAAATAGTTGGATAAACTTAACAATCTGGATATATAAGGTGGGACTTCTTTTTTCTATATATTTGACATTTGATTATGAGAATTTAATATCTGAAAAAGGAAGAAAATGTTAAGAATAATCTGATTTCCTGCTCTTTTCTTGAGTATTTCAGGGACATCTACCTAAAGGTTTCTGTTTGCTTTGCTTTACAGTCTGTTTCTGTGTAAATAGAGTCACCAACTGAGATGCTTACAAAGGTCAGACAAGCACTGCAATTGTGAGAAGGAGCCTAGGTATAAAAAAATTGATCTATCAGAGATAATCCCACAAATACTGAGGCACTTCAGCAGAGGCACCAGATTTAAGCACTATGACCACCAGCAGTTGGAATCCAGCCTTTAAGTTTTTCTAGTTCAGCTCATTTGCTTGTAATGAAGATAAAGACAAATCATTGTACAAAGTCAATTTGCTAGGGTGTAGCTATTACTTCCTACTTGAAAGACCTTGGGTAAATTTCTAAATCTGTCTCATCCTGCAGTTTCCAGCTGTTCAAGGAGATTGACTTATCTCCTTGCTAAAATCAGGATAATAGCATCTACCTAATGCTTAGTATATGATGACTCGTGATTCCCTATTTTTATGTATAAATGGGAATAAAAGGAATAAAACACACCAAAATAGTTTTAGAGGATCTGTTTGGATTTTGTGTGAGTGTTTTTTCTTCTATGTTTGTTAATGGGCATTATGCACATCTGCATGCTCACACACACACACACACACTACGCATAACATTTAATTACTCTAAAACCATCAATAACCCCAAATTGCTATCTCATTATAAACTGTATAGAATAGAATGAGATTCAAGGTATTCCATAATTTGGGTTTAACATGATTTACAGCTTTGTTTTGCTCTCTCCAAATTGTCAACCTGTGGGTAAGTCTGATTTGACTGCTATTCCTCAAGACTTCATGTTACTTCCATGAAGTCCCAAGTTGTCTGCCCATCTAGAATACTTCTCCTTCATCTGTACTTATTAGATCTTCAAAGTCCAGCATATGGTTCTTTCTCCAACATGATTATCTTGATGTATGTGGTAGATATGTTTGATCATATTACTTCTATGGGATTGTATGTTTCTATAAGATGATTCTGTCTGTACATACCTATGCTCACACACATACACAATCTTGCATAATATCTATTCTATCAGTTTACACTTGAAAGATGATGAAAAAATAAAATGAGTTATAAATAAAGTGGGATATGATTGTAAAATTTAGTTTGATCTTTTCTTTTCTTATTAAAATAATCCAGGACTGATGTACCACAAATTATTTTTCCTGAAAATAAATCAAACAAAAGACACAAAGTAAGATTTGCTTAATATGTTAATGGTGTTAACTTATACTTTTTATTTATTTATTCATTTTAGAGAGGAGAGAGAGAGAAGTGGGGGAGGAGCAGGAAGCATCAACCCTCATATGTGCCTTGACCAGGCAAGCCTAGGGTTTTGAACTGGCAACCTCAGCATTCTAGTACCTTATACTTTTGATATTAATTGTATTCTCATATAAATTTGATATATTTTGCCCACATATCCAAAGTCAACCTAATTTTACACATTCTAGTTCAGAGGAGCCCTACCATTATGCATTCCCAAAAGCATAAGTGATACAGTTTTCTACATAATTTTTTGTTAGTTATTTGATATGAGTGTAGTGACATCCCTTTTTTTAATTTGCATATACTTAATGGTTAATGATATTAACTATATTTTTGTGTTCTTATTTGTAATCTGTATATCCTCTTCAATGAAATGTCTCATATTTTGCCCATTTTCTGATTACACAGTGTTTTGGTAACTCCTGAGTTCAAGAGTCTTGATATAGCCTAGATATTAGTCTTTTGTTGAATATCTAAATTGCAAATATTCTCTCCCAATGGATATTTTAATAATAGGGTCTTTCACAGAACAATACTTTATCCTGTGTACACTATAAATTTGATATAGTGTAAAAACTATTTTCATAGCCAGAGATCTCAATAATTTTCTGCTTTTTTCCCCCTAAAAGTTTTAAAGATTTACATTTCTAAATTTAAATCCATAACTCATTTTGAGTTTTTATATAGTATAAGACTTGGGTCAATGTATTTTGGTTTGTTTTAACTATGGAAGTCCAATTTCTCCAGAACCACTGGTTGACAAGGCTATATCTTCCCTTCAATAAACTGCTTTTGCACATTTGTCAAAAATCTATTCAGTGTATTTGTATGGGACTATTTCTGGGTGTATTATTCTGTCCTTTTTATGGATGTGTCTATCCCTCTGCCAGTTCCACTTAGCCTTAATTTCTGTGGCTACTAAGACTTGAGTTTTTTTAAGTTTATTATCAGTTTAATATAGAACTCATTTTAAGTTAAAATTGCTTAAATAAACTATTATTTTTTAAAAATTGGGAAATATTATAATGTTTTTGTTTATAAAAGTCAACTATTTTTGTTACTATTACATGTGGTTTTCAAAATATCATTAAATATGGTAACACAGCAAAACCTGAGGTAAAAGGCTAAGATACGTTATTAAAAAAAGCATTTGATTTCAATCTCTCTTACTTTTCTGGTATAAATTAATTATTTTAAATAAAAATATATAATTTCATCTAAAAATATAGCACATATGCATTCCAAACAACTAAAACCATCAAACAGAAGGTCCTTCGAACTGTGAAATTTCATGTGCTCAAAAGTGTTAAATGTATTATATGAGGCTTTCAGCCTTAATGTATATAAATTTTTATTATCTGTCCTATAAAACTTTCTTGAATGATTTCCAATCACTTATTTTCCACAGAAGCTAATCTGCTGAACTGGCTTTTCAATATTTACTTTGCTTTTTAATGGTGTGAATTATATCTAAGTACAAAATACTTAACCATATACACTGCTTTAATAGTACTATAGAGCTCTAACAAAATTATGAAACCCTAATTCGAATTAGTGTTTTGTTCGTTCAGAATTTTTGGCTTGTCCCACTTTCAGAATTTTTTACAATAGTGAGGCTTATGCTTAAACACCACCATGTAAAGCCAGTAGCTGCGGTCACCATCACAGCCGCCTGGCCTGTGCAGGTTTGCATCTGATTCTGACAGGCGGTAATGAAACAACAGAGCCAATAACTGGTGGGCCATTACCTTTAGTCCCAGCTTGCACCCACTGGGCAAATAAAAACACACACTGGGCTCCAAAACCCACTCATTCAGTGCTCACAAAGCTACTGACTTATCCAAGTTTCCTAGAATCAAAGGTTTCTAGCTCACTAGCCTTATTCATCTCTGTTCCCCATCTCCTTCTCTCTGCACAAACTCTGCACCCTCAGCACTCCGCCATCCTGGCTGCTTCTCCTGTTCTCTCCACGTGGCCTTTCTCTGCTTTCCTACAGCATGGGCTTCTCCTAGAACGTAATCACTCCTCTCCCAGAACAACATGATCTCTCTTCCTTTTAAAACCTTTTGGCATGAAAGTCCTCCCCCAACACATATTAACATAATCACGCCCATCCCAAGCAATCACCTGGGCGATGGGCTTCCACATGGGCAGCGCCATCTTTAACAAAGTGAACATAATATATTTTATCTGCCCAACACCACCAAAGGACCTATTCACCATAACTTAAATAAATATTTTCACCAGTCCCTTCCCACTGTCCACACTGCCATTCAGGGAACAGGCATTAAGAAAATTCCCTGATCTATATACATACACGAAACATCCAAATATAGAGTAAGGTGAGTCTGAAAATGTCAAACTGCCCTATTTGTCGGATTTGCTAACTCAAAACACTCCTCTCTAAAAGAGATAGTCTTGGACCAGCATTGGCACTTGGCTCACTGCCCCAGGTATCTGCTAGTCAGCTATAGAAGAAAAGACATTGCTTAGAAACTTCTCTTGTGCAATACTGGTCATTAGTGACCCCTGAAGTTGTTAGACATGCCAAGTTTTCTCTAAGTGAGAAGATACCCAAGTAAACTATGAACTATCACCTGAATTCAGCACAATGAAAAGTTTTACAAGGAAGGTCACTGTTTTACCTGTTTGACATCATATGCCAGAAGAACATATTTCAAGTCTGGTGAAACGGAGTGTCTTGATGCTTTGAAGGTTACCTAAAAACAAAACAAAACAATAATCTTTAAAAGCTTAATGACAAAGAGATTAATGTATATTTAAATCTATAAATATTTTAAAAATCTAAATTTTCATAACATTGTTAAATAGGCATTCTCATTCCTGCATTAAATATGCACATACAGATGGGTATAAAAACTTAAAGGCTATATTAGAAATTTTTGCCATCTTTATTTATTTGTTATTACTGTAAAACAGTGTTCATATTTTCATTATAAGAAATAAAAATTAAAAACTGATTGAACTTTCTAAGTAACCAAAATGCTTTTATATTTGCATGTTCATAACAATAAAAGCAAACAGGACATTCTATAGCTTCGTGATTTTGACTGTATTTTTGTGAAGTTTACATACATATTTATATTGAAAGAAGACTCTTATATTAAAGACAGAAACTCTTTCTTTTTGTATTTTTTTTTTGACAGAGAGTGAGAGAGAGGGACAGACAGGAAGGGAGAGAGATGAGAAACATCAACCCCTCACCATGGCTCACTAGTTGTTCATTGATTGATTTCTCATATGTGCCTTGACTGGGGGCTACAGCAGACCAAGTGACTCCTTGCTCAAGCCAGTAACCTTGGGCTCAAGTTGGTGAGCCTTGCTCAAACCAGATCAGCCAACACTCAAGCTGGTGACCTCGGGGTCTTGAACCTGGGTCCTCCACATCCCAGTCCGATGCTCTATCCACTGCGCCACTGACTGGTCAGGCTTTTTTTGTATTCTTTTTTCTTTTTACAAAGTGAGAAGCGAAGGAAGGAAAACAGACAGACTCCTGCATGCGCCTGACTGGGATCCACCGGGCATGCTCACCAGGGGGTGATGCTTGGCCCTTCCAGGGCATTGCTGCGCTGCAACAAGAGCCATTCTAGCACCTCAGGCAGAGGCAAGGATTCATCCTCACTACTGAGCCAACTTTGCTCCAATGGAGCCTTGGCTGCAGGAGGGGAAGAGAGAGATAGAAAGAAAGGAGAGGGAGAAGGGTGGAGAAGCAGATTGGTGCTTCTCCTGTGTGCCCTGGCTGGGAATCGAACCCGGGACCTCCACACACTGGGCCCACACTTCACTGCCTAGCCAACTGGCCAGGGCCATGACAGAAACTCTTTACATTAAACTCCCAGGGTAAAACAGATCAACACAAAAAAATGCAAATACATAATTAACTATATATAAAACTACATATAAAATGACACAGTACCTGATTTTATAATTTTATCATTAAAAAGTCTTAATATCAGAAAATAATTAAAAAATAAAATGAAGGAGAATACATTGAAAGTGAGAAATAATTTTATTTGAAGTATAGATTTTATTTAATTTCCTATCTAAAGAGAAGGCAAGCAAATTGAATTGATGCATCAAAAGCCTACAAAATAAAAATAAAATATAATATATTAATTTTAGACAACCTTTTCATATAGTTTTACAAAGATATACACCTATAATAATTTTGTACACCTATGTCAAGGTAGTTTTCACAAGACTATTCTCTATGAAGAACAGAAAAGAGTGAAGTCAAGGCTTTCCTACTTAGAATTAAATCCCCAAAACACAACAGACAAAACAAGAAATTCTGACTAATAAGTATTTGGTAAAGTTTGTGTTGTTTTTGGTTCTGGATTCTAAGAACACAGCTCTTAAAACCCTTGGGATTTCCTGAGAAATAGGACTGCCTTTTGTTATTAATATCTAATTTCCTTTTGAACATTCCAGATGTATGCTAATAAGTGACTTCAAGTGCAGAGTGTGGGGAGAGTGGCTAAACAGCTTCTGGGTGGGGGCTGAGGATCCAAATCCTGGATTAGAGGATTAGAACTTCCCACCCTGCCTGGAGGTAGGGTGGGTGGAAGGTCTGCTGATAAAATTCAATAACTTGGCCAATGATTTAATCCATCATTAATAAGTAATGAAACCCAGATTTAAAACAAACAAACAAAACAAATTCTGAAGGGTAAGATTTGAAGACACTCCCTTGTCACTAAACATATCAATGTACTAGGAAGTTGAACACCTCCAGCTCCATAGAGATAGAGATTTGGACCCTTTTGAATTCACCCTATTTACCTCTTCATCTGGCTCTTCATTTGTACCCTGTTTGGCAGATAAGATATATTATGCTCGCTCACTTGTTAAAGATGGTGCTGCCCATGTGGATGGCCATCGCCTAGGTCTGTGATGGCAAACTTTTTCCTAAAAGCTGCCCACTTTTGCAGTGCTGGTCAACCTGGTCCCTCCTGCCCACTAGTGGGCATTCCAGCTTTCATGGTGGGCAGTAGCGGAGAAACCAAATGGCGCCACAATTGGCCCACCATGAAAGCTGGAATGCCCACTAGTGGGTGGGAGGGACCAGGTTGACCACACTGCAAAAGTGGGTGGTTTTTATAAAAAGGTTCGCCATCATGGGCCTAGGTGATAATATTAATGCCCTTCTTGCTTGGGAAGGGGCGTGGTTGTGCTAATGTGTGTTGGGGGAGGGCTTTCACACCAAAAGGTTTTAAAAGGTGGAGCTAGGAAGCCATTTGAGGAGAGTGATCATGTTATTGTAAAAGAAAGAGCCCATGGTGTAGCAGGGCAGGGAAGCCATGTGGAGGAGGCAGTAAAAATGGCATAATGGTGAAGGAGAATCCAGTTGGTGGAGGAGAAGGAAATGGGGAACAGAGGTGAATAAGACTGGTGAAGTGGAAGCCTTTGATTCTTAAAAAACTCGGAAGAGTCAGTAGCTTTGTGAGTGCTAAATGAGTGAGTTTTGGAGCCCAGTGTGTGTTTTTACTCACTTGCTGGGTATGAGCTAGAATAAAGGAAAATGGACAGCCAGTTTTCAGCTCTGTTGATTCTGTCCTGTCTGTCTGAATCAAATGCGAACCTGCGTTGGCCAGGCGGCTATGATGGTGGCCATGAATATTGTCTATACATACCCTTTATAAACCAGTATCATAAATACAATTGACCTTTGAACAATACCAGTTTGAACTATATTGGTCCATTTATATGGGGATTTTTCTTTCAGGAATTACAGCCTACTCTTTATAACTGTGGCTCAATATCTGCAGATTTGACCAATCAGGATGAAAAACAGTATTTCTGCATTCACCACTATGGTCTCCAACCTGTGGATTCCCAAAGAGGATTAAAGTACTGTTTTCAATTCCCAGTTTGTTGATTCCATTAATGTGAATTACCTACTACATCAGGGGTCCCTAAACTTTTTACACAGGGGGCCAGTTCACTGTCCCTCAGACCGTTGGAGGGCCAGACTATAAAAAAAAAACTATGAACAAATCCCTATGCACACTGCACATATCTTATTTTAAAGTAAAAAAAACAAAACGGGAACAAATACAATATTTAAAATAAAGAACAAGTAAGTTTAAATCAACAAACTGACCAGTATTTCAATGGGAACTATGGGCCTGCTTTTGGCTAATGAGATGGTTAATGTCCGGTTCCATATTTGTCACTGCTAGCCGTAACAAGTGATATGACATGCTTCTGGAGCCCTGACGCATGCGTCCCGCGTCACCAGAAGTAGTACTGTACGTGAGCAACGCTGCTCTTTGCTGACCACCAGTGAAAGAGGTGCCCCTTCCGGAAGTGCAGCAGGGGCGGATAAATGGCCTCAAGGGGCCGCATGTGGCCCTAGGGCTGTAGTTTGGGGACCCCTGTACTACAGAGTCAAAAGTTATACAAGAGTTTTCCATTGTGTAGGTGTTGGTACCCTTAACCCCCATGTTGTTCAAGATCAACTATATAGCACCTTCTGGGAGTTATTCTAGCAAATTATCAAACCTGAAGGAGGATTGTGGGAATTGCTAAATTTGTAGTCATGTTCTGTGGAAATGTAGGTAACCAGGGAACCAGAGACTTGAAGCTGTGATCTGAAGTGGGGGAAGTCATTGAGTCTTTAATCTGTGTGGTCTGCACTTGAATTGAATTGTAGGTCACCCAGTTGGGGTCAGTGAATTATGATGGTTATAAGATAGTTTAATATCTGAGCCAGATTTGCAAGACAATAGAGCGGTCTGGGAGAAAATACTATTATATTTCGATGCCAAAAAGTAAAGATTTTATCCATATACAAGGTGGGGCAAAAGTAGGTTTACAGCTGTGAGTATGTGAAACAGTTTATCCTTGTATTATTATTAATTATTGTATTATTTTCCATATGGACAACTGCAAACCTACTGTTGCCACACCCTGTGCATCCATTGTGTACAGCCCATGTATAAGACACTTTAGAATGTCAGAATAATCACTGTCAATAATTCATAGTTTTCTTAAAACCAATAACAATGGAGCTACCACTGATCTACACTAAGCTCTAGAAATTGCTTACATTTCTGTAGTTCTCAATAATCCTCAATCCTCCTTATGGACAACACTGTGAGGTGGGTAGCCCCATTCTTATTTTCTTTCTCTCAATAACTTTCCATGTATTGAAATGTGATTGCCATTATTTGGTGGGGAATTTAGGGTGACACGATAACTAAAGTCCTTCTCTCTCCACATTACCACATCAGGAGGTGTACTGTTGCACAGTAAGGGGTAGTTTATTCTTATTTAAAAGTTAGTTAAGAGGGTAATGCCACCTGACCAGGCAGTGGCGCAGTGGATAGGACGTCGGACTGGGATGCGGAGAACCCAGGTTTGAGACCCCAAGGTCGCTAGCTTGAGCACAGGCTCATTTGGTTTGAGCAAAGCTCACCAGCTTGGACCCAAGGTCGCTGGCTCAAGCAAAGGGTTACTCAGTCTGCTGAAAGCCCACGGTCAAGGCACATATGAGAAAGCAATCAATGAACAGCTAAGATGTCACAACAAAAAAACTGATGATTGATGCTTCTCATCTCTCTAAGTTTCTGTCTGTCCCTATCTCTCTATCTATCTATCTCTGAAAATAAATAAATAAATAAATAAATAAAAAGAGAGTAATGCCATCATTCTGTCCTATGGAGATTAGAAAACAAACACTAATGCTGTCATTCTTAAACTTTTCTCAGGATCGCAGAGGAACACATGTAACATAAGAATATAGGAGCAATACCTTTCATAAATCCTGCATTATCCTGAATTAGCTTTTTTGGTAAACCAGGAGAAGTTTCTTTCTCTTTCTCTTCCCCAAAGAACTTCCTTGTCTGAAGTCTGGATTATTTAAAGAAAACCTCACCTCCCTAGTCCCCATCGACTCTCATGTGATGTTCCTCACATAAATTTACTTCATGCGTTCACGGGTGCATCTTTACCTCCAGTAACGTTTTAGTATTGTTTATAGTTCCTACAATTATCCAGTCTGGCACTTTATTAATTATCACTATACTGCCTCCAGCTTGTGCAGGGCTCATACACTGGGAAACTTTCCAAATACTTTTGCAGGGGCCAAGCTGCTGAACCATCTCTGAATTTAGAGTTGTACTCAGGCCATTGGTGCTGCATAGGCTTGCTGACAATAACACGCATAAGAACACATGACAATAACACGCATAAGAACACATCCTAGCAGCTTACTCAGGAAACATTGAAAGTATCAGGCAAATCCCTCCTAACATGAATGTTATTATATGTTGTGTCTGGGAAATTAATTCCTTCTAGCAGCCACAGGAGATCCCTGGGTCTACACTGACCCCAATTATAGACATAACTATAATTTGGTTAAGTGTCAATTTTATATGGCTTCAAATTAGGATTTTGCGAAATTCATTGTTGCAAGTAATGCTATTAATCACCTCATTGCTATTGAAATAAATGAATGCAGATATATTTTCTACATGTGTTTATTGGTATTATTTAGCCATGATGCCTACCAGTGTACTTTCTGACCCTGAACATGGAACAAAGAATATCAAAATGCCTAAACTCTGACCAGGCGGTGGCACAGTGGATAGAGCGTCAGACTGGGATGCGGAAAACCCAGATTCGAGACCCCAAGGTCGCCAGCTTGAGCGTGGGCTCATCTGGTTTGAGCAAAAAAGCCCACCAGCTTGAACCCAAGTTTGCTGGCTCTAACAAGGGGTTACTTGGTCTGCTGAAGGCCCGTGGTCAAGGCACATACGAGAGGGCAATCAATGAACAACTAAGGTGTTGCAACACGCAATGAAAAACTAATGATTGATGCTTCTCATCTCTCTCCGTTCCTGTCTGTCTGTCCCTGTCTATCCCTCTCTCTGACTCACTCTGTCTCTGTAAAAAATAAATAAATAAAATTTTAAAAAAATGCCTAAACTCTGCAATCTAGGAATGTTTGGTTAAAGCCAAGCAAGGTAAGAATAAACAGAAAGATATACACACAGGTAGTTAACTGGACCAATTAAACAAGGAAGATGACATTTGATCAAGTTGAGAAACAAATGCACGCTTTCAAGAAGTTTAGAAAGATTACTTATAGTACTGCTTTTGTATGTATTATTCTGTTCTGCCAAAACTCATTTATTGAACATTCAAACTACTACAAGCACCATGGTAGGCACTAAAAGTGCTAAAAGTTGAAAAATAAAGTCCACTAGAATCTTCTCCATCCCATATTGAGCAAGATAAGGCAAGTACTATTTTTCTGTAGTCCACAGTAGAGCAGGAACCCAAAACTCAAATGCCTAATGGACTGGCTATGTAGTAGAGAAATTAGCTTTTTGGGTAAATTGAGGACAAATGGAATAGTAGTAAGGCTGCCTAAAAGAGGCAAGAGTTCCTTAGCTCTCAATAATCATTCCTTTATAGATAAAGTATATATAGACTTAGTTATTTTTATTTTTTTGGACTCTTCTGAAGTGAGAAGCGGGAAGGTAGAGAGACTCTCAAGTGTCCAAACAGGATCCACCTGGCAAGCCTACTAGGGGCAATGCTCTGCCCATCTGGGCCACTGCTCCACTGCAACCAGAGCCATTCTAGCACCTGAGGTGGAGGCCATGGAGCCATCCTCAGCACCTGGGCCAACATTGCTTCAATGGAGCCCTGGCTGCGGGAGGGGAAGAGAGAGAGAGAAAGGAGAGGGAGAGGAGTAGAGCAGCAAATGGGCACCTCTCCTGTGTGCCCTGGCTGGGAATTGAACCCGGGGCTTCAACACGCCAGGCTGACGCTCTACTGCTGAGCCAACCAGCCAGGGCCCAAGTGTATATAGACTTTTAGTTGTTCAAGTTTTTCAAGATAATCTTGAAATCAAGTTTTAATTTAAAATCTCATGGCTTAAATTATAGCCCAATATTTTTAAGTTGGGGGGGGGGGCAGATTCTGCCTCAGGGTTGCCAGTTTGTATTTTCTGGTTAAGCAACAACTGCCCTAAGCATGAGGGAGGGGAAGAAAGACAACATGGGACTTCAAGACCAGACTGGTATCCTTTCCATATATTCAGTGGTAATATACAAAAAAATTCATGAACCACTGTTTTCCAGTTAAATAAAATTATAGATAACCTTATAATAATAACCTTCCTGAAATGCACAAGTAGCTTTAAAAGATTCTTTGAGATGTAGGGGCCAGCCCCATGGATTACCCCTAACATTAATAATGTATGCATTATTCCCAACATAAATATGGCAGAATATTCACTGTTTTCATGATTGGTGAAAATTAAAGCCACAAAGGCAACAAAATCAAATTTGAACTTAGAACAATTACTCTGGTAGGTGAGTAGAAAAGGAGCTGGATTTGTTGACATCTTGATGTCACAGATCTGGGAAGAGGCTCTCGTGACAATGCAGGTAAGCCGAGTTAAGATGTGAGGAAGAAGCAAGGGCACAAGCAGGACTTACATGCAGGAGACAAAGGAACTTAATAATGAGCTTTGAAGACTAGAAGGAAGAATCTGTACAAAACCAATTTTGGGCTTTTCAGTGTTTTATCAGTCACTGACTATTGCCATGAGAACTAAGCTGGGTAAAAGCAAAAACAACAACAAAAAAATGTTTTAGGAAAATTTTAGATGTGTTATGGTTATATTTCCTTAAAGACATCCAATAGGGATGCACAGGATTTCTGGAGTTTAAGAAAGATATCTAAGAGTGTCATCATTAATGTTATGTGGAGTCTTAGGTGAAAGTGTATGTTCAATGCAATTCTGACCTCAATATATAAAAGTGCGAAACCTCTCAAAAAACATGCTTTGCTAGGGGTGGTTCAGTAACAATGGAGTTATTATGGTTTTCATTTATTATCACTTTTATTCTTTATACATGTATGTTTTTTTCTATTGTACTTTTGTTCAAAGTACTCACCTATTGTAATACCTATATCTCTTCCTGCTCCTTATTCAAATTGTATTTCTTTAAAATATCATTCAAATTCTCCCATTACCCTCCCTTGTCCTTTTCAGCTCAAGTGATTCATCTGACCTCATATACATATAATTCTATGTGCAGTTCATCTGCTCATTGATCACTGTTTCAAGATTGTTCTTCTAGGTTGTTTGGAACTGCAATTTACATTTTTTATTGTTACACTAATGTCCTCATTATGAGGCTCCATTGCAATGATTCACTCTTGTCAGTAGCATTATAACTAGAAAAAGGAGATAATGACGGTGCTCCAAGATGTCAGACATTGTAGATCATGGCAAAAAATCATTAAACGTATACTTAAATGGCGGAAGTGCCAGAAGACGTAAAATAAGCATTTGTAGGACTTGAGGCTAAGGAGGGACTGAGTAAGGGAGAATAATAACAGATGGGATAAAATGAACAGTTTGGTAAGAAGGACTTGGTTGCCTAAGACTGAGAAATGACAGAAGCATAGGAACTGTGCAGTTTGCTTGTGACCGTGCACAAGCTGGTAACTAAAAATATCTATAGACATCTCTATTACAAATATTCAATAGATAGATAGATGATAGATGATAGATAGATAGATAGATAGATAGATAGATAGATAGATAGATAATGAATATTAGCATAGAAACTTGAGCTGGAAAATCCTCAAAGCTTTAAAGCATAAGGGTGCCTATTATCAACACTTAGAGAATGATGAAAACAAGAAGGCTGATCTTAGTGGACCTGCTGGTGTTTACTTCCTATTCTCTCCACCTCCACCCCACCAAACTCCCCACAATATCCCTCTCTCTCTCTCTCTCTTTCACACACATACACACATATACACACATTCCTTATGTTTAATTTATTTGGGCTGTAACTTTCCCTCATTAAAAATTTCATTTTTAATTTATTAATACTTGACAAAAATGTTTTTTAAAAAGTATCTCTTATTTTATAAAAGTAAAATATTAATTTTTCAAATATATGATTAATCATATATTATTAATATGTTTCTTTTATAGTGCAGTCTATTAAGTGATCATGAAATATGCATGAGAAATGTTTTTAGAAAGTTGACCTTAAGTGGATAGGTGGAGGGAGATGGTTACACTCAGTGGATAAAGAGGAACAGACCAAGAGAAGCCTGAAGGCAACTGAATTATAGTTCATGGTATAGGACAAGATGAGCTCTTTTTCTCTGCCTGACTTCAAATAAAAGGAAAGAGGAAGGGGCAAACAGATTTTTTTTTTAATTGTGTAACTCTGAACAAAGCCATAGCTATGTTTATATATAAGGAACTTTATTATTATTATTATTATTTTATTATTATTATTTTAGTATTTTCCCCATGTTCTTAGATGCCTAGTTACCCATAGTGCTTGAATGATATTTCTTTGTAAAACCTACAACATTCACATTGTATATTCAAAATACATGGCTTTTTACTTGGCACCTGGCAACTTATTGATACACAGTATTTTGTAAAATATCTTTGTAGAAAATATCATAGTACAAGTAATGTTTAAGACTATTGAATCAGTATCTACTAACCTATGTAGAGTGGCTCATATCTCTATTACTCAATAAAAGGGAACAGCCAAATGAAGAGGTCACTGATTTGAATATAGGCCATACACTAAAACATTTAAAAAACAATTTTTATTTTTAATAGAAGGTGAAAACTAAGGATCTCTAAATTATTTTAACTTTTTTTAAAAAAAGAGAAAAGACAGGAGACTGTGAGGAGAAGAATTCCAATATACTTCCACTCCAAAAGTCAATAAGAAAAATTTGATTGAAGAAAGAAGGAAAGAAATAGTGTAAGTTGCATATTTATGTAAATCATTTCTTTAAAGTTTGGTTTTCGCTAGTCTACTGATTCTGCACATTGTTTTAATAATTTATAATCATATTTCAAACATATTCTCTTAAATGCTGCTGTTACATTCAGATACAGCTGCAATAAAGAATACACATGTATAAAGGAATTAAAAATTATGGAAGACCTAAAAAACATCATATTAGAGTTTCTGGATGAGTTTTCTCATCATGGCCTAACATAATGCATTCAATATAATGCTTAAAAGTTGTGATGAATGGAATAGAGTTCTCCAGGAGCAAATTACTTAAGGTCATTTTTGTTATGATGTTCCATCCAGTTAATATTAGAGAATATGATTTCATAGACATAAATAATAAAAGTAATATTTAAAATATATGCACAGTTCAAGCATTTCTGTCAGTAATATGATTTTATTTTTGGCATAGGCAAGAAGATGGCTACTGAGAACCTTGCAATTCCTGTATTTTTTTAGAAAAAGAAAAAATATAATAACTAATACTACTTTAGGAAAAGAAAATTAAAATTATTTTCTAATGAATCAAAGGCCCATTTAAAGTTCATATGACATAATTAATTAGTTTAGCAGTATCACTAATAATTTCTTCAAAATAAGAGAAAACAAAGATTAGTAACTTAAAAGAATATTATCTGTTACAGATATGACATATTCTGGTATATTACTCTCTAATACCATATTTGCTATTTATGTGTTCCCTTTATTTTGTATCTCTAATAAAATTATTATAACAGTTTTTTCCTTATTTGTGATTTCTTTTATCTTAATGGACCTTGGGTGTATACAGTTAAATTAATCATATCTTGTCATTTGACATAGTGTCATTCATGAAAAAAATCAGCAAATAGTAAAATTAGCCAGTCAGAAAAAGATAAGTATCATATGATTTCACTCATATGAAAAATATAATGAACAAAATGAACTAATAAGCAAAACAGAGACAGACTTACAGACAGAACAGGCTGACAGCTGTTGGGCTGGGGTAGTACTGGGAGGGGTACAGGGATTCAGCAAAAAAAAAGAAGAAAAAACTAATGGACGAACACACAGTGTGGTGGTTGCCAGAAACAGGGTTGGTGGAGAGGTAGAGAAGGGCTGAGAGGGGTTTGGATGAGATGGAGGAGGGTACAGGAGGGATAAATGGGGATGGATGGAGACTGCACTTGGGGTGGTGAACACACAGTACCGTGTACACATGAGGTGTTCTAGAAGCACACATCTGAAACCTGTATCGTTGTGTTATCCAGTGTCACCCCAATAAATTTAATTAAATACTATTAAATAAAAATACAGAACAGCTAGTAAATTTTCAATATCAGATAAACAACAAATACGTTATAGTAAATGAAAGTAATGACAAACCATATCACCTTGAAAACAACATGAAAAGAATGAAATATCCTGTAGAAGTCATGAACATAAGTGAACCACAGCTGAATGAAAATATGCATAAGTCAGTAACAGAGTACTGTGTGCCAAAAGAAGAAACAAGATTATGGACTGCCTCATGCCTCTATTACAAGTTCAAGGGCAACTAAGATGAAATAATAATTTATATAGGCAAACATATGTTTATATATATGTGCAAATATATATAAGAACTCAGTTTGATATATATGTATGAGTGTGTATATATGTATATAGTTTTCTGATTTGCATATGCAACCATCTTCTTATGGTATATATCTAAAGAGAAATATGTTGGTCACAGGGCATGTGAATGTTCTACTTCACACAAAAATGACAAACTTTTACCAAAAGTAAAAAAACAAACAAAAACAAATTACAATCCAGCTAGCAATGTATAAGACCCTGTTCTACACACATTTTTCAATACTTGGTAATATCAGAGTTAAGTTTTACCAATGAGAGAGGTAAAAATAGTATCCCTTTTTGGACCACAATTTTTCTATTTATTAATTATGTTAAGCATCTACTTATTCATTTATCGATAAATGATAGTTCATTTTTGAAAAGTTTATTTACGTCTTTTGCTCATTTTTCAATTGAATTGGAAGACCTTTTTTTCTTTTTCTTTTTCCTTTTTTACATTAATTACATTAGCCTTTCTCAGTAAACTAATGCTTTTCACCATGCATTTATGATTTACTGCTTGGCATTCTTTAGTTTGCTAAAATATCAGTACACTCTAATTTTAATAAGATTATAATAGACATAGGATGCAAACAACAAGATATAAAAATTAAGAAGATTCTGAATAAGCAACTCATTTGAAAAGCACAGAATAACAAGACTTGAGTTTTTAGCTTTGAATTCAATAGTGTATTAATATATTAACAGGTGGACTATTACACCTATGCTCAAGAGGCATAATTAGAAGGAAAAAATTGACTCTCCATTTCTTTCTCATCTGTCACTATCCATTTGATTTAATAAGAAGATATCATCAACATCTCTTCTCTGCCAAAGCAGACAGCAATAATAAAACAAAGAGTAATCTCACATTTACTCCCTGCTGGCACAGCACTTTCTCTTTAGTTGGGAAAGAAGAGGGGTCTATAAAATCAAGTCACATCCAGTGAAATGTGACCAAAAATAATAATTTCCAGAGTGCATCAATTTAAGAGTTGAGCTGTTATTTATTAACCTTGCATTTTAATATTCTAAAGCCAAAAGCCATTTCTTTTAGTGTTCCCTTTATAAGAAATGTTCACAGTTTCAGTATTTTTGGAAAATGCTAAGATCAATCCATTTTCTTCCCATTTTTATATGTCTATATAAAGATTGCATTAAGCCTGGAATACAAAGAGTGTTAAGTTTGCATGTTTCTTTTTTTCTTGCATTAATTTATTTTACTTAAAAAATGGAGGAAAATAATAAGGGGTATATTTCCAACACCTTTTTCAGGTAAATGATACCTCTAACTTTTATTAAGTAGGTATTTATATCTGAATGAGTGCATTATACACATTTACTTACCTCTCCTCTCATTGTTACACCTTTCCTAACACTCATCACTCATTTCATATTCCACCAGTTAATAAACAGATACAGGTCCAGTAAGAGATTTGAAATACAAACAAGATTGTTTCATTGGACTTTAACAAATGATGATGAATGAATAATTCCAGTAAGGTTCAAGTTAAGTAGAAATATCTAAAGGAAAATGTTTGCTGCACGAATATTATTTGCTAAGTCCCAATTTTAAAAGCTTATGCAAAAAAAAATATTCAAGGAAATAAATGAACCAACTACCAATGCACATATGACAAGTTTATGCTCAGCCTCACTCAAAATTAGATCATTGCAAATCAATATAACAATTAAGTGACATTTTTCATCAGCCAATTTGATAATTAAAACACTGACAATATTCAGTGACAACAAGAGTAGACTAACAGCCAATATCAAATGCTATTGGTGGACCTGATTAATGCAATTTGATATTGTCTATTAAATTTTAAATTGAACTTGTCTTTGACCGAGCAATACTACTGCTATAAATTTAGCCCAAAAATATATTTAAAAAATGGCTGCCTAGAATATTTGTAAGTATATAATAAAAAATAAATAAATGGTAGTGCAAGAAAATTTTATGTAATCATTGAATGATATTAGAGGAAAACGAAAGGGTTCATATGAAATTATCTTAACTTTACATTATCTAGTAGGTAAAAAGTATAGACCTCCATACTGTTGAAATTAAATACACATACACATACACACACACACACACACACACATGCATCTATATTTTTAAATATATTGCTTATATACAACGTAAGAAGACATAAAGAGGCCCTGGCCTGTTGGCTCAGTGGTAGAGCGTCGGCCTGGCGTGCAGGAGTCTCGGGTTCGATTCCCGGCCAGGGCACACAGGAGAAGCACCCATCTGCTTCTCCACCCCTTCCCCTCTCCTTCCTCTCTTTCTCTCTTTTTCCCTCCCACAGTTGAGGCTCCATTGGAGCAAAGTTGGCCTAAGCGCTGAGGATGGCTCTGTGGCCTCTGCCTCAGGCGCTAGAATGGCTCTGGTTGCAACAAAGCAATGCCCCAGATGGGCAGAGCATCGTCCCCTGGTGGGTGTGTCAGGTGGATCCCAGTCGGGCGCATGCAGTAGTCTGTCTGACTGCCTCCCCGTTTCCAACTTCAAAAAAATACAAAAAAAAAGAAAACATATAGACATATTTTTGGAGAATATTTTACTGGTTCAAAGATGCAAATGACTACCTTCAAAAGAAGAACTAAGTGAGAAGCAGGAAAACTTTTGTTTTTAATATATATGCATGTGTACAAGGTCTGTTCAATAGAATTTTCTGTGATGATAAAAATGATGTGTGTGTACATTTCCAATGTGATAGACAACAGTTGCATTCAGGTACTGAATATTTGAAATGTGACTGGTGTGACAAAAGATGGAATTTCTTTTTTTTTTTTAAAGATGGAATTTCTAATTTTATGTTTCACTACTGGGTTACTGATACATACTGTTGAAGCCAGATCTTTGAAAAAATAACAAATCTTCCTGACGACAGCCAGTACGTGAGGCCACTTAGCTAGTCAGAAGTTTGTGATGGTCATTCTTTATTTCAGATGTTAAAAGGTGAGATTTCAAGTGCCTTTATCCAGCAATTCCTTACTTGTGCTGTTATAATTTTTCATAGGGCACCTATTTTCTTAAACATGAATGAGAAAATAAGTTCTTTAATTTCGTAATTGTATACAGGGCTGGATCTATGTCCCAATCCCCATATACCCAATGGCAGAACAAATGACAAACAAATAAATAAGAATACAATGATGGTATGCATGCCAATGAATGCTATCTCCAAGAATGGCAACTCAATAACTATTTCCTGGTTCTAGTCAAACTTACTACTGTGTAATGACCTATAAACAAACAGAAAGACAAAAAACTGTGTAGTTAACATTTTCCTTGGAATCTTTTTGCTGGGATACATAAATTTCTTCTCTCTGCTTTAGGCCATTTAAATAACAAGTTTTTAAAAGCTTACATATTTTCAGAATCAAAGAGATTCTGAAATATTCATTTATGAGTTATCTTTCCATATTAGTGCATACACTGTTATTTTTGTAAGCTTAACGATATTTTAAGCACATTCCTTGAACTCATGTTTCTAATACTGTTGTAATTTCAAAAAGTGATTTGATAGAACTATTTATGGCTGCTGGTGTTTTCTGCCAAGACAAATGATGATACTCAATTTATTGACAGCACACAGCTAATACTTGTGAAACATTTTCCTCATTATGTCATTGTGAGTGAGCTTTTGTTTGAAATACTTCTGGAGGTAAGAGATAACAGTTCCAAAGACTTACAAAAGATTCAGAGCAATTTTGGGGCTAAATCACTTCTTTTATATAATTCTCATTAAAATCTTTATATACCATTAATTTCCTCTTTCATTAGAAATCCACCTATGGTCAATCCCAAAGAATGCCTTAAAACAATTGTTTCAGGAAAATGATTTACTTTTGTTTTATTTTTGACAACCACAGCTATGATTATTACAGTCTGCTAACCATGATTACATAGCTAAAAGTACTCACTATTCATTTTTAAAATGTGTTTATAAGCAGAGAAATGACAATGTGGTATTACCTTAATTTTTCCTTAATTTTTAAAATAAATTGACAGTTAAATATGTCATTATTGTTAGTATATTTTAAAGAGAAAGCTTATCTAGAAATTCACAGAAGTAGAAGAACCTGGCTCAGGAAACAAGTTACAGAGGCAGAGACAGGGGAAGGGCCTTGGAGGTTTGGTGAGAGACAGGAAAATCAGGCCTGGGACAGGGGGTGGAGAAAGGCACCACTGTGCTCTACAGAGAGAGCCGCCAAAATACTTTTTATTAATAACAGGCTATTCTGTTATCACATTTCTATTGATAATGTGTTTATTTTTTCAGTTGACTTAGCACACTTTTATTATTAAGCTTTTTAAACTAATCTGATCCAATTAATTATGATTATAATTAAAAGATGGTTAATTGCTTAATGAAAAAACTGCAGCATGCATAACATTCTTAAAAATGGATGTGATTTTTTTCAAAAGAAAGGCCTCAAACAGAACATAAATCCAGATGTGGGCCTAACATAAGCTTTAAAAACTCAACTGTATTTAGCCCTGGTCAGTTGGCTCAGTGGTAGAGCGTCAGCCTGGTGTGTGGATGTCCCAGGTTCGATTCCCAGTCAGGGCACACAGAAAAAGCACCCATTTGCTTCTCCATCCCTCCCCCTCTTGCTTCTCTCTCTCTCTCCTCTCTCTAAAATAAATAAATATTTTTTTAAAAAAATTAAGTATAAAAAATAAAAATTAAAAAACACAACTGTATTTAATATCTTGCAGTTGGGGGAAAATAATTAAATGAATTCCTGTGAAATCATCAGGAACCATGGTCATTTGTATATTTGTTTGCCATTTTGGGTTAACTGGTTGCAAATATATTCCACACTTATCTGCCTACCCTTCCACTGAATTCTGACATTATTACAACTTATAAATTGCTTAATTATCGGAGTTATGAGATAAGTCTTTAAGCAACTTATTAATCTTAGAAGATCAGTGAGTAAGACTATTTGCTAAATATGACTTTGTTAAATATGACTTTGTGGTAATTAAAAGTCATTGCCTGCATAGAGGAAAACAGAAAAAGATCTTAAAAGGATTTAGGAAGAGTAAACACACAGGCACAAATATAAAATGACATTCTTCAGCATGTGAAGGAAAGTACACTAAGGTGGAGGTGGTGTGAAGTACCAATAATAAAATTGGGATAATAAAATAATAACCAAAATTTTGTTTCTGTTTAATTTTTGGTGTATTGTACAGGTTAAGAAAGCAAGGAATAAATAATAAAAGCAATACATAATTTGTGACCAGAGGGAGGACTTCATTAACCTGTGTAAAAGGAAATGATCATTAAACAGACACATAACCAAATATTCAGTGAAGTACTCAATGAATATAACCTAATTTTTAAATACTTGGCCATGGGCAGCCTTTTACTACCCTCAAAAGTGATACTTTATAATAAAGGATACAAAATGAAAATCCATTTAATCTATTTTCTCCAAACTAATTTTATCAGAAATCAATTCACATTGACTTTAATCAGCAAGTAATTACTATACTCTCTCATCATTACCAATTCCCGCTTCCTGCCTCCTCCCCTATCTCCTACTGAGGGCTTCTTTTCCACTGATTTCAGCAATCTCAATGATTCCTCTGCTGCTTCTATAGTGCCCTGAGGACTACCCACTTAAGAAATAATAGCTACTACGCTGTGCCATTTATTAAACTTTTTCAGGAAAGTTAGTATGATCTCCTATGAGGAAAATTATATTCTTAAAAAATAAGCAAATGCCTTACATATATACTCAGCATTCCACAAGCACTATAAAGAGTTGTATCCACAATAGGTGTTACCCTAATATCTATGAATTACCTTATTAGTCTAAAAAAAAATATCATTATTCTTAATAACCTCATTAACAATAAGCAATAACCTAATTGCTAAAGTATATAGGCTGGTTGGTTTAACTTAGCCTAATAGATACGCACACATATAATCACTCCATGATTTGCAATGACCATTCAATTTCTCTTAATATGTAAAAACTAAACAACAGAATGGTCCAGTCCATCTTGACAACCTGGCCATCCTATAATACTCATGAGGACTACATGTTGATTTCAAATGTATAAGTCAGAAAAGTATTTTTAAAAAGTAGCTGATGATTTGTTTATTGTTTCAATTTGTTTAGATGTTTTCTGAGTTCCTGTATGATATTTTGTCTAACTCATGAACTTATCTAATAGGCAATATTTTACACCTTTAGTTATATAAAAGTGAGCAAATAACTTTATAGTGCTATTTGATTTAGCACTACAAATTTCAAACATTTGCAACATTTAATATATTATCACTTATTCTATAGGTAATCATAGCTAAATCTAACCTTAAGATGACAGAATTTAATAGAAAGCAAAGTTTATATTTCTTTCTAAGTGTAAAATATACAAGTTCATTTATTTGAACTCTGTTAGGCTAAACAATGACTCTCCAATCGAAAAAGTATATTGATAGAATACTAAATTATAAAAGTAAAACACATCAACTACAGACGTTTTGTTTTAGAAAGGCTGCCTTTTGCTTGATCCAGAAAACCACAACAGAATTAGAATTTAGAATGAAAAGTAGAGGGGGAGAGAAAGCTAATGAGAACTTGTTGGACTGAACAATAAAAAAATTGGCATTTGTGTGAGTAATCTTACATAAAAATATTGGAAGAAATATTTATGTAAGGAATTATTATTCCTGGAAATATTTACTTATTTGCTAAAAATGGGAAGAGAATAAAGCAGATGATCATATGGGTATATTCTGTCAATAAATAATACTGATTTCGCCTGACCTGTGGTGGCGTAGTGGATAAAGCGTCGACCTGGAAATGCTGAGGTCGCCGGTCCGAAACCCTGGGTTTGCCTGGTCAAGGCACATATGGGAGTTGATGCTTCCAGCTCCTCCCCCCTTCTCTCTCCCTGTCTCTCTCTCCTCTCTCTCCCTCTCTGTCTCTCTCCTCTCTAAAAAAAAATGAATAAATAAAATTAAAAACTTTAAAAAAAATAATACTGATTCTAATCATATTTCAGCCCTAAGTTTTCACCTAAAATGTTTTGCAAGCGATAGAGCTGAATATAAAACAGTATAAACAACACTTAAATCAATAAAGTAATTAGTCATTACTTACAAAAGTTGTGTTTTCCAATAATAATATGGTAGTATTTGTTTCTATATTCAGTTTAATGACATGTCCATTCTCGCTTTTATACACCACATCTGTATCTGCAACAACAAAGATATTAACAATAGACAAACACATTGACTACATAATATAATAACTGTATAAAAACTGTATAAAAAACAGACACATTAGAATGATCATTGGTAGCCTTAAATAACCTGAGCAGATTTCTATCCTTGGCTCACATTCATCCTTTTCAATGAAATGGAAGCCTGCCTAACATGTGGTCTATTGTGCAATGAAAACAGGGTTAGTGAGAGGCCACTCAGCTTTGTGTTTTAACAACAAGAACAACAAAAAATTAATTAAATTATGGGCAATCAGCTGCCCATTCTGAGATGAGAAAGAAGGAACAATAAGAAGTAGCTCCTGTTTCCTAGGTAAGCTGTTACTGATTAATGAAATAGTTAAACTTGTAGAAAGGGCTGCCAGTAAACCATAACTACTCATTCTAAGGAAATTTATACTTTATTTTAGGTCCTTAAGTGAATTTACTGGGATGACACTGGTTAACAAAATTACATAGGTTCCAGGTGCACAATTCTACAAGAAATCTGAACACTATGTTGAATGTTCACACCTCTCCCAACCAACTCTAGTCTCTGTTCATCAATATTTATCCCCCATAACTTCTTCCACCTCCTCCCCACCCCTGGAAATCACGACACTATTGGCTGTGTCTATGAGTTTTTTCTCTTTGTCTTTTTTGTCCTTTTTTATTCAATCCCCTTACAAAACCCTCCACTGCTGAGAGTTGCCAGCCTGCTCTTTATCTTTGAGTCTGTCTCTATTTTGCTTGTTAGTTCATTTTGTTCATTAGATTCCATATATAAGTACTTTTTTTCCCTATTATGGGCTTATTTCACTTAGCATAATGCTCTCCAGGTCCATTCACAGAGTTGCAAAATCTAAGATTTCCTTCTTTATTATGGCTGCAGAGTATTCCATTGTGTAACTGTGCCACAGCGTTTTTATCCACATAGCTATTGATGGACACTTGGGTTGCTTCCAAATTTTGGCTATTGTAAATAATGCTGCAATAAGTATAGGGGTGCATATATTATTTTGAATTTGCTTGGATATATTCCCAGAAGTGGAATCACTGAGTCATAAGGCAATGACATTTTAAATTTTTTGAGGTAACTCCACGTGCTGCTTTCAATGCTGCTACATCAATCTGCATTCTCAGTAACAGTGCATAAAGGTTCCCTTTTCTCCACATTCTAGCCAATACTTGTTTATGATTGATTGTTGACAGCTTTTCTGACAAGTGAGGAAATATTTCATTGTGGTTTTAATCTGCATTTTCTAATGATTAATGATATTGAGCATGTTTTCATGTGTCTAGGTCAGCTGTATGTACTCTTTGAAGGAGTATTTATTAAGGTCCTTTGTTCACTTTTTAATGGTATTGTTTGTTTTCATGGTATTGAGTTTTATAAATTCTTAATAACTTTTAGATACTGAGCTTTTATCATATGCATCAAAAAATGTATTCTCATTTATTGTGTTATTTATTCATTTTGTTGATGGTTTCCTTTGCTGTGAAAAAGCTTTTTTTGTTTGTTGTATTCTCAGTGGTTTATTTTTTTTTTCTTTTGCTTCCCTTGCCTCAAGAGATGCATCAGAAAAAATATTGCTATGAGGGATAAAGATTTGACTGTCAATTTTCTTCTAGAATATTTATGGTTTGGTGTCTGAAAATTATAAGCCAATATTTCTGATGAACATATATGCTGAAATCCTTAACAAAATATTAGGAAACCAGATCTAGCAATACATTAAAAAGATCACACATCATGATCAAGTGATATTTATTCTGGGGATGCAAGGTTGGTACAATATCTACAAATCAATAAACATGATACAGCACATAAATAAAGTGAAAGATTAAAACCACATGATCATTTCTATAAATGCAGAAAACACATTTGATAACCTATTTTCCATTTATGATAAAAAATTCTCAGCAAAGTGGAAATAGAATATTCTTCAATGTAATAAAGACCATGTTTGACAAATCCACAGCCAACATCATACAAACTCAATGGGCAAAAACTACAAGCATTTCTCTTAAGTTCAGGATCAAGACAGGGAAGTCCATTTTTACCACTTTTATTTAACAGAGTACTGGAAGTCCTAGCTATAGCAATTAGACAAGAAAATAGAAGACATCCAAATTGAAAAGGAAGACTTAAAACAGTCATTATTTGTAGATTATATGATACTGTATAAAGAGAACACTAAAGATTCCACTAAAAATGAGTAAAACTGATAAATTCAGTAAATTAGCAGAATACAAAATAAATATTCAGAAATCAGTTGCATTTTTATACACCAAAAATGATCTATCATAAAGGGGAACTAAGAAAAGAATCCCATTCCCAAGTGCTTCAAAAAGAATAAAATATCAAATAATAAACTTAACCAAGAAGGTAAAAGATTTATACTTGGAAAATTGTAAGACAGTGAAAAAAGAAAGTAAAGAAGTTGAAAATAAGTGGGAGCATATAACTGTGCTCCCACTTATTGGAGCATATCTCATAGATAGGAGAAATTACATAATTAAATGCCCATACTACCCAAAGTAATCTACAAATTGAATGCCATCCTTTTAAGATATCAATCATGTATTTCAAGAAAACAGAACAGATATTCTAAACACTTATATGTAAGCACAAAAGCCCCTGAATAGCAACAGCAATCTTGAGAAAGAAGAAAAATCAAACGGCCAGATAAAAACTACACTACAAGACCATAGTAATCAGAACAGCATGGCACTGACATAAAAGCAGACATAGAAATCAATGGAATGGAATAGAGAGTTCAGAAATAAACCTATACCTTTACAGTCAATTAATATTTGACAAAGGAGTCAAAAACAAACAATAGGGTAAATATCATTTATTCAATAAATAGTATTGGGAAAATTGGACAGATACATGTAAAAAAAAATGAACCAACACCACCTTTTTACACTACACACAAGCATAAACTCAAAATGCATTAAAGACTAAAATAGGCCTTGGCGAGTGACGTCACAGAAATGGGGCCATGAGTAGCGCGTATGACAGATTTCCCCAAAATTTCAACATATTCATCAACTAGAGAAAGAAAAATCTATCCTTGGAGCATCTGGCAGTTCCACACACACAGAAAACGAAAGGGATGCTTTCACTTGGAACTGAGAGTCAGGAGGGAGCTGAGGGTGTGGAGGAAGCTAACTGCGGCACAGACGTTGGTTGAAGCCGAGAAGGCAGTGTGCCTGTGTGCTATCAACAAGACCACCCTCAGATGCCATTAAGAAAAAGGAAATTGAATATCACGGATACAAAAGATAGAGAAGTAACACAGATAGATGTGGAAAAATCTATGGAGAAAAAACTTAATATATGGGGAACCTTGGAGCTAAATGACAGAGAATTTAAAATGGAAATCCTAAAAATACTCAGAGATATACAAGAAAACACAGAAAGGCAATGTAAGGAGCTCAGAAAACAACTCAACGAACACAAAGAATATATCACAAAAAAAATTGAAACTATAAAAACAAATCAAACAGAAATGAAAAACTCAATTCATGAGCTAAAAAACGAGGTAACAACCTTAGCCAATAGAACAGGCCAGATAGAAGGTAGGATTAGTGAAATAGAAGACAAGCAACTTGAGGCACAACAGAGAGAAGAAGAAAGAGACTCAAAAATCAAAAAAAAAAACTAGAAAGCCCTACAGGAATTGTCTGACTCCATCAAAAAGAATAACATAAGAATAATAGGTATATCAGAGGGAGAAGAGAGAGAAAATGGAACAGAGAATATACTCAAACAAATAATAGACAAGAACTTCCCAAGCCTGTGGAAAGAACTAAAGCATCAAATTCAAGAAGCAAACAGAACAATGAGTTTTCTTAACCACAACAAATCTACTCCAAGGCACATCATAATGAAGTTGAAACAAACCAACAACAAAGAAAAAATTCTCAAGGCAGCCAGGGAAAAGAAGAATACAACATATAAAGGAAGGCCCATTAGATTATCATCAGATTTCTCAGCAGAAACTCTACAAGCTAGAAGAGAATGGATCCCAATCTTTAAAGCCCTGAAAGAGAGGAACTTTCAGCCAAGAATATTATACCCATCAAAGCTATCCCTCAAGTACAAAGGAGAAATAAAAACATTCTCAAATACAGAAAAGATTTATCATCAGAATTTATAATCAGAAAGCCCCCACTCCAGAAAATACTAAAGGGGGTTTTCCAACCAGATTCAAAGAACAAAACAAAACAAAACTACAAGTAACAGCTCCACCAAGAATACAATAAAACCAAATTTAAACTGTGACAACAAAGGAAAAAAAAAAGGGGGGGGGATGACGGAGATTAACAGTAGCAAAGGACTATGAAGCGCAGAAACACTCATAAGACAGGGTACTACAATGAATATGGTAGGTATCCTTTTCAATATTTAATGCTAACCACACTTGAAAAAACCACCACAGAAGCACATGACTTTAAAAAGGTAGCAACAGAAGAAAGAAGTATGGAATACAAACAAACAAAAACAAATGATAGAAAAAACAAAAGAGAAGAATCAAACAAGATACAAAACTAACAGAAAGCAATTTATACAATGGCAATAAGGAACAGACAGGAGTTAATAATTAAACTAAATGTAAATGGATTAAACTTACCAATAAAAAGACACAAAGTAGCAGAATGGATTAAAAAGAAAATCCAAATATATGCTGCCTACAAGAAACACATCTAAGCAACAAGGATAAAAACAAATTCAAAGTGCAAGGCTGGAAAACAATACTCCAAGCAAATAACATCCAAAAAAAAGCAGGTATAGCAATATTCATATCTAATAATGCTGACTACAAGACAAAATGACTACTCAGAGACAAAAATGGCCATTTCATAATGATTGAGGGGACACTGAATCAAGAAGGCATAACAATCCTTAATATATATTCACCATACCAAGGAGCACCAAACTATATTAGATAGCTATTTATTGACAAAAATACAATCATACTTGGAGATCTCAATAAACTGCTCACAGCTCTAGATCAGTCATCCAAAAAGAGAATCAATAAAGATATATTGGCCTTAAATGAAACACTAGAGCAACTGGATATGATAGACATCTACAGGACACTTCATCCCAAAGTGACAGAGTATACATTTTTCTCTACTGTACATGGAACATTCTCAAGAATTGACCATATGTTCGGCCACAAAGATAACATCAGAAAATTCAGAAAAACTGAAACTATACCAAGCATATTTTCTGATCATAAAGCCTTGAAACTAGAGTATAACTGCAAAAAAGAGGGGAAAAAACCCACAAAAAGGTGGAAACTAAACAACATACTTTTACAAAATGAATGAGTCAAAGAAGAAATAAGTGTACAGATCAAAAGATATATATATAGACAAATGAAAATGACAATATGACATATCAGAATCTCTAGAATGCAGCGAAAGCAGTAATAAGAGGAAAGTTCATATCACTTCAGGCCTATATGAACAAACAAGAAAGAGCCCAAGTGAACCACTTAACTTCACACCTTAAGGAACTAGAAAAAGAAGAACAAAGACAACCCAAAACCAGCCAAAAAAAGGAGATAATAAAAATCAGAGCAGAAATAAATGAAATAGACAACAGAAAAACAATAAAAAAAATTAATAAAACAAGCAGCTGGTTCTTTGAAAAGATCAACAAAATTGAGAAACCCTTGGGAAGACTCACCAAGGAAAAAAGAAAGGACTACTATAAATAAAATCCAAAATGAAAGAGGAGAAATCACTACAGACATCATAGATATACAAAGAATTATTGTAGAATACTATGAAAAACTATATGCCACCAAATTGAACAATCTAGAAGAAATGGATAAATTCCTAGAACAATACAACCTTCCTAGACTGAGTCATGAAAAAACAGAAAGCCTAAACAGACCAATTAGCAGGGAGGAAATAGAAAAAAAACTATTAAAAACCTCCCCAAAAATAAAAGTCGAGGCCCAGACGGCTATACCAGTGAATTCTATCAAACATTCAAAGAAGACTTGCTTCCTATTCTACTCAAAGTCTTCCAAAAAACTGAAGAAGCAATACTTCCAAACATATTTCATGAGGCCAACAAAACCCTCATAACAAAACCTGGCAAAGACGGCACAAAAAAAGAAAACTACAGACCAATATCTCTAATGAATACAGATGCTAAAATACTAAACAAAATACTGGCAAATCGAATACAACAACATATTAAAAAAATAATACATCATGATCAAGTGGGATTCATCCCAGAATCTCGAGGATGGCTCAACATACGTAAAACGGTTAACGTAATACACCATATCAACAAAACAAAGAAGAAAAACCACATGATCTTATCAATAGATGCAGAAAAGGCATTTGATAAAATACAACACAACTTTATGTTTAAGACACTCAACAAAATGGGTATACAAGGAAAATATCTCTACATGATAAAGGCCATATATGATAAACCATCAGCCAACATCCTATTAAACGGCATAAAACTGAGGACTTTCTACCTTAAATCAGGAACAAGACAGGGTTGTCCACTCTCTCCACTCTTATTTAACGTGGTGCTAGAAGTTCTGGCCAGAGCAATCAGACAAGACAAAGAAATAAAAGGCATCCATATCGGAAAAGAAGAAGTAAAGCTATCACTTTTTGCTGATGATATGATCCTATACATCGAAAACCCGAAGGACTCCACAAAAAGATTATTAGAAACAATAAACCAATACAGTAAGGTCGCAGGATACAAAATTAACATACAAAAGTCCATAGCCTTTCTATATGCCAACAATGAAATATTAGAAAATGAACTCAAAAAAATAATCCCCTTCACGATTGCAACAAAAAAAAATAAAATACCTAGGAATAAACATAACAAAGAATGTAAAGGACCTATATAATGAAAATTACAAAGCATTGTTAAGGGAAATAGAAAATCAATTTTTTAATGTTAAAAATTATGTATGTTATATAGGGGGGGACACAAAAATTTTAGAAAGGTTAAGGTGGGGCATGGCACAAAAATGGTTGGGAAACACTGCTCTAGAGGAATCTCCAGTTTTGACATTCCCATTATTAAGGTGATCAACTTTTTTACAATGAAAAGAAGGAGAAAAATAAATTGAAGAAAAAAAATCATAAATAAAACAAATGTTTTATTTGTTGCAACAATAATACAGTATAACATGATAAATGCATAATAAAAACATTTATATTTTATATTGTAATTATGCTTACATGTCTATTAATTTTTAATAATAATTGTAAGAAAAAGTGCTCATTTAGACACAAATACATCACATCACAAGCAATGGATCAACTACACATTGATCAAATACGGACATTTACAGATTAGTCTTTCAATATCAAAAAGAGGACATGTAGGAGGACACTTTACGAAAGAGGACAGAACATACAAAAGAAGGACTCTCCTCCCTAACAGAGGACGATTGGTCACCTTACCATTATTGCATTTCATAAATTACTTTCTGGAATTCTATTTCAAAACTGTCACCTCATATTTTGTTTAATTTTAGGTAATGACATATGAGTGAATCAGATCAAGGAGTGAAGTACATTAACACAGGAAGATTAAGGTAAGTATACTTGAAATATTCTTAAAACAAAGTATTATGCATGTTTATTCAGTTGTTTAAACTACCTTCCTTTTCAGCTCAATGAATGTTGAGTCAAGTATCCTGAATACATATTCAATTCAGTCTTTTTATATATATATAAAAACATTTGAAATATGCAATCACTATCAAGCCTCTCATTTGCAGCTCCAAGAATGTATTTTTGGTTTCTATTTCTGTATATTAGTGTTGTTTCTGACCAAACCCTTTCCCATATTTGTCTAGCAAAAGGGAAAACAGTAGTATATCCTAGATTAAGGTCTTTCAAGTAAATGCAACTTTTAATATGTACGTTCTTCCATACAAAACAGCTAGTAAAACATTTCACGTTACCACTCCCCTCTGCATCCACCTCAACTGTCAAGACCAAGAACCAAAGCACTCTATGTTCATAAGATCTTACATTTAGTTCCTGAAAACTCTTACCCATTATATGGCCAGTAGCCACGGTCATCATTACAGCCGCCTGGCCTGTGCAAGTTTGCATTTGATTCAGACAGACGGTAATAAAACAATGGAGCCAAGAACTGGTGGGCCATTACTTTTAATCCTAGCTCACACCTGGCGGGCAAGAAAATACACACAGTGGGAAAAAACTTCCTTTTCCATGTAAGGCTCCCAAAGCCACTGACTTATCTGAGTTTCCTAGAATCAAAGGTTTCTAGTTCACTAGCCTTATTCACTTCTGTTCCCCATCTCCTTCTCTCTACAAAAACTCTGCACAAATTGGTTTCTCCTTTAGCACTCTGCCATCTTGGCTGCCTCTCCTGAGCAATGCTAATTTCAGGAACAGAGAAAGAGAGAGCCCCTGGTCTCCCTTATTTTATAGTGTAGAAATTAAAGCCTTTAATCCAATATACAAATAAGAAAGTCTCTGATACAAAGCCACTTATCTGAAGCATAAATGGGATTCCTCATCAGAGTACACCACCCCATGTCATGCAACAATCAAGGGTGTGGGGAAAAGCTTAGTGTTGAGAAGTCTTAGTATTAAAATGGTGGGAAAGGGTTAGTCTTAAAACGAAGACTTAGGATATAAGGACCTTGCCTGCTTACAGCCTGACCCCCACACCCAATGTAAACTATAAGCGAGCAAACATATACATCATATTTGCTAACTTATTTGACCCACAACCATGAAAATAAAGTTGTAAATCAGGATAAAAACTCAATTTTTTTCTTTGAAAATTAATTTATCTGAACCATACTGTTGGGCAGATAAAATATATTATGCTCACATTGTTAAAGATGACTCTGCCCATGTGGATGCCCATCACCCAGATGATATTAATGTGTGTTGGGGGCGGACTGTGGGCAGGCAGGATCCTTGTAGCCTGGGGCTTGGTTTTAGGTCTAAGCCTTTCCCACCCTTTTTGATGTGGGGTGGTACAATCCCATCATGCCTCAGATGAGTGACTTTGTATTAGAGAGTTCCCTATTTTGTATATTGGATTAAAGGTTTTGATTTCTGCACTATAAAGTGGGGCAGACCAGGAGCTTGTTCTCTGGGTTCCTGAGCAGAGAGCAGGTTGAAGAGCAGAGTAAGACCATGTGGAGGAGGCCAGGAGAGGCAGCCAAGATGGTGGAGTGCTGAGTGAGAAGCCAGTTTGTGCAGAGTTTGTGCAGAGAGAAGGAGATGGGGAACAGAGGTGAATAAGGCTGGTGAGCTAGAAATCTTTGATTCTAGGAAACTCGGATAAGTCAGTAGCTTTGTGAGCACTAAATGAGTGGGTTTTGGAGCCCAGTGTGTGTTTTTATTTGCCTACTGGGTGCAAGCGACGATTAAAGCTAATGGCCCACCATTAAAGCTTGGCTCTGTTGTTTCATTACTGTCTGTTCTAATCCAATGCGAATCTGCATGTGAATGGCCACAATGGTGGATCTGGCCTTACACATACGGTCATAAAACAGCAAACTTTCTTAATTATCAAAAAAAGTTTAATACTCACTTCAATATGCTTACCTCTCTGTGTCCACCAATCCTAAATGTAAACCCAGTAGCCACGGCCACCATCACAGCCACCTGGCCAGTGCAGCTTCAGGTTTGATTCAGATAGCCGGTAATGAAACAACAGAGCCAAGAACTGGTGGGCCATTACGTTTAATCCTAGCTTGCAGCCAGTGGGCAAGAAATACACACAGTGGGAAAAGACTTCCCTTTCCATTCAGGGCTCCCAAAGCCACTGACTTATCCAAGTTTTCCTAGGATCAAAGGTCTGCACCTCAAAAAGGCTTATTCACCTCTGTTCCCCATCTCCTTCTCTCTGCACAAACTGGCTTCTCCTTCAACACTCCACCATCTTGGCTGCTTCTACTCTCCTCCACGTGGCCTTTCTCTGCTCTCCTCTCTAATGCTAATCTCAGGAACCAAGAGAGAGCAAGCACCAGGCCTGCCCCATTTTATAGTGTATAAATGAAAACCTTTAATCCAATATACAAACAAGGAAGTCTGATACAAATTCACTTAGGGTGGGAAAGCCTTAGGCTCTAACAACCCTGCCTGCTTACAGCCTGTCCCCCCACCCAGTGCAAACTATAAGCAAGCAAACCCTTATATCATATTTACAAACTTATTTGACCAACACTAAACTATCAATAGTATGTCCTAAAATGTGTCCAATTCCAACCAGGCCCTCATTAAAAGATCTGTCTTAAATAGCCCTATACATATTCCCAGCAACCCTGACATTCTCTTTTTCTACACACACACACACACACACACACACACACACACACACACACACATGTTCATTATGCCTTCTTTATTTCTTCATCTTCTATATTAACAAGGTTCCTTAAACACTGACTTGGAAGTTTATTTTTTAATGTTTAGTATGCCTCAAGTTAATTGTCATCACACAGTTTAACATTCTATATAAAAATTTGTATTCTCTCATACACTCCAAAGAGACTCAGGGAGCCCTAAAAATAAACTGTACGAAATCACCCATTTAACCTTGAACCTTCTAAGACATGGATTGAGGAATTTTAGTTACTGTAAAAACCCTGAGTGAATGTCTCTTGGATGCAAACACCAAGAAAGTATGAGTGGGTGACCTTTGTGCAGACGCAAAGGAATGCATGTGAACCAGCTTTAGAAAATTAGCCTAGAGGTTCTGGATTGCCCCTTCTTTTGTGCTTGTATGCAATAATTAGCAAAAGAAAAGAATGTTCTGATCAATTTAGCCCTTTCTCCTTATCAGCAAAACAGCCATTAATTATTCTTCCCCTTGCCACCTGATCTCCTTCCTCCCTTGTAATCCTGTTACCTCTGTTTTGCTTCTGATCAATGAAAGCTAAGGGAGAAGGAGAGTCAGGAGGTCTCTCTTTGCCTCCCTTGGCAGGTCTCCCTCTCCCTTTTGACATAAGTTTGCGTCTTGAGTAGGTTTTTTCCATGCGACACAGGTAGTTCCTAGCAGGCTGGAGTACTACAATAAACTATAAAAATTAAAGACTCAATTAGGATACTCACTGCATGACCTCAATATATATTTCAATCATTATCATCACCTGATAAAATAGTCTAGATCAACTGTCGTTTACAGTTGCCCACTGTTGGGCAGATAAAATATATTATGCTCACTGTGTTAAAGATGGTGCTGCCCACGTGGAAGCCTGTTGCCCAGGTGATATTAGTGTGTGTTGGGAGCAGGCTATGGGCAGGCAGGATCCTTGTAGCCTGGAGCCTGGTTTTAGGACTAAGTCTTTCCCACCCTTTTTGATGTGGGGTGGTGCAATCCCATCATGCCTCAGATAAGTGACTTTGTATTAGAGAACTTCCCTATTTTGTATATTGGATTAAAGGTTTTGATTTCTGCACTACAAAGTGGGGCAGACTGGAAGCTTGCTCTCTTGGTTCCTGAGATTATCATTAGAGCAGAGAGCAGAGAAAGGCCACATGGAGGACAGGAGAGAGGCAGCCAAGATGGCAGAGTGCTAAAGGAGAAGCCAGTTTGTGCAGAGAGAAGGAGATGAGCAACAGAGGAGAATGAGGCTAGTGAGCTAGAGACCTTTGATTCTAGGAAACTAGGATAAGTCAGTAGCTTTGTGAGCACTGAATGAGTGGGTTTTGGAGCCCAATGTGTGGTTTTATTTGCCTGCTGGGTGCAAGCTAGGATTAAAGATGATGGCCCACCAGTTCGTGGCTCTGTTGTTTCTTTACTGACTGTCCGAATCCAATGTGAACCTGCATGGGCCAGGCGGCTGTGATGGTGGCCGTGGCTACTGGCTTTACACCCACATAGCTCATACTTCACCCCCACTGAGTTTTGCCCATGACATCCACTAATAAACACACAGGTACTGTCCAGGTTTCATCATTTTTAGAGCATTGTTAAATCTGAAAAAATTCTGAAGTCCTCACACAATCATTTCCTTTTCTGAACTCCTATATCAGTCATTAAATATTTAGTCATATAATTTTTTAAAACATTTTTACAATTTTTATTTAGTTTTGATGTGTTTGTTCTGGGTTTGCAATTAATTTATATACTCAATAAAGGCACCATTTCTTGTTTATTTCGGCACTGAAACTATTCACATCCACACATCTTACTGTCTACTGTCTGCAACAATATGACTTTAATATTTCAGAAAATTCTTGCCAGGAAAATAAGGTTGCAAATAACTTCATTTTTTTTTGAGAACTTTCCAAATATAATTTACTTGGAAAATGGACTACTTAACTAATGCTCAATAAAGAAAATACTGCTTTCTCTAAGAACAATATATAACTCAACCGAATAACGTCACTATTCAAGAGCCTGTCCCAAAGCCTCACCTCCCTAGATATATACTAAACCTAACCTCCAATAACACAAATGTCACCCTATCCTGACCAACACAGCTTACTGAAATACCTGTGAAAGCTGATTTAAAAATATCCCTAACTTATAAGCATCCCTCTTTCACCTCCTCTCTCCATATGCTGCTCATCTTGGCCCCACAGTTGGCAATAAACTCAGATGTGCTTTAGCATGTTTAACAGGTTATTTATTGGTATTTTGGGAAAACCAGCATTAAGCAGTTTGTAACTTCTATAGCATATAATGTTTCACCTATCCCATTAAGGAAGGATCACAACAATTACTTTTCTTTGCGTAATTGTTGCGTTTGTTCACTATATTTATCATTCATATTTCATTTTGTTCCTTGTTATAATTTTATTTAGAAATCCACTTAGCATTACTGACAAAGAATCCCACCTTAATTAAAATTTAATCAGGTTCCTTTGATCCCTCTTCTAGACTAAGGCAAAACCTTTATCTGTAGCAAGAATCGTAAATCAGTTTAGTGAGACTCTCTCTACCCATTGTCTGTCCTCTTAGTAATTTTCTGTTCTTTCTATTTTTTATTTAAAATTTGTTTTTATTAATTTACTTACTGGGATGACAGTGGTAAACAACACCATCCAGTTTTCAAGTGTACAACTCAATAGAACACCATCTGCACAGTGCATCATACACTGAATGCTCTGAGCAGTCTTCTTCCAGCCCCCCTTCCTACCCCTTTGCCCACCTCTACCTAGCCGCCACTATCTTTTCCTCTGGCTGTCACCTCATTACTGCCTGTGTGTATGTGTTATGTATGTTTTTCTTTCTAATCCCTTCACCATCTTTCATCCAGTCCCCTTACTGACCTCCCCTCTGACAGCTGTCAGTTTGTTCTATGTATTCATGCCTCTGCTTCTATTTTGCTCATCAGTTTATTTGGTTCATTAAATTATACATAGAACAAAAATCATACAGTATTTGACTTTTCTTTGATTGGCTTATTTCATGTAGCATAATCACCTCCAGGACCACATAGGCTCTCACAAAAGGTAAGATTTCTTTTTTTAAGGCTGAATAATATTCCATTGTGTAATGTACCAAAGCTTTTTTTTTTTTTTTTACAGAGACAGAGAGAGTCAGAGAGAGGAATAGATAGGGACAGACAGACAGGAACGGAGAGAGATGAGAAGCATTAATCATCAGTTTTTCGCTGCAACATCTTAGTTGTTCATTGATTGCTTTCTCATATGTGCCTTGACTGTGGGCCTTTAGCAGACTGAGTAACCCCTTGCTCAAGCCAGCGACCTTGGGTCCACACTGATGAGCTTTGCTCAAACCAGATGAGCCCGCGCTCAAACTGGTGACCTCGGGATCTCGAACCTGGGTCCTTCCACATCCCAGTCTAATGCTCTATCCACTGTGCCACCACCTGGTCAGGCTTGTACCACAGCTTTACATTCACTCATCTACTGATAGGCACTGAGGCTGTTTCTAGATCTTGGCTGTTGTAAATAACACTGCAATGAACAAAGGGGCACTTATATTCTTTCAAATTAGGGTTTCAGGTGTCTTCAAATATATTTGTAGAAGTGAAAGTGCTGGGTCAAAAGGTAATTCCATATTTAGTTTTCTGAGGAAACCTGATACTGCTTTCCACAGTGGCTGCACCACTCTAAATTCCCACCAGCAGTGCAGAAGGGTTCCCTTTACTCCACATCCTCACCAGCACTTGTTTGATGATTTACTGATTATAGCCATTCTAACAGAGGCAAGGTGATATTTCATTGTGGTTTTAATTTACATTTCTCTGAACATTAGTGATATTGATCATTATTTCATATTATCTACTGTCCATCTTTATGGCCTCTTAGGAGAAGTGTCTAATCAGGTCCTCTGTCTAATATTTAATCAGATTGTTTGTCTTCTTGGTGTTGTGCTGGATATCTTCTTACACATATTTTGGAAATTATACCCTTCTTAGATATGTCATTGGCAAATGTGTTCTTGGATTCAGTGGGTTCCCATTTTCATTTTGTTGATGGATTCTTTTATTGTGCAAAACTTTTAAATTTGATGTAGTTCCATTTGTTTATTTTTTCCTTTGTCTCCCTTGCCCAAGGAACTATATCAGAAAAATATATTGCTATGAGTGAGATAATAGATTTTACTGCCTTTGGTTTCTTCTAAGCTTTTCATGGTTTCTGGACTTACATTTAAGTATTTTATCCATTTTGAGTTTATACTTGTATATGGTGTAAGAAGGTGGTCTAGTTTCATTTTTTTGCATGTACCTGTTCATTTTTCCAAAAAATGTTTATGAAATAATTTTTTTTCTTTTGTGACAGAGACCGGGGGGGGGGGGGCAGATAAGAACAGACAGACAGAAAGGGAGACAAATGAGACGCATCAATTCTTTGTTGCAGCACCTTAGTTGTTTACTGATTGCTTTCTCATATGTGCCTTGACTGGGGGGAGGGCTACAACAGAGAGAGGACCCCTTGCTCAAGCCAGCAACCTTTGGACTCAAGCCAGTGACCATGGGGTCATGTCTATGATCCCACACTCAAGCCAGCGACCCTGTGCTCAAGCTGATAAGCCCGGGCTCAAGCCAGATAAATCCGCACTCACACAGCTTTCCAGGGTTTGGAATGTGAGTCCTCTGTGTTCCAGTCTGATGTTCTATCCACTGAGCCACTGACTGGTCAGGCTAGAGTAGATTTTTTTTTATCTCATTGTATGGTCTTGCCTTTGTCAAATATTAATTGTCCATAAATGCATGGGTTTATTTCTGGGCTCTCTGTTTTGTTCCACTGATCTGTATGCTTGTCTTTATGCCAGTACCAGGATGCTCTAATTACAATGGCCTTGTAGTATTGTTTGACATAAGGTATTGCGATGTCTCCAACTTTGTTCTTCTTTTGCAAGATTGCTGAGGTTATCTGGGCTCTTTCATAGTTCCATATAAATTTTTGGAATATTTGCTATAGTTCTGGGAAATATATCATTGCTATTTTAATAGCAATTGTGTTCAATCTGTAGTTTGCTTTGGGCAATGTGGGCATTTTAAAGATGTTAAATTTTCCAATCCATGAACACAGTATATGCTCTCACTTATGTGTATCTTTTTAATTGCTTTCTTCAATGTCCTAAATTTCCTGAGAACACATCTTTTACCTCCTTGGTTAAATTTATTCCTAGGTACCTTATTTTTTGTTGTTATTATTATAATAGTAAATGGAATTGTTGCCTTAGTTTCTCTTTTTCATAGTGTATTATTGGTGTATAAAAATTCCACAAATTTCTGAATTTTACTTTTGTATCATGCTACTTTGCCAAATTCATTTACAGTGGTACTTTGAGATACAACTTTAATTCGTTCTGTAACCGAGCTTGTAAGTCAGTCAACTCGTATATCAAACAAATTTCTCCCATTTAAAATAACTGAAATAGATTTAATCCATTCTAGCCCTGTGGAACATTCCGAAACCATCCTAAATTATGAAAAAAGACATGTTTTTAATTAAGAAACACACATGTGTACTTTACCAATGCATAACAAAATATATGAAATAAAAGAAAAAAGTGTTATTTAGTACTGTATTCTTACCTTGGAGACAGTCGAGTGCAGCTAACAGAGGTGAATGGCGGAGGAGGAAGAGGGAGGGAGGAAGGGATGCAGGTACTGTAGACACAAAATAAAACTGCACTTTCTTAACACTAAATGTAAACTAAAACTGCATTTTCTTTAAACAAAACTAAAACTTCACTTTCTTTACTTTTTTTTTAATAATTTTATTTTTTTAATGGGGCGACATCAATAAATCAGGATACATACATTCAAAGATAACAAGCCCAGGTTATCTTGTCGTTAAATTATGTTGCATACCCATCACCCAAAGTCAGATTGTCTTCTGTCACCTTCTATCTAGTTTTCTTTGTGCCACTCCCCCTCCCCCTTTCCTTCCCCCTCCCCCCCCCCACCCCGTAACCACCACACTCTTATCAATGTCTCTTAGTTTCACTTTTATGTCCCACCTACGTAGGGAATAACTGCACTTTCTTTACTTAAAATGAAACCACAGAAACTAGCGGCAGCTTCCCGAATCATGACTCGTATCTCAGAATTTCGCTTGGTTCTCGAACAAAAATATGGACCAAGTTGCAGGTTGTATCTTAAAAAATTTGTATGTTGGTCTCCTCGTATCTCAAGGTACCACTGTATTATATCTAGTAGTTTATTTGCGTTATGTCCTTAAGGTTTTCTATGTACAATATCATGTCATGTGTAAATAATGACATTTTTACTTTCTCCTTTCGAATTCAGATATCTTTTATTCTTGTCTTATTATTGTGGCTAGGACTTCCAGTAATATGTTGAACAAGACTGATGGAAGCAAACATCCCTTCCTTGTTCCTGATCTTAAAAAAAATACTTTTAATTTTTTCCCATTGACTATGTTATTGATTGTGGGTTTGTCATATATAGACTTTATTATCTTGTAGATGATACTTCTATTCCTACATTGCTGAGAGATTTTGTCATAAATGGGGGCTGGATTTTCTCAAAAGTTCTTCCTATATCAATTGATAAGATCATGTAATTTTTATCCTTCATTTTATTTATGTGATGTCCTCTTAGTAATTTTCCAGCCACTGCTCCCCTTACTCTGCTCCATGGCTCTAAATCCCCAGGAGTCATTGTTGTTTTCAGAGTTGAGTTCATTCTTGCTCTCCTTATTGCAATAGTCTCTCCTCTATTGTACTGGTCTTAAAGTCTCCCTTACTGTTCCAAGAAGTGTCAAAGTAATTTTTCTCTAAAACAATCCTGTAAATCTAAAACTGAGTAACCTATTTTCATTATGTTCTAAAATTAAATTTAAATTGTATATTATAAGCCAATATAAATTAATATTAAGTTAAATTTAAAATAAAATAATACACTTTTACACTACAACTAAAATATATTTGTTGTATATTTTATAATTTATATGAACTAAATATAATGTTTTAAATTAAATACAGAGAGAGAAAGAGATAGTTTTGCATGCTAGACCAAGATTCGACAAACTCTTGCTTATGGCAGTGGTCCAAATTCCTGCCCACCAAATTTGGCCCACAGCCATGCTTATTCATTTACATATGGCTATGGCTGCTCTCACATGACAATGCAGATTAGAGTAGTTGCAACAAGGACCTTATGGTTCACAAAGCCTAGAATATTACTGTCTTGTCCTTTAAAGGTCCACTGACATTTGTGTGCGATATTATTTATCTCATTCTTGTTTTTATTATAATGAGAGGAGAAGAGGCAGAGAGACAGACTCCCACATGCATCCCAATGGGGATCTACCCAGCAAGCATACTGGGGGACGATGCTCTGCCTATCTGGGGCCATTGCTCCATTGCAACCAGAGCCAATTTTTTTAGTGCCTGTGGTAGAGGGCCTGAAGCCATCCTCAGCATCCAAGGCCAACTCATTCGAGCCAATTGAGCCATAGCTGCAGAAGCATAAGAGAGAGGGGAAGAGAGAAGAGGGAGAGGTGGAGAAGCAGATGGTTACTTCTGTGTGCACTGACCAGGAATCGAACCCAGGATATCCACATGCCAGGCTGATGCTCTACTACAGAGCCAACTGGCCTGGGCAATTTACCTCATTCTAATACATACTTTACTCACTATACTTATGTTAAACATTGATCATTGTAATGTCAGTAGAAGAATGTTCTTTTCTCCCCCAAATATCCATATACTCAAAAGAGTTTATTTTCCTATCTGGCATATTTGCCTTAATATGATTTGAATTCCTGATAAATATTATAAAAGTAGGTACACAAATAAATTATTCTTTTTCTTATGTATAAAAGAAACTGAAATAAAGGTCATCTTCATTTAAAAGTCATCATAATTGTAAGTAATCATCATTAATTCAAATGAAAGTGTCAATCCTGTGAATGGCACTTCCTGTGATAAAGAGCCCTTTTTAGGCTCAATAATGACTCAGTTGATGGCCACTCAACTAAGTGATGTTTTTTTAATTGGAGACTAAAATTGGAATAGCAGAAATTTTCATTTGGTCATATCATTCTTCATACTATTTGCAAAAAATATTTACATAAGAGGAAAATAAGACATCTTTCTCTAGAATTTCAAATATCTCTTCTCACCAGGTTTATTTGCATGGCAGTGCCACTTATAACTAGCTTTTTACTTTTCTCAGTTAAAATCTTCAGAAATTACCAGGGTTTTACCAAAAGCTGTCTTAACGTCAGACGCTTGTACGCAACCATCTCTACTTGAGCAATCTAGTCTCCTGAAGTTAACAGGCAATGGCAAGACATAAACAGATCCATGTCTTCTTTTCACTGAGTATCTCACAGAAATGAACATAAAACTTTTCTTGGGTTTTCAAGATCCTAAAGGTTTAGAGGCCTAAACTGCAGAGACACATGCAGAAAACAGCTTATTTTAAAGTAACATGTAAACTGCAATATACAGAGAAGAAAAGGTTAAGCAAATATCTAAATCACTCCTCTTTTTAATTTTGTTTTTGTTTTGGTCAGACATTAATTTGTCACTATTTTTATTTTCTCATTCTGAAAGATCCAACTGGGCTGATCTCAGCTTCCAAATGAACTTTTAGAAGATGGCAAGGTCACCAGAAACCCTATACAAGATTTTATTTTGGCTTTCTATTCTTGTAAGGTACCTCTCTGGACATGAAGGTGCTATCTGGCCCTCACCACATTGACCAATGTTGACTTATCTCTTACTATGAGTAGTAAACTCTCTTTGTCTCTGATTCAAAGGTCATGTTTATATGTAGGTTTGCAGCAGGTGAAAGCTATCCTTCCTTATTTCTCAGTATCTTCCTGCTTTTCTCTTAAGGTTTTAATTTTAATATTCATTTCTACATCACTAATAAAATGGCCTCCAAATGCATAGTGACATTTCATTAACTTAATTATAAATCAAATAATCTTTCATCAAACTTTAAGTTAGAAACTCACAATAAACATCAACTCATCACATCCATGTTGCGCTTTCATCCTGCCTCCCTGACTGTAACATGGTTGTAACGGGAATGGATACAGATGCCACTGAGATCAGTTTGACAAGCTACAGAATAGAATTAAAATAAGAATATTCTAATAAAGTAAGTTTACGAAAGAATTTTTATAAACCTACCCATGTTAATCCTAGTAGATATTAAACCCAGCTTGTCACTCTACCTGTAACTATAATTTAATATTATCAATATAGTAATCAAAGTCTTGTATTCTGTAACAAATCAAAGGTATATAATTAGCCTTGCGTTTTCACCTCTGGCTGAGTTCTCATTACAGCTCAATGGCCTGTTCCCCTCCTGGAATGAGGAACATCAAAGCCGGCTGAGAAACATGATCTTCAGCTGATATGCATCAAGATTTAATATCAGAATGAGAAGAATAAACTCACAGCCTGACCACAGAAACATGGAGACACTAGTTTACCTGAAAGTAATTAGGATTTTTCAGAAGAACAATGACTTCAGTTTATAAGATACTTGCTAACTTCAGTTCCAGTTACAAGGGCAAGAGGACCATGGAAATCCAGCCAGCCATGTAAATATGAAGAAGCCCCCTTTCTGGAGAGAAACCACATATCTGTCCTCCTGCTAGGAATTCTCCCCTTCTCAAACTTCCCTGATCCCCTATCTAATCTGGCCAAGGCATCTGAGCTATTAAGATGGGTTTTTGAGAAGAGTCCCTCATCTTCTCAGGTGACCAGCACTTGAATAAACCTCTTTCCTTTCCACCTGCACCTGTGTCACAAATATTGGCTTTTCATGTTGCAGCAAGCAGCAGAACCTGCAGGTTGTTTACTCTATCAAAGGACTTCCATTTAGAGCTTCACTACTTAAATACCTCTGTATACAAACTTAACCATTAATCACTTAGTTGTATTTTTACCCTTCTTGGATTCTTCCTAGTCACTCCATGCACTTTATTTAGTGACTTTCCATTAACTATTAATAATGGCCCACTAACACCAAATGACTCTCTAATACCTTGATAAGGCCATGTCTTTCAATGCGATTTTTTGCTGCGGTGAACATATATGTTTTTAAATTTTTCAGGTAGATACGCAGATGAGGAGTTGCTGGGACATATGGTAACTCTATTCTTAATATTCTGAGGAACCTCCATACTGTTTACCATAGTGGCTGTACCAGTTTACATTCCTACCAGCAATGAATAAGGGTTCTTTTTCCCTGCACAACTTCTAGAACACTTATTATTTGTCTTGCTGATAATAGCCATTCTAACAGATGTGATGTAGTATCTTACTGTAGTTTTGACTGCAATTTCCTAATAACTAGTTTAATGCAACATTATTCATGATGTCATGATGTGAAAACACTGAAGAGTCCTTTTTTAGTTGGTTGGATAAAGAAGATGTGGTACATATACACAATGGGATATTGCTCACTCATAAGAAAAGACAAAATACTGCCATTTGCGACAACATGAATTTGACCTTAAGAACATCATGCTAAACAAAATAAGTCAGACAGAAAAGTGAACCACCGTATGATTTCACTTAAAAATTGGATATAAAACTGCAGACCAAATGAACTAACAAAACAATCCAGAACTCTTCAAAACCAACAGCACAGTGGTAACAAGAGGGAAAGCGGGGAGGAGGGTGAAGGGTGAAGGCAGTCAAAGGTGTGGTGACAGAAGAAGATCTGACTTTGATTTATAAATACACAATGCAGTGTATAGATAATAAATCATAGAATTGTATACTTGAAACCTATATAATTTTATTAACCAATGTCACTTCAATAAATTTAATAAAAAATAAAAAGAATAAAAATAAATGCAATTTCTTGCCATTGTCTTTTGGTTTACTGGAGAGGTAATGGAGAGACATTACCTTTGTCTACCCAATGTTAGCTCATCTTAGGCATAGTTCCTTATCTTATGAAAATGTTTTCTAGTCACACTTAAATCAGCATACCCGAAACAACAAGAGCAATAGACATCGGATCAAAGACGGTATTTATCTGCTTTTTTCCTGATTATAAATTAATCTATGTCATTGTGAAAAGCTTGTATAATGCTAATATATCAATAAAAGTAACTGAACATTTTAACATGTCTTCTTATGAAGCACATGGTTCAGATCTCAATGTATATCATGATTTGCATACCTTTTTTTTCTTGTAAAACTATAGACATTATACCCCATCATTAAAAATTCTTAACTGGCTATTTCAAATGCCTAGCACTTTCAGCCCAAACTGATGTTATAGAAAAAAATAAATAAATTTAAACATGACAATTGGAAATACAGAAGAGAAAAAGTAGCAACATTTAAAATGCAGAAAAAAGGAAACACAGATGTTGTAGCTCTCCACAGTTTCAGAAGGTAGCACTGAGGAATTTTGTTGTCTGAAAAACTAATTCATACATCTAAACAACAGATGCTGTGACTATTCAAATGCATAATGGCATACCTTTATCAATTTCTACCTTTTTCAATTAAATCTCTAGAGACTAAATTGATCACTGCACTCTAAGTAGTGTGTAATTGAACCAGAAGGTAAGACTCAATTGAATAGAAAATTGATTTGGTTGAATAAAATAGAAGTATTGCTTTGATTTAAACAGAAACAACACTGAAATAAGTAAAAAAGAAATGATTAAAAATTCACACATTAAGAGACAATGAAACCCTGAGATGAATAACAGAAATATAAAACAGATGAAAATACTTACAGGATGATTACCAGTATCAGAAAACTGTATTTAGTTCTATGAGTAAGTTTAATGGAAATTAGGCAATAACTTAAGCAATAGGTTTTTGTGTTTGAATTTGGATGAAGTTGCTTCTCAAGCATATACAGGATCTTTAAAAAATGTGTTAAAATTCAGGAGAAAATAGTTTTAAATGGTGATGGATGGATACTTGACTTGGGGTGGTGAACACACAACACAATATACAGAGGATGTGTTATACAATTGTGTACCTGAAACCTACACAGTTTTATTAAGCAATGCCATCCCAATAAATTTTAAAAAACACTGATAAAGGTCATTTAAAGAAAAATGCCGATGAGCCCAACTTGTATAATGGATTTAATCATATTTGTCATAAGCCCAGGATGTAACTTATTTAACTATAAATAGCTATTATACAAATTGATGATCTTAGAAGATTGATTAGATAATGGTGCATGGATAAGTCATTGTTACTGACCATTTTCTATTACAGAGTTGGAGTTGGGAAAAAGCAAAGTATTATTTCTGTTTCAAGTATCAGAAACCCTAACTGAAATGGAGTTGAAACCCAGAAAAGATAGTGCTGTATATCTGGTTTCTGGTACAACTTGATGCAGGGGCTCAAATGAAGTCATCATGGGCATAAGTACTCACTGTCTTACAGTATTCTTTCAGATGCCTCTGACTTTCAAGCCAACAGAAAAAAATAATGTACTCTTTCCAGGACTCTCCATCAGAGATTCATGGCTCTCACTGGTTCTGATTGGGCCAGGAAGCACTCTAAATCCTGGGTGTTGGGGATATGCAATGTACTAACAGGCACAGAACTAAATCTCATGCCCAGTTCTGCTGAGGACTGGATATGTGTTGATTTTTAAGAAAAATTATTTGTGACCCAGAAAAGAATCAAGATTGCCTAGTGAAATAGAAAATATATTTATTAAATAGTGTGTGTGCACTGATGAAAATTGATTTTACTTATAATGGTATTTACAACAAACACCATACATCAGCATTTCACCAGGCACTTAGGGCAAAACATTTAATCATAAGTGTGTGTTTGTGTATATACATGTGCATGTGTATGTGTGTGTATAAATGGGTACCTGGCTAGCAGAAGAATGGGTCCATACAAGGAAATATATTTTAGTAATATTAAAATTCTGAATCATGGCTGGTTGGCTCCGTGGGCAGAGCGCTGGCAGTTGCACAGACATCCCAGTTCAATCCCCAGTCAGAGCACACAGGAGAAGTGATCATCAGCTTTTCTTCCCTTCCTTCTCCCCCCTCTCCCTTTTGCCTTCTCACAGCCAGTGGCTCAGTTGGTTTGAGGGTCAGCTCAGAAGCTGAGGATGGCTTATTTAATTCAATCAGGGGTCCCAGATGACGGTTGCTGGGTGGATCCCAGTCATGGTGCATCTGGGAGTCTGTCTCTTTGTCTCCCTATCACTTAAAAAAAATTCTGAGAAAATTTTCCAGTTTGTCTGGAGTCCTATCAGATTAAAAGTTATGCTTCCCGTAGAGAAAAATGATTTTGCCTGAAATAATAAGACTTTGTGGTCCTCCAGGGATGCTTGCCAGGAGGCAAATCTTGAATACTTAATACTAAATATATCATCAGTAAGTTCAAGGTCCATCCTTCCCATCCACCATGATTTTTTTTATATATCTACCATGATATATACAGAGAGAGATATGGTTTACATGGATATATAAGCATATATCTTGTAAAATGCATAATAATGCTTTAGAAGTATGTTTTAGAGATTTAAAATGAAATCCAACTCATACTTCCTAAGCATTTAATTTTTATATGGTTACATTTGCTATCTGTAATTTATTTTTACCATCTGAAATACAAAAATAAATAAATAAATAAATAAATGCCCCAAATAAGTTGTTTGAATATAAAATATCCTACCTCATCTAAAAAATGCAATATCTATACAGAGCACATGCCCAGTAAGCGATCCTGGGTTTGTTGATGATGGAAAGAGAAATGCTTATGATAATGATTTATTTAGCATTTTTTAGTTCTCCACTTGACCTCTATTCCACCCTTACTGTTATCAGACATTGTCATTAGCTTCTATAAAGTTCATGTACTCTGTCTAGAAGGAAATAGTCAAATTTTCTTCTTTATCACATTACTTAAACTAGAACTGATACATAGTTGGTATTTACATCTTCCTATTTTGAGCATCATGTAATCACCATTTACATTTGATGATAACTAGACAGGAAAAAAGAGTAAATTCCCGAGGGTTAATTAACCACTAAATAATAAGAAAAAGGAAAAAAAGAGAGTTTCAAGTTCAAAGCCATTGATGAGTGAAAACCAACTCAAAGTCATGAACTGATTAAACTGGTAAACAAAATGTTGTATATCCTTACAATAAAATATTTGTCAATAAAAATAAATGAAGGGCATGTGCTACAAGAAGGATTACCCTTGAAAATGCTCCAAAAAATGCCATATATTGTAAAATTTAATGTATAGAAAATATTCAAACAGAAAACCCATATAAATAGAATGTAGTTTGGAGACTGTAGGATCTGGGGAAAGAAGGGAATGAGACATGAGGGCTAATAAGAATGGAATTTATTTTGAGAGGCAATGAAAACATTTTGAATATAGTGGTGATGATTGGCTAACTCTGGAAATATAAAAAACCAATAAGTTGTCCTAAAAAGGGTGAATTTTATAGTATATAAATTTTATCTTAGTAAAATTATTATTACAAATTAAATAATTCATAAAAATGTTGTGGATGATCAAAAGAGAAGAAGGCTGAGAGGCCGAAAGTTTAAAATACAAAACTTTAAAAAGAGAGATTTCTTTTAGCCATGAAACCGAAACTGTTGATAGACTAGGAAGAAACACATCTGCTTTCAACGTGGTATGTATTACAACTATTCAAAGTAAGGCTAACACTTGTTTTTGTGTGTGTGTATTTGGTTTGTTATCTGTAATAGCAACCAAATCTTTTCCTCTACTTTAAACCTTTGTATCCTTACTTCTAGTGATGCAGGGTTCTACACAGAGGATATTGTGAATAAACTATAAAGATTAGTCATACAGATATACTGATTTTCTAATTGCTTTATTAGTAACTTGTATATATTTTTTTCTATAAAAGAATCCTTAGAAGAAAGTTGACAACATAATTGGTTCCAAACTGTTTTGAAGAGCCGGGAGGAACCAGAGATATCATCTTGTGCATCCCTTTATTATATCAATGGAAAAATAAGGCCACAGAAAGTTAGGTGAACACAGTGAGGAAAGAGTAACTATTGATACAACTCCTGGACTAGGATTTCAAACACATTCCAACTTCTGCAACCCTGGCTATCTCATAATAATTGGTACTTATTCTTTTCTTTTTAGATTTTATTTATTGATTTGAAAGAGAGTGAGAAGAGGGGTGAGTAGGAAGCATTAAACTCATGGTCGCTTCTCATCTGTGCTTTGACCGGGCTAGTCCAGGGTTTTGAACCAGCGACCTCAGCATTCAAGGTGAATACTTTATCCACTAAGCACCACAGCTCAGGCAAGATTGGTATTTATTCTGTTTCTTTAAGATCTGTGTGTTCTTTTCCCTTTTCACTCAGCTCCCAAGTTTCGAGAATCTCTTTTATGAAGCTAAAAGAGTCCCGACTAAGTCATAATTAACTCATGGATAAGCAATACTCTAATTATGTCATGACATAAGGCGTCTTTTCTACTGCTATTTCCAATTCGGCCTTGGTTGACCTACATCAGTCTGTTGAGGGAGGCACAAGAGCACTAGTGCTCTGTCTGCTCTTTGGGTGAACATACTGCTGATAGGGTTACTCCAGGAAAATGTGAAGGAAATATTTGCATACAGCTCTTTTGGACAAATATTTCCATACTTTATCTTCCAAATCAGTAGATGGTTCACAATTCTCATTTTACTAAAAGAACTCTGAGTTTTCTTAAATTCTCCAAACATGATTTTTTAAATAGCCAACATCATATTTAATTCAAGCCACCTGTTTGCACAGATGGCAGCTTGTTCACTTTTATGCAGAGCTAAAGATCTAGGCCCAACAAAACATGAGGGTTACACTGTTGCTTTGCTTTCTTCTATAACTTGAATGTGAGTTGAATCAGAGGGAACAGATGTCTCTCCTTAGGCAGTTCACTTCACCTTTTCTGTCTCCCGTGACCTTTTAGAAAACATGATATGAGATTCTTTGCACTGAACACTATGCTTTTTGCTACAGAAAGAAGAACCTTCCTGTCCCTCTTCCTAATATGACACTGTACACATCATTAAGCAGATAAGAGCCACATTCTGTAGTCCCTGCCTCACTTCACCTGCATTTTCCTTCATCACAATTGCTCTAGGGCACAGCCAGAAGCACAAATACAATAAACTAGAAGATAACTGTGTTATGGATACAGATATGATATAAAAATAAGCACTCACTTTTTGTCCTTATCAAAGTATTCTGATACAAGAAAATATACAGTATTTTTCAATCTATGGTTGGAATAGTCAACTATTTTTAGATGTTTACTATGTTCCTTGGAAATATAAAGGGAGAGGCAAAGGCACCTTAAATCTAGTCAGTAAAATAAAATAATTTGGCACATAAACCAAAACAAAACAATCCATTTATTAACATCTACAATAATAAAGACATTTTGTTAGACATTTATATTTATTTAGTTCTCACAACAAAGGTCCTTTTACATAAGAGAGAGATTCAGCCTCAGGGAACTTAATTACCTGGCCTAACATTACATAATTAAAAGAAGGGTAGAGCCAAAATCCTGATTGGAGACAGACTCCAATACCATTTGGCAATGAGAGTTGAAACAGCGATTCTAGGGGGTGCTCATACCTGGCCTCTAACTTCTTTCAGCACACTCATTGCCCAGTGCTGACTGGTGTCCTGACTGCGGCTCATAGAGTCAGTAGCCAAAGGGACAGTTCCTGAAAGTCCTTGCAATGTCTTAATATGGGATATAACTGAGGTCTGAACATTGCAAATTCAGGAGTGTACGCCTCCATTTCTTTCCTGCATGGTTCATGTTATTGCTGCTTTTAGCCTTGTCAGTATTAGGCATCAGAATATTGTCAGAAACTGAGAATAGTGGCACAGAAGCATCTGGCTAATAGTGGAATTAGTCCCGGCTTAATGGTGTACATAGACCCACCTCTGAAGTTCAGCAAGGATGGGGATCTCAAAATCAGGTAGGTGAGCTCAAAGGACCTACTGAAACAGATTACAATCAATTTGTCAAAAGCCAAAGGCAAGAGAGAATTTTAAAAACTGCAAGAAAGAAGCTACTCATCACATACAATGTACCTCATCAAGATTATCAGCAGATTTCTGCTCCGAAACTATGGTGGACGGAAGGCTTATACATTTAAAGGGGGGGGGGGGGGGGAGCTATCAAGTCAAAGTCTATACTTAGCTAAACTCTCCTTCAAGGACTGTAACACAAATTTCACTAAAAATAGTCCATACTTAAAAGCGTTAGGACATTGTTTAAAAAAAGCTAAACATATTTGTCTGTTAATGCTTAATACAGTGGTATTCAAATTTCTAACTATGATGAAATAGTTTACATAAAATCTATTCTCATTACTTCCACACTTTTTATTCCAGTAAGGGGAGATTTATTAATATCTCGTACAATGATAATACAATATTCTTTGGATATACTGCCAAATATAATTTGGTTTCATGGAAAGAGTTGTGTTAGCTTCTTGAGGCATTCCATATTTAATAATTATATTTGTATAAACCAAAGTGAATGATACCTAATGTCAGGGCTCATTGTGTTCAATGGCAATGGGTGAAGCATAGCTATTTCTTAGGCTTCCAGAATCTGTGTGTCTGAATTCCTAGAAACACAATTTCATGTGTCCTCTGGTTTTTTTAAACTCTTTCCTGCAGAAGTTTAAACTAGCAGAGCCTGGCTGAGAGGCAAGAGGTCCTTTAGGACTTCTCAACTTCCTCTCTTCTCATCTGAAGTTTTTGCTTTAGTTTTTAGAGCAGGCTGGTGCTCAGATTTATACTTTTAAGAGAAACCATTTTCCAGCCTGACCAGGCAGTGGTGCAGCAAATAGAGCATTGGACTGGGATGTGGAGGACCCAGGTTTGAAGAAACCCTGAGGTCTCCTGCTTGTGTACAGGCTCATCCGGCTTGAGAACAGTCTCACCAGCTTGAGTGTGGAGTCACTGGCTTGAGCCCAAGGTTGCTGGCTTGAACCCAAGGTTGCTGGCTTGAGCAGGGGGTCATTTGCTCTGCTGTAGCCCCCCAGTCAAGGCACATATGAGAAAGCAGTCAGTGAACAACTAAGGTGCCACAAGGAAGAATTGATGCTTCTCATCTCTCTCCCTTCCTGTTTGCCTGTCCCTCTCTCTGTATCTCTCTTTGTCTCTGTCAGAAAAAAAACATTTTTCATATCTTACAAAAAACAGTACCATAAAACAACAGTAAACAGTTAATTTAAACTGAAAATATCTTGACAATCTATGTAGTCATAAAGTTAACTGACTTCTAGATTGTTACATAAAATAGCACTCTTTCTGTTCCTACATATTCTCCATGGCAGTCAGCCAGAGAGAACCGTTGGAAGACAGAGAACTCATCCTGGAACCACTGTCGTTTCTTCTTGCCCATTCTAAAATATTGGTTAATATTGATAATTGTTATGAAAAGTTTACCCCATGAGCCTCATGGGCTGCCAGGAATATAACTGGGTTGAATGGAAGGTTGGTATTAAGCTGGCATCTGATTCTGAGTCAAGGAGCCCTCACTCGTTGACTAACATCAAGGGAAGCGTCTTTCATTCAGGGAAAACAGATGAAACATTTTGACTATAATGGAGTTCAGTTTGAGGAACTGTCCCAGCTTGTCCAAACTGATGACAAGTTGGATAGGATTTCAAATAAATAACAAACACATGTGGAAGTTGAGTTCACTACTCCTGGCTCAAATAAATAAAATTAGAAGTATTTATTGCCCTGGTTAGAACACCATCCCAAAGCACAGAGGTTGCTAGTTCAATCCTCAGTCAAAGCACATACAGAAACAGATGTTCCTGTCTGTCTGTCTGCTTCTCTATCTCTCTTTTTCACTGTTTGCCTCCCTCTGTCTCCCTTCCTCTTTCTCTAAAATCAATGAAAATAAAACAAAATTTTTAAAAAGTATTTATTATGAATCTACTATGTTTGAGGCATGAGTCTACTCATCATTTTACCAAACATGATATTGCAGTGCTAATTTTGACCCCTTTTTTAACTAAACAAATGTAGCTAACAGAGCACAGTATTCTACAATAATAAACTTTTAGAACACATTTATACCAAATTTTCATTTATTATATTAATAATAGTATTAGAAAAACAGCATTTACATACACTATTAAAGTGAAACTTTAAAATATATCCTGTGGAGAAGAAGAGTTACAACCATCTTCTCAAATGTCTTCTAAATTTTCTTGCATATGTTTTGCTTACAACACTTCAGCAACAAATTTCATAAACATTTATTGTGTTTCTACTACATAGCTGGCACTAATGAGCCTATGTGCTAGGGAAAAGAAAATATAACACATCCTTATTTAGTAAAGTGCTCACAATTCAATGGTTGATAGAGGCAAATAAAACTATTTGAATACAAACAGAAGTACTGTGATTAAGAATAACTGTGTTATCCACTAAAGGTTGTGATTAGCAAAATGCACGTTAAAGTGTGTATATTCGCACACACATACATATTAATATACTATAAGTGTACAATATATACCAAATTTTGAACATTTAGTATAAAAAAATAAAATCTCTCATGTTTAAATACTGATTATGCCATTTTGGATATACTGCTCCAAAAAAAGTATATTCATACAATTAATTTCAATGTTTCTTTTTACTTTTTAAAAGTGTCCTTTAGAAAATTTAGAAATGACATTGCATCTGTAACTCACATTAGATTTCATTTGGACAGCACTGGTATAGACTCTGATGTTAGATCTCTTGCCTTCAAAACTACTAGCAGGGAGACTTTAGGCAAGTTACTCAATTTTCATTGCTTCAGTTTTCTTCTATATATAAAGAGGATGATAATAATTACAGAAGTTTACTGAACAGGGTTGTTAAGATGAGTAAATGATTTAAAACATGTAAAATGCTACTACATACTATTAAATAAGTAAACACTGAACATTAAGTAGGCACATAGAAAGAGGACCTGTATCAGGCCAGAAGAAGGAAATTCGAGAAAGAATTCAAAGAAGAAAAAAAAATAATGGTTTCATTAAATGTTAAGAGAATGTAAGGAAACGATCTAAATGTGATAAGGGGGGAAGAGTATTCCAAGAATACAGCATAATATGAATAAAGTCATCAAAACTTGAAAAAACCAAGGAAATATAACCCATCCCACGCACTGAACATGGTTTTCAGGTCTAAGACTACAAACTCTTTTCAGGCAGATTGAAGAGACTAGAGAGGGCAAAAAGCCAGGCTATTGTACTGCACTAGATGTACCATTGTAAGGAATTTATGAATTAGAAATTTGCTCTGTAAAATTAAGCACACTGTCTTAGGAATGTCAAGGGAAACATACAATGAGAAAAACTAAAGTGGGAATAAGTGATGTCATATAGGAGATTACTAAAATATTAACTAAAGAATTTCTAAAAGGTAAGGCATATGTTCTTCTCCATTTTGCTAACAACTCAAAGCTAGATGGTAGTGAGCTATCTTTTTCTACTAACAGAGACTCTCAAGTCAACAAGCCTCTAAAACTTTTACTCATTTAATATACCCACTGTAAGCTAGGCTATGAAAATAAATTTTGGATTTTATAAATATCCATTCTCAGATTCTATTATGATAATTAATAGATACCAACACTCATACATGGTTTCTAATGTATAAGGACAAAATAGAACAAGAGAGACTACCTCCCAGGTAAAAGAGAAAAAGTTGGAAGCTCCCTGGACAAAAAGAGCTCCTTTTGTCTTGGAGATACAGTTAATATTTAAAAATAAATAAATAAACTAAGGCACAATAAAAATTTTAAGAGTTTTTTTGAGCAAACAAATTCAAATTGGACAGCGCCAAACCAAAAATGGTTAGAAATGCCCTGCTAAGAAAAATTAGGGGAAGTGTGTTTATAGAAAAGACAAAAAAATATATATTTTTTATATATATTTCATTAAATTTAATAATAACCATGGCTTAAGTATTTGCCTTATTTGCAGAAGCCTAGTTGGCTGTTTGTGATTAATGTTTATTAAATTCTGACTTTTTCAAATTCTAGTGCATTGCCTCAGTCTTAGTAGGCTGCCAATACATTAGACCTATCTCTAATGGCCTCCTTGTTTAATTAATTTAACAGTAGTTACAAAAGTCCATCATGAAGGCAATAAATAAGAAAGGTGGCTCTTCTGGAAGGAATATGGTGGTTTAATTTTAAATATGTTAATACAAGATTAAAGAAGTGAAGAAGATAAATATATGTATGCATATGTGTTTATACTATAGACTAAATTTGTGCTAGGAGAACCTATAACAATAAGTAACAACCAAAAATACCTGAAATCAACATTAACTTTGAGTGGAGTCATATTGTTTTCTCCCCTAGTAAGATTCACCACTCTATCCTCCATGTCTTAGACAGCTAGCTAAGAACAGCACGTCGACGCCAACATTCTGGGACAGTATTAAAGTGCACCTTCTCAGTTGATGATATCACGACATACCCATCCCTAATATTCCTTGGCAGCATCTTACCAGGGCGCTTGTGGAAGACTGTCTGCACCCCTTCTCTGCGCCCTCCACCTCGTGCTCCTCCTCTCACGCAGCACTGCCATCCTGTCCAGGCTCATCACAGACCATATTTACCCCTCATACATGGCTCAACACTGCAAACTGCCTTCCTTTGTGTATTTTATGTTAGATTTTTTATTTATTGTCCTTCAGATTTAAAAATTAATGACATAGTCAACACTAATTTTGAAAAGAATTAAAAGTCTAGGTAAGACAGAAATGCACCACCCTGATCGGTTAGTTCAGTTGGTTAGAGCATTGTCCGAATATGTCAAGGTTGAGGGTTCAATCCCTGGCCGGGCCACATACAAGAATCACCTTGATGCATGAATAAGTGGAAGAACAAATCAATGTTTCTCTCTCTCTCTCTTTCTCTATCTCTCTTGTTCTCTCAAAAAAAAAAAAGGAAAGAAGGGAGGGAAGGAGGGAGGGAGGGAGGGAGGGAGGGAGAGAGGAAGGAGAGAGAGGGAGTGAGAGAGAGAGAGAGAAAGAAAAAAAGAAAAAAGATGCATCTTCATATGAGTAAGAAATAAAAAGATAAATGTAAAAATAAATTCTACATTAAGTCACCTCATATTATTTCAGAACTTAAGTTCCTATAGGGTCTATATTTATACTCACCATTATATAACTGCAACCCTGAGATTGTTTTGTCAAAGAGAGTTTTGCAAACAATAAGCAAGTCAGAAAAAAGAATGAAGAAAAAGTAGTGTTGTATTGGGAGAGCAGATTGGGAAATGCTCAAGCAAACAGTGATGGAATGTGAGAGAAGGTATTAAAATCCAAATTCAAATCCACAGTAACACTCAAAGCGTTTCCCATCTAGACAGTTTCTTCTCTTAGGCTGAACTGAAGTTGCAACTAACAGGCTTCAAACCTCTCACCCAGTGCCCAAGGAGAGAGGCTTGTTTGCACTTTGTAACATTTGGGTCATCTTCATGTTCATATACTATGGTTTGATACCCAGGTTTCTTTCTGCGCCATGAAATCCTGGTCCAAGATGAAACCAGGAAAAGATGGTAGGGTGACAGGATGATAAATGATGTTCACCACAGTAGAGGTGGGCTGTCCTCTTACATTGCTGGCAACAGAAGCGAATTTACCAGCATGTCTGCCCAGAATCACACTCTTCTATAAAGTTTTAAAGTCAAATAGCTATTGGCCACAATATGTCAAAGGACAAACAGGCAAATCTTCTTACTGTTAGATCCCCCAAGTCAAAGCTCTTGCTTTAGAACAGGAGACTTATAAAGACTTTGTTTGTTGTAATTATAACCATTAATTCTTTGAATACTGATCAAATTAAATTAAATTTGTTTTAGTTGAGATAGGAGAGAGGCAACATTTTCTAAACATCAGACCTTTAAAACAGTCTGACTATAAGCTAAAACTCACAAAGTAAAAATGACTACCAGCAAATCCATTGCGGGGTTTCATCACCTCAGCCAGATGCCCCCTTATACATCGTCATCTAATATTCAATCAAAGATTAAAATGTATTTGCAACCTTGTTACTGTTCTACACAGCAAGGCTTGCCACAAAAGTCAGAGGTAAACACATCAAATTGGTATTACTCTAATAATAATTTTTAAAATGCCATTAAAAAAGTCTTGTGTCTTTAAGTTTCCCATAATAAACAAAGTGCAGCTGAATCGATTCCACAAGAATAGTGAGTATCTTAGTCTATTTTCTCCTGTTTTAAATGACATTTCCTTTGCGAGTACACATGCTCCGCAGGCACACGCACACATGAGCAGTAACATGTGCATATTTTGTGTGTTTTCTATTTTTTTTTTTTCTGTATTTTTCTGAAGCCGGAAACGGGGAAAGACAGACAGACTCCCACATGCTCCCGACCGGGATCCACCCGGCACGCCCACCAGGGGGCGACGCTCTGCCCACCAGGGGCGATGCTCTGCCCCTCCGGGACATCGTTCTGTTGTGGCCAGAGCCATTCTAGCGCCTGGGGCAGAGGCTGAGGAGCCATCACCAGCGCCCGGGCCATCTTTGCTCCAGTGGAGCCTCGGCTGCGGGAGGGGGAGAGAGAGACAGAGAGGAAGGAGAGGGGGAGGGGTGGAGAAGCAGATGGGCACTTCTCCTGTGTGCCCTGGCTGGGAATTGAACCCGGGACTTCTGCATGCCAGGCTGACACTCTACCGCTGAGCCAACCGGCCAGGGCCTTGTGCGTTTTCTTGATTGCCACCAGTACTGATTATACATCAGCTTTTCTTTTTCAGCACTACCCTAAATTTCCCCTAGGTTTCCCAGGTCTCTGAGGAAGCTTTAACCTTTTATAACAAAGCTAGGTACTTCCTCAGAATAATATTTAAAATTTCAGAAAATGGATGGAGAAGAGAAAGACTAATCAATGCCCCTACCTTGGGCAGGTACTTTCCACATATAGGTCATCTCTTAATAATACAACCTTTTAAGGAAAATAATATTACCACCATTTTATCTGCGAGCACACACACCCAGGGACATCTAGTAACCTGCCCTTAGTCATACTGGTAATTAATACAGAGCTCAACACTGAACTACATTTCTGACAAGAACATCCATGTGTTAGTCCTACATCATAGTATTTTAAGATTCTATATAGATTAGTAGTTATATATCAATAGTTAGAAAGCAAACTTTTAGAAAACTAAGTTTTAATTCTACAGTCTTTTGAAGTTTTCACAAATGTAATGCAATTTATATGATTTTGTCACCTCAAATATTAACTTCATTATAAAATTATTAGTACTATAGATAGACTATACTAAGTTTATTACAGGATATTTTAAAGAAATAAATTTTGGCAATAATCTTAAAAACTAAAGTAACTTAAATTACTTTATTACTGATACAAAAATAAGTATAGGTGTTTAGTAGCATTGGGAAATAGGCAGTATGGGATTCAGCCGAACCAATGCCTAATTTTTGTTGGGTTCAGCAAACTGGTTGTTAAAATGTCCCTTGCAATCAGGGTTCTCTCTAAGGTGGGGGCCTGGGCAGCTGCCCAATATGAAAATCACAAATTTACATTCTTTACTTTTTTTTAATGTTCATCCGAGCAACAGCACATTCTAAGCTCCTGTAGTAATGTTAAATAACAGGTTTGTTTTTAAGTATTATTTCATATTTTTTCACTAATATTTTAAAACTCTTTCTTATAACACAATCTAGTTTTGTATACTTCTTCTCTTGTTCTTATTTAAGTATTAAATGCATGAAAAAATAAGCTATCTTTTGGTATATCTTTTTTTATATTTAAAATGGTCATTGGGGCAGAGAACTGGTTGTTAAATTATTTTAGTCCCGCCACTGGAAATATTAATATTTGTAGAAATATTATATTTGTGGAATGTTTCCGTTAAGCATTCCTCAATCTATTTTCTATAAATGATGCTCTGCACAGTCACTTGGAGCTCTCAACTATGGGTTCCAGGATTTTAACAGTTTAGAAACACTGTATCATATATAATTCTTATCTTCAACATTTCAAAATGCATTTTAATGAGCTCAAAGGTCCCTGATTAGAGGCAAGAGGACAAAGGTTTACAGGGATTAATAACCCCACCTCGGTTTGAAAAGCACAGGTCTATCATCATTTTTTAAAGGGAGAAAATAATCAGACAAACATCTTGGTGACAGTTCTAAAACAATGTTTTTCACACTTTCAAATTAGTATGTACTTAAATGGCTATTAAAAATTATTGAAAAATATCATTAACCATAGTTATTTATAATGAAATTTTACACATTTTTAAAAAGGCAAATTATTTAAAAAGTGAATGAATTTGGCAACCCATAGAGTTTAATTCATGGCAAACTCAAAACCTATGGATATATCAACTAAATGACCAAAATGTTCTGTTTGTTACTTTACACTTTCTATTTTGGTACATTAACATTTCCTCAAATCTTAAAACATAATTTACTATAGTTGAGCAAAGATATTTGACTATTGTCATTAATTCTTTTATTTTGTACTAAATATTTTGACAAAGTACATTTATTTCAATAGTTTTTTATCCCTCAGTATAGAAAATATACTAGATCAGTGGTCAGCAAACTCATTAGTCAATAGACTCAAATATCAACAGTACAATGATTGAAATTTCTTTTGAGAACAAATTTTTTTAAACCTAAACTATGTAGGTAGGTACATTCCTTATCGAGGTAGTGCTCACATATGGTATTTTTGTGGAAGAGCCACATTCAAGGGACCAAAGAGCCGCATATGGCTCACGAGCCAGTGACCAGGGTACTAGATCTTTTAAAATGTATTACTTCTACTGCCTTTAAGATCTGTTCTCCTTTTTAGTCATGTTTTAATATAATTTTTCCATAGTTCACATTACACAATAGAATAACAACATTCTTCAAAGAAACAATCAACAGCATTACTTGCAGAGCTAGAAGAGTTAACAGATAAATTGAAGTGTGTGTTATTATCATCTAGAAAGAGTTGGGGCAACATTTATAGAGAACAGGGAACATTTACTGCACATATTAAACAATACCTATTAGTTTTATCTTTATATTGTTGTTTTGTTAAATCTATTCTCCTCTAAAATGGCACCAAAAATTTATTGTTCCCAGGAAGATTGTACTGGTGATTTGTCCTTACTTGGGATATAAAAGGGGAACTAGAGCTGGGGATAGTTAAAGAGAAGACCTCAGAGTGTTAAATAAGGGCAGTGGTGGTTCAGAGCACATGGCTTTTCCATTTGAGACTATAGAATAAACACCCACATGCTAATCAAGTATTGCTGTTAGATGAAGAACACTTGTCCTGCATTTTGCAGGATTCTCTATTCCTCCTCTAGTTGCACTCCTACCTATGGGGCAAGGATTCCATGTACCATGGCAGATGCCCTAGTCATCTATTGGTAATACACCCATCCAGAATCCACACCTGCTCAGGACTCTAGAAATTCTTACCCTTCATCCTCTTTCAGAACCTGCAAAAGTTCATTCCTTGGGTTTTTCCTCCTTAGAATGGACTGAGCCACCTATACCAATATCTCTGTGTCTAATGAGTAGTAGGGGATAAATGTTTGTGGGAGGGTGCCAAAATCTTCAACATGCAGGCTGAGGTATCCTCACAGTCTGTTTGAAGCTCCTCAAGGTACTAAGAAATGGGGGTTGGACACAGGTCAGATATCAGGTACTGGTTTGCTTGTGCCACTGAGTTTTGGTACAGAACTCTAAGGAGTCAGATAATTCTCAGTTCAAATTTGACTTTCCAGATCATTAGGGATGTATCTTTTTCATGGTAAAAAGATGAAGTATATTTTATTTTACAGCACATGAACTTGATTGATGAATTAAATATTTAATGCAAAAAAGTATGTCTATTTATATTCTTGCACTGGTCTCAAAGACATTATGACTGGTCCTGTTCTCATCACATTACTCTTGCTAATGGGGCACACTGCATCATTTGAATCATTTGGAATGAATGATGAGTAGAATTGGATAGAAAAAGTAGCCTGGAGGTTGAACAGTGAAGATCTGATAAAGGCTGAAGCCATAATTCAGAATACATATTGAACAATCAAGCGCCAAGGGAAGGCTAAATAAACAAAAGAGTACCTCCAGTTTCTACTCAATGCAGATGAGAGATGCCAGTCTGCACTCCACCACTTTAGGAATTCAGCTATTAAGATCAACATAGAGAAGCAACCACAGAGGGTATGAGAAAAAACGGGGTGCAGAGATGCTATAGAGTATTACAATGCATGGATCTTATCTCAGCACTATGAATTAGAAAACCAAGCATTCCCCAGATGGCACTTTATGTTGAGAGTTATGAGAAAGAAATTAGCTTAGATATTGAACATTTTTAACCAAGGGATCCAGCATTGCCTTAAAGAATGGCTGAATCCAGTACATGACAGGTTAGTGAGATGATACAAATGGACCAAACTAAAGTCAGTTTTTCACTACTCAGAAGGTAGTGGCTGGCTCATGAGGAAGACCAAATCAGTTAAAGAAAAGATAAATTTCAATTTATGTGTAGAGTTAAGATAAAGTACAGTATTAGCAAATTTTGTGACATCAGCACTCATAGATAAATATTTATTTATATATCACTCTTAATATTTAAACAGATGGGTGATTACAGTATTATGGTCATTTACCCAAGTTCCTTCCATTCTAAAAACCTCAAAACCAATTCTTCAAATTTCTCTTTTGAGTTTTATTGATTTTAAGAGCCTGATGTTCAAATCTTTAAGAATTATAATTCTTTTAGCCTAAATGAATCATATAAAATATGCATAGCTATCAGTGCCTTGCCAAGGTTTGGTGTTTAATGTGTGTCAGATATCAGGCTAGGTCAGGAAGCTCTGAGATGAATCCATTCTGGGTGTCGGTCTCAAACAATAGTATAAGGAAAGGCTGGTACAGAAATAGAATGCTGAGGTGGCATAAGAAAGGGGAGTTCAGTTCTAGCTCACATGAATATAAATAATTTCAAATGCGGTCAACACTTGAGCTGGGAAGCTATTCGACCTGTCTGGCTGAAGCCATTCAAAGTAGAAGAAAGTTAAAAATGCAAAAGAGACGACTTATCATGGTTTAGAAAAGTATTAGTTCAAACTACTATAACAAATTATCATGAAATGTATGGCTCAGATATCAAACATGTCAAAAGGCAGATCCATTTTTAATTTTTTGAGGAAATTTCATGATGCTTTCCACAGTGGCTGCACAAGTCTGCATTCCCACCACAAGTATACAAGCGTTCCCTTTTTCCCACATCCTCACCAGCACTTGTTGTTTGTTGATGTATTGATGATACCCATTCAGGAAGGTGTGAGATGATACCACATTGTGGTTTTAATTTGCATCTCTCTGATGATTAGTGACAGTGAGCATTTTTTCATATGCCTATTGGCCATGTGTATGTCCTCTCTGGAGAAGTGCCTATTTAGGTTTTAGCCATTTTTTCAATTGGATTGTCTTCCTGGTGTTGAATTTTATAAGGTCTTTATAAATATTGGTTATTAATCCCTTGTCAGATTTATAGGTGAATAAGTTCTTCCATAGAGTGGGTTGTCTTTTCATTTAGTTGATAGTTTCTTTTGTTGTGCAAAAGCTTTTTAGTTTGATGTAGTTCCACTGGTTTTTTGTTTGTTTGTTTGTTTTACTTACCTACAGAGATATATTGGCAAAACTTCTGCTATTGATACAATAGATGTCTGAGATCTTGTTACCTATGTTTTCTGCTAAGATTTTTATGGCCTCACAACTTGTACTTAAGTCTTTTGTCCATTTTTAGTTTATTCTTGTATATGGTGTATGTTGGAGGTCTAGTTTTATTTATTTATTTGTTTATATGTACTTGTCCAATTGTTCCAACACTATTTACTGAAGAAACTGTCTTTTCTCCATCGTATCTTCTTGCCTCCTTTGTCAAATATTAATTTACAATATAGCCATGCATTTATTTCTGGGTTCTCTGTTCTGTTCCATTGATCTATATGCCTGTTCTTATGCCAGTTCCAGGCTGTTTTGATAAAAATGGCCTTGTAGTATAACCTGATATCAGAAAGTGTGATACCTCCTTTTTGTTCTTCATTCTAAAGATTGCTAAGGCTATTTGGGTTCTTTACTGACTCCATAAAATTTTGTTATATTTGTTCTAAATAGTGAAGTATGTCATTGGTAATTTAATAGGAATTGTGCTGAATCTATAGATTTCTTTGGGTACTGTGGACATTTAATGATGTTAATTCTTTTAATCCATAAATACAATATATGCTTCTACTTATCTAAACTTTTCTCAGTTTCTTTTTTCAACGTCCTATAATTTTCTCTGAGTATAAGTCTTTTACTTCCTTGGTTAAATTTATCTCAGCTATACCACTTCTAGGAATATATTCTAAGAATCCTGATACACTAATTCAAAAGAAGAAATGCACTCCCATGTTCATTACTTGCAATAGCCAAGATCTGGAAACAACCCAAGTATCCATTAGTGGATGAGTGGATAAAAATACTGTGGTAAATTTACACAATAGAATACTATACAGCCATGAATAAATAAGGAAATCTTACCTTTTGCAATGGCACAGATGGACCTGGAGATTATTATGCTCAGTGAAATAAGCCATACAGAGAAAAACAAATATCACATAATCTCACTTATATTTGGAATCTAATAAACACAATAAACTGTTGAATAAAATAGAAACAGAGGCATGGACACAGGGAAGAGATTGACAACTATCAGAGAGTAAGTGAAGGGATTAGACAAAAAACATATATACATAACATATACATATAAAATACAGAGTGGAAATAGCTAGAGGAAAGGGGGATGTGGAAGTGGGAGCAGGGCAAAGAAGGGAATGGGGACAGAAAAAGATTTTGTTTGCAGCAGGGTGGTGCATGATGTGTGGTGTAGATGGTGTTATATTGAGTTATACACTTGAAATCTGTATGGTTTGGAAAACCATGTCCTCTCAATAAATTAAAAATACATTGAAAAAATAAAATATCAAATATGTATTTCAGTTCTGGAGGCTGGGAAGTTAGAGATCAAAAACAGTGTCTGGAGGGGGTGGCAAGATGATGATGGATTAGGTGGATGTTCCAACTTCCACCTCCCAGACCAATGTGGATTACAACTTAATTTTAAGAACGAACATCTGGAAAAACCAACTTTGGGCTAAACCAAGTGGAATCTATAACCAAAAATTAACAAAGAAGCCACACTGAGACTGGTAGAAAAAGAAGAAACGTGGAGAGGGCTGCACAGCTCCTGGGAGCGAGCAGCAGCACAAAGGGACTCGTGTGGTGGGCGCGGGGTTTCTCAGAGAGGCAAAGGTCCTGAGCCCCAGGACTGGAGGCCCAGCCTGCATATCTGGAGCCTAGAAGAAGCGTACAGACAGTACTTAGCTGTGAAATGAGCTAGGATACTGTTTGTGAGAAGGAGAATGATTTCTGACCCAGGATTCTCCTTAAAGGGACCACACAGAAAACCTCTTTCACAACCACTCACCCGGGGCTCTGGGGGACGAGGAGAGCTGAGAGGACTGGAGCAGTGGGAAGAGAGTATAATCTAGGAGACACAGGGAGAAACACTTTAAGGGACAGCCACCCAAACTCCTGCGCTGAGTCACTCCCCAAATCTAAAGTGAATATTTTTCTTGGAACCAGCAATACAAGCAAAGGGAAGCAGGTTACCAGCCAAACAAAAGCTTTCCTGCTTCACTCAGAGCAAGGAGTAGCTTAGAAGCAGGGAGCCCATTAGGAAAACAGTGTTAAGTGCTGAGGTAAGCCCACATTGCTGAGTCCTTGCTGGAGGGCAGGCGGCGGGAAGCGAGAGCATGGTCCTGCCCACGGGGGCAGGGAGAAAGCTGGGGAACTGGCCGAGGCTTGCAGCACAGGCATGCGAACGTGGTCCTTCCCATGGGGGCAGAGCAGAGACCAGGGGCCAGTCATGGCAGAGGCCCGGGAACGGGCACGTAGTCCCACACACGGAGGAGAGGTGGAAGTTACAGAAGCCACAGTGGCAGACTGGCACCAGCAACGCCCGTGCCCAAATGCCCCAGGCAGCGGCAGCAGTGGTGACGGGCCTATGGACAGACCACACCTCGGGAACACAGAAGCCACACCCATTGGACTTCTGTGGCCACACCCTTCTCAGAGCTGAAAAAGAAGAAAAATATAAAAGAAAAGAAAAAAGAAGTCTGGATAGAACGACACCTGAGGCTAAGGGGCAAGCAACATCCAATACCTTACCTAACCCCTGATTTATAGTACTGTGCCCAAAAAGTAGCTACCAATAAGAGATGGCGGAAAGCAGATCTCAGGAGAACCTGAACATTTAAACAAACATCCTCCAGGCCAAAGTAGATAAAAGCCAGTCTAAGTTGATATTAACAATGGTACTGCCAGGGCACACAGGAGAAGCGCCCATTTGCTTCTCCACCCATCTGCCGCGCTTTCCTCTCTGTCTCTCTCTTCCCCTCCCACAGCCAAGGCTCCATTGGAGCAAAGTATGGCCCGGGCACTGGGGATGGCTCTGTGGCCTCTGCCTCAGGCGCTAGAGTGGCTCTTGTCGCAACATGCCGACGCCCAGGATGGGCAGAGCATCACCCCCTGGTGGGCAGAGCTTCGCCCCTGGTGGGCATGCCGGGTGGATCCCGGTCGGGCACATGCGGGAGTCTGTCTGACTGTCTCTCCCTGTTTCCAGCTTCAGAAAAATGAGAAAAGAAAAAAAAAAAAAAGAATGGTACCTAACCTCAGCAGTGGCAGCCACAGAACCATGATTGCCTGTTGCTCCAAAAAGGTAGATAAGGGCCAGTCACAGGCAGCGACCCCACTGCTCTGTGCCAGGCTCCAGCCAAGAAGGTCCGGGGAGGGCACATCCAGAGGCCAGATACAGAGAGCATCAGTTCCGGACCTAACAACCCTTGTTAGAATGACATCTTAAGGAAGGGCTCCTCACACACCTGACCCAGTTAAGATATAGAAATCGCTGATACAAATAGCAAAAAGAATAATGACCAGAAAAATAGCCCACAGCAGTTTACAAACAGCAGCTGATGCCAACCCAATAAGTTCTAGAAAAACCACAACTGGAAACTGAAGGCAGACAATACAAACCCTAGACTCAGCTAGCTACACAAACAACACACCCAAAGGAGGAGTCTATACACAGACAAAAAGGTAAGGCAGAAAAATGCAACCCAAATGAATGAACAAGAGAAATCCCCAGAAAAAAGATCTAAATGAGATGAAAATAAACAAATTACCAAATGCAGAGTTTAAAATGATTATTAGGATGCTCAAAAATTTTAGAGCAACAATGGATGGACATAATGAGCACCTAAATAAAGAGATGGCAAGCATCAAAATGGATATGAAATAATAAAAAAGAACCAGTCAGAAATGACAAATATAATATCAGAAATGAAGACCACACAAGAAGGAATTAAAAGCAGAATGGATGACGCTGAGGATCGAATCAGCGAGATAGAGGACAAGATAAATGAAGGCATGGAAGCCGAGCAGCAAAAAGAAAAGAGGATAGCCTGACCAGGGGGTGGCCCAGTGGATAGAGTGTCAGACTGGAATGTGAAGGGCCAAGGTTCGAGACCCCAAGGTCGCCAATCTGAATGCAGGCTCATCTGGTTTCAGCAAGGCACATCAGCTTGAGCCCAAGGTCGCTGGCTCGAACAAGGGGTGACTCAGTCTGCTGCAGCACCCCCTCATTAAGTCACATACGAGAAATCAATCAATGAACAAATAAGGAGCCACAATGAAGAATTAATGTTTCTCATCTCTCTTCCTATCCCTATCCGTCCCTCTCTCTGACTCTCTCTGTCTTTGCCACAAAAAAAAAAAAAAAAAGGAAAAGAGGATCAAAAAGTCTGAGGAAATTCTGAGAGCTCTGTGACAACATAAAGAGAAACAATATATGCACCATAGGGGTTCCTGAAGGAGAAGAGAAAGACCAAGGGATAGAGAACCCGACTGAAAACTTTGCAAAAGCAGTCAATTACCTACGGAGGAGCCCCCAAAGGGATGACATCTGACTTTCCAACAGAAACATTGGAGACCAAAAGGAAATGGCAAGAAATATTCAAAGTAATGCAAAACAAGAGCCTACAACCAAGACTTCTTTATCCAGCAAGGCTATCATTTAATATTGAAATAGCAACAAAAAGTTTCCCAGACAAAAAGAACTCAAGGAATTCATTACAACCAAACTAATGCTACAAGTTTAATAAGGGGCCTGTTGTAAACAAAAAAAGAAGGAAAAAAAATCCTGAAAAAGAGAAAAATAGATTTAAAGAATAAAATAGAAATAAAAAAATACATATCAATAATAACTGTAAATGTAAATAGGTTAAATGCTCCAATCAAAAGATATAGGGTAGCTGAATGAATAAGAAAACAGGACCCATACATATGCTGTCTATAGGAGACTCACCTCAAAACAAAAGAGACACACAGACTGAAAGTGAAAGGATGGAAGAAAAATATTTCATGCAAATGGGAATGAATAAAAAGCTGAAGTAGCAATACTTATATCTGATAAAACAGACTTTAAAACAAAGGCTATAGTAAAGGATAAAGAAGGTCACTACATAATGATAAAGGGAGCAATCCAACAAAAAGATATTACATTATAAATATCTATGCACCTAATATATGAACACATAAATTTACAAAGCAGATTTTGATGGACATAAAGGGTGAGATCAACAGCAACACTATACTAGTAAGGAAATTCAATACCCCACTAACATCACTAGATAGATCCTCAAGAAACAAAATTAACAAAGAAACAGTAGACTTAAAGGGCACACTAACTGGATTTTATAGATATCTTCAGAACCTTTCACCTTAAAGCAGCAGAATATACATTTTTTTCAAGTGCTCATGGTACATTCTCTAGGATAGACCATGTTAGGACACAAAAGTGGTCTCAACAAATTTAAAAAAACTGAAATCATATCAAGCATCTTCTTGATCACAATGGCATGAAACTAGAAATCAACTACAATAAAAAAACTGAAAAACACTCAAATACTTGGAAACTAAATAACATGTTATTAAATAACAAATAGGTTAACAATGAGATCAAGGAAGAAATAAAAAAATTTCCATGAAATAAATGAAAATGAACACAAAACAACTCAAAATTTATGAGAACAGGCAGTGGCGCAGTGGATAGAGCGTTGGACTGGGACGAAGAGGACCCAGGTTCAAGACCCCGAGGTCACCAGCTTGAGGGTGAGCTCATCTCGTTTGAGCAAGGCTCACCAGCTTGGACCCAAGGTCGCTGGCTTGATTAAGGGGTTACTCGGTCTGCTAAAGGTCAACGGTCAAGGCACATATGAGAAAGCAATCAATGAACAACTAAGGTGTCACAATGAAAAACTGATGACTGATGCTTCTTATCTCTCTCTGTTCCTGTCTGTCCTTATCTATCCCTCTCTCTGACTCTCTCTCTGTCTCTGAAAAAAAAAAATGGAACACAGCAAAAACAGTCCTGAGAGGGAAGTTCATAGCAGTACATAAGAAGCTAACAAAGCTCAAATAAACAATTTAACCCTGCATCTAAAAGAACTAGAAAAACAACAGCTAGTAAAGGCCAGAGGAAGTAGAAGGAAGGATATAATAAAGATCAAGGTGGAAATAAATGACACAGAGGCTAAAAAAAAAAAGACAAAGTATTAATGAAACCAAAACCAGGTCCTTTGAAAAGATTAACAAGATTGATGAAAAAAAAAAAAAAAAGATTGCTGAACCTTTAACTAGACTCACCAAGAAAAAAAAAGAAGACTCAAATAGATGAAATTAGAAATGAGAGCAGAGAAGTACCAATTGACTCAGCAGAAATACAAAGGGTTGTAAGAAAATATTATAAAGAATTATATGCCCCAAAATTAGACAACCTAGATGAAAATGGACAAATTCCTTGAAACATATACTCTTTCAAAAATCAATCTGGAAGAATCTGAAAACTAGAACAGACCAATTACAACAAATAAGATCGAAACAGTTATCAAAAACCTCCCAACAAACAAATGCCTGGGCCAAATGGCTTCACAGGCTAATTCTACAAAATATTGAAAGAACTAACTCCTATCCTTATCAAGCAATTTCAAAAAATTTAAGAGGAATGAAGACTTCCAAACTCCTTTTATAAGGTGAGCATAATTCTGATTCCAAAACCAGGCAAAGACAACAAAAAGAAAGAACCTATAGGCCAATATCCCTGATGAACTTAGATGCTAAAATTCTCAATAAAATATGAGCACAGCGGATCCAGCAATACATGAAAAAAATCATACATCATGAACAAGTGGGATTTCTTCTGGGGAGGCAAGGCTGGTACAATATTCACAAAACAATCAATGTGATTCATCACATAAATGAAAGAAGGCGAAAAATCACATGATTATATCAATAGATATAGAAAAAATATTTGATAAAATCCATCATCTATTTATGGTCAAAACTCTCAGCAAAGTGGGAATAGAGGGAATGTACCTCAACATGATAAAGGCCATCTATGACAAACACACAGCCAACAACATAATCAATGGGCAAAACTTAAAAGCAATCTCCTTAATATCAGGAACAAACAGGGGTGCCCGCTTTCACCATTCTTATTTAACATAGTTCTGAAAGTCCTAGCCACAGCAATCAGACAAGAAGAAAAAATAAAATCCATCCAATTTGGATCCCAATTTGGAAAAGAAGAAGTGAAACTATTATTATTTGCTGATGGTACGATACTGTACATAGAATACCCTAAAGTCTCAGTCAAAAAACTACTGGACCTGATAAATGAATTTAGCAAGGTGGCAGGATATAAAATTATTATTCAGAAATCAGAGGCATTTTTATACACCAACAAAGAACTGTCTGAAAGAGAAATTAAGAAAACAATCCCCTTCACTTTTGCAACAAAAAAAATAAAGTACCTAGGTGTAAATTTAACCAAGGAGGTTAAAGACTTGTACTCAGAAAATTAGAGAACACTGATAAATAAATCAAGGAAGATACAAACAAGTGGAAGCATATACCGTGCTCATGGTTAGGAAGAATAAACATCATTAAAATGTCTATATTACCCAAAGGAATTTATAAATTCAATTCAATTCCAATTAAAATACCAATGACATACCTCAAAGATATAGAACAAATATTCCAAAAATTTATATGGAACCAAAAGAGAACACAAATAGCCTCAGCAATCTTGAAAAAGAAGAATAAAGTGGGTGATATCACACTTCCTGATATCAAGTTACACTACAAGGCCAATGTACACAAAACAGCTTGGTACTGGCATAAGAACAGGCATATAGATCAATGGAACAGAACAGAGAACCCAGAAATAAATCCACAACTTTATGGAAAATTGATATTTGACAAAGAAGGTAAGAGTATAGAATGGAGTAAAGATAGTCTCTTTAACAAATGGTGTTGGGAAAATTGGACATCTACCTAAAAAAAAAAATGAAATTAGACCACCAACTTATACCATTCACAAAAGTAAACTTAAAATAGATAAAAGACTTAAATGTAAGTCGTGAAACCATAAGTATCTTAGAAGAAAACATAGGCAGTAAGCTCTCCGACATCTCTCACAGCAAAATATTTGCTGATTTATCTCCACGGGCAAGTGAAATAAAGGACAGGATGAACAAATGGGACTATATCAAACTAAAAAGCTTTTGCACAGCTAAAGACAATATGAACAAAATAACAACACAAACCATACAATGGGAGGACATATTCTACAATACATTTGATAAGGGGTTAATAACCAAAATTTATAAAAAACTTTTAAAACTCAACACTAGTAACATAAACAATCCAATCAAAAAACGGGCAAAAGAAATGAATAGATACTTCTCCAAAGAGGACATGCAGATGGCCAATGTACAGATGAAAAAATGTTCAACATCACTAATCATTAGAGAAATGCAAATTAAAATCAATGAGATATCACTTCACACCTGTCAGAATTGCATTCATTAACAAAACAACACATAACAAGTGCTGGCAAGGATGTGGAGAAAAGGGAACCCTCCTGCACTGCTGGTGGGAATGCAAAGTGTTGCAGCCCCTGTGAAAAAAAGTACGGAGATTCCTCAAAAAAATTAAAAATGAAACTGCCTTTTGACCCAGCTATTCCCCAAGATGTTTTAGGAGTATACCCCAAGAACATCAAAACATTTATTCAAAAGAAGAAATGCACCCCATGTTTATGACAGCATTATTTACAATAATGTTGGGCGAAGATCTGGAAACAGCCCAATTGTCCATCAGTGGACGAGTGGATTAAAAAGCAGTGGTACATATACACAATGGAATACTATGGGGCCATGAAAAAGAAGGAAAGCATACCTTTTCCGACAACATTGATGGACCTGGAAACTATTATGTCAAGTGAAATAATCCAGGCAGAGAAATAAAAATATCCGCCCTGGCCGGTTGGCTCAGTGGTAGAGCATCGGCCTGGCGTGCTGGAGTCCTGGGTTCGATTCCCGGCCAGGGCACACAGGAGAAGTGCCCATTTGCTTCTCCACCCCTCCCCCTCTCCTTCCTCTCTGTCTCTCTCTTCCCCTCCCGCAGCCAAGGCTCCATTGGAGCAAAGTTGGCCCGGGCACTGAGGATGGCTCCGTGGCCTCTGCCTGAGGTGCTAGAATGGCTCTATTTGCAACAGAGCAACGCCCCAGATGGGGAGAGCATCGGCCCCTGGTGGGCTTGCTGGGTGGATCCCGGTTGGGCACATGCGGGAGTCTGTCTGACTGCCTCCCTGTTTCCAACTTCAGAAAAATACAAAAAAAAAAAAAAAAAAAAAAAGAAAAGAAAAGAAATAAAAATATCTTATGACCTAACTCATTTGAGGAATCCCATGAACAATGTGAACTGAGGAACAGAATAGAGGCAGAGGCAGGTTCAAAGGGACCAGAAGGAAAGCGGACAGAGGGAAAAAGGATGGTATCAGAGTTGGGAAAGAGATTGGTGAAATTATATATATACGTAACACAGCATTATAGAGAGCAGAATAGCAAATCATGGAGGGAACGGGGGAGGACATTGAGGGGAGAGGGGCAAAGGGGATGTTGAGGGGAACATGTGGGTGGGGGGATGCATTCAGTGGGACACTGGAATCTATGTAAACACAATAAATCAATTAAAAAAAGAAATATAGCCCATTAATAAAGGAATCTATTTGCAAAGCAAACAAACAACCATAAAGAACAGGTCTGATAAGAACTCAATGCCTTGCTTGCACATGGCTATCTTTTCATTTTATCTGTACATGGCGAAAAGCAGAAAGAAAAAAATCTATAGGTTCTTTTTATAAGGGTACTAATCCCACTAATTAGGGTTGTATTCTCATGACCTAATTACCTCCCCAACGCCCACCTCCTGATACCACTATATTGTGGATTACGATTCCAACATAACTTTTGAGGATCACAAGCATTTAGTCAATAACAAGGTATACACTGGGTTCTTTAATTATGGAAAAGGTGGACAGATTCCATATCATGAAGTGCTTTCTGTGCTATACTAAGGGATTTGGATTCTAATCTAGAAGGCAATGAAAAGTCAGTGAAGAAGATTAAGCCAGGAACTGATATAACCAACTTGATGTTATAATGTTCATGTTGCTTCCTAAAGGTACATTAGAGGAAGGAAAGACTCCAATAACATGCAGAACAAGTAGTAGGCTACACAAAAGCTGAGTGATTCTGAATTCAGGTGGAGAACTGAAATTGGATTTCATTGTCACTTAGATGGAAGGGAACAGAAAAAGGGAGTCATGGAGGAATTCTGCATGGTTGACAGGTGGAGATATCATTTACCATTTACTATAGTTTAGAAAACAGCAGTTAGTAAAGAACAATAGTGACTTCAACTTTCAACATGCTGAATTTGTACCTGTGAATAGTTAAAAATCTAAAATTTTTAGTGGAAAATTAATACAGAGAGCAGGCTGAGCATTGTCAGCAGTCGGGAAGGTGGTGAAGGAATTGAACAAAAAGGAAAAAGAGAAAAAACTCATGGACATGGAAAACAGTGGACATTGTCAGGCAGAGGGAGAGGGTGGATGAAGGTATAGTGAGGATAAATGATAATGGATAGAGATTTGACATGGGGTGGTGAACACACAATATGGTGTACACCTTAAGTGTTGTTGTAGATCTGTGCTCCTGAACTTTGTATAATTTTGTTAAGTAGTGTCACCCCAATAAATCCAATCAAGAGGAAAATCAGTAAAGTGATGTGTTAAATTCTCAAATACTATTCTGAAATAGTTTCTGAAAGATATAATTGAATAAAAGAAATTTCAAAGTATCATAGGGCCATAGAGACCTCCAAGAAAGTGTATTAGTGCCAACTGTTTATGTGGTTAAAACTGAAAGAGGGAGGGAGGGAGGAAAGAAGATAAGAAGAGAAAGGGATTGGAATTGACTCTATAATCAATAATTATTCCACAATCAGAGCCTCAGAGCAAAAGAAATGTAATCTCTCAGCACAAAAATCAATATTGACAATATTCTTTATAATATTTTACTTGAAGTAAATATTACATATAATTGTCTATGAAAGATAAAATACTATATTTGAAATCAGCTTTCTTTGGGTGTAATTTATATATGCTGCTCACAAAAATTAGGGGATATTTCAAAATGAGTATGAAGCTATAAAATATCCCCTAATTTTTGTGAGCCATATATATATTAAAATTCACCCAATTTAACATTTTAGATGATTAAGTTTTGAATAATATAAATAGACATGTCATTACCATCACAATGAGGATATAGAATATCTCAACTCCTGTAGGCCTTTTCCATTTAGGACCTAGGTTTTAAGTCTTACGAAAAAGAAAAATATATACATATATAGAATATAACCATGATTCAGAGTTTTGGGGCTTTTAGATGACAAATTATAAGAATATACTTGTTTCATTCACCTTTTGTCGTCTTGACATAGAAGGCATTCATGAGCTAATCAATAAAAAATGGTTAATAATGAATTTTTTTCATTATGAATATATCTCTACTGCATTTAACTTCATCTTTATTTTAGGATATGCACTCCAAATGCACTTAACAGTTAAGCCCCCATAACTTTGAAATTTAATCTGAAATGGTGTGTTCCCTAACTCATTGTGTGAAAGGTCCCTGCTCTCAAATGGCATCACCTTAGGTATAAGCAGGCTTCAATCAGGCCAGACAGCATCCCTGATTAGACTCAGTTTACAATTCATTTACTCATCATGCACATCAACTCTTCATTTTTCCATTCACAATACCTAGCTGTGGCTAAGACAAACTTGTATTCATTGCAACCCTGATATGACCATTCTGTGCCATTTTTCAGGATTCTGACAGAGTAGTAGGAGAGATCCCGAATCAAACAGTGTGGTCACCATTATATAACTACTACTTTGCCAAAATAATGAAAATTTTCTTTTTCTTTCTTTTCTTTTTAAGTGAGAGGAGGGGAGGTAGTGAGACAGACTTCTGCATGTGCCCCAGCTGGGATCCACCCAGCAACGCCATCTAAGGCCATGCTTGCAACTGAGATATTTTTAGTGCCTGAGGCCGAGGTTCAACAAAGTCATCCTCAATGCCTGGGGCCAATGTGCTGAATCAACTGAGCCATGGCTGTGGGAGAGGAAGAGAGAGAAAGAAGGTGGAAAAGGAGGGGAGCAGAAGCAGATGGTCACTTCTCCTGTAGTCCCTGACCAGGAATCAAACCCGGGATATCCACATGCCAGGTCAACAATTTACCACTGAGCCAACCAGCAGGGCAGAAAGTTTCTAGAGACATGTATAGACAGCTGGCCAAGTAAAACAGCTAATTAAAAAACTGACATCTGAATGTATTTGTAAAGAGAAAGGATTAACTTTATATTAAGTATTTTCAAATTCCTGTAAGAAAAGCTAGATAATAATAAGTATGTTTTAAAACACAGAACCAGGAAGACTGCCTGTTTAGCTATAGTAGGTCGCCTTGGGAAATATAACTTGAGTTCAAATAGGTAAAACTCCTGGTACTTCATTATGTCTCTTCTACTTATGTGCCAAGAGAGAATAACTAATAGGAAGAGAAAGAAAAGTTTTACATTTTCAGGTCATTATGAAAAATGCAACCCACTCACACAACAGAATGTGTGATTACTTATGTGGACACCAGGTAGAGTTAATGGGCCTCTGAAATCTATTATATCAGTCTCCAGAAAGTACCTATAAAGCTTCAATTTGAAACCTCCATCACCACTAAATATTCAGATGAATACTATGGTTACTAATTCTAAAAGGGAAAATTACTACATTCATTGCTATATGCTGAGAAGAAAAAATAATTAAAATTCGTTTTCCACCCTTGAGGACAAATTCCAGACCCTATTTGGCTTTATTTCCATATCATCTAACATACTGAATGTGAACAAAGACACTCAATATACATGTGTCCTCATGTGAGCCCGGCAACCGAAGGGCTGCCTGATGGCACAACCATCCATTCACATGTATTTCCTTAAAGCTGAGTCTTAAGACTGAATTTCAGTCTCAGAAGTTGAAAATAACCCCAATTGCTCATTATTGGAAGTTGATAAAATTTTATTTGCAATATCCTTAGTCATTTGAATTTGTTTTATATTGTTTATGTTCCTCAACATTTTTCTTTTTGTTTATCTCTTTACAAGTTCCTTCAGGCCCACCACCCCTTAAGTTGCCTTTCATCCCAACATAGCATTCGGTTAAGCAAAGGGCTGGTAGGCATTCTGGGAAGATTAAATGTAGTACTGCCTGACCTGTGGTACGCAGTGGATAAAACATCAACCTGGAAATGCTGAGGTCGCTGGTTCGAAACCCTGGGCTTGCCTGGTCAAGGCACATATGGGAGTTGATGCTTCCAGCTCTTCCCCCCTTCTCTCTCTCTGTCTCTCTCTCTCTCCCTCTTTCTCTCCTCTCTAAAAATGAATAAATAAAAAAAATAAAAATAAATGTAGTACATATATTTTATGTTTTGTCATGGTAGCACTACCTTCAAGGAAGACTAAAAAGACCAATTATGACCATGGAAAGGCATTTCATGGAAAAGACCAATACAACCATGGAAAGGCATTTCACGTGGTTAAAAACTTTAGATAAAACCTGACTTATTCCAAATTTTGACAGCTGACTGCCATATGTCCACCCAAGTTACAAAGGTGGCCTCCAAGGAGTTTGTCAAAGCTAACAGTTTGGTTCCACCAGAGCACCCACCACGTCACACAGATTGTCTCTTTGTCTCGGCTGTTAGAATGCAGGCACCAAGGAAAGGGCTATATATTGATTAAGATCTCCTCTAATCCTATGAAATATTTCATGGGATTAGAGGAGAACTCAACAATATATAAACCAAGCATTTGTTATTTGCAGGTATATTTTGCATTTAATATTATTAGGGTGTTCATATTGTATAATCAATAGAAATAGGAACACAAGTAATCTTTATTATATGCAGCTTAAGTGTCTGTTTGTCGTCGATAGCTTATTGGTTGCTTGCGTAACTGTACTAGCCAATGGGGTGAAGTTGCCACGACATTCAAATAGTCCCGCCTTCTGGCATGCCACCTCACAAAATGAGGTTAAAGATTGGAGCAATTATTATGCTGTTAAGATATCTTAACATCAGAAGGTGTCTTTGCAATGGTACAAGACTAGAGGTTCTCCAATTGAAAAATAATGTCATAATAGCTAAGTCTTTGACTGGCTCCTCTAAAGGTGAAATATATGTCATTCCAAGAATTGATTTGGCTCCATCTCAAACAGGGTTGCCGTTTCAATTGAGACCTAGGCAATTTCCTGTAAAACTTGCCTTTGCTATGACCATCAATAAGTTTCAGGGCCAAACATTTAAGCGTGTTGGCAATTTTTTACCTGAGCCTGCATTTCGACACGGTCAACTTTATGTTGCCTGTTCAAGAGTTCGTGAAAGAACGGACGTAAAATTAAAAATAATTGATGGTCCTCTGCAAGGCGAGCTTAAAAATGATGGAAAGATCTATACAAGAAATGTTGTGTACAAAGAGATCTTTGACATGTGAATTAACATTTCATTATTTAAATAACCAGCTAGCGGTGGCTCTTAAGAAATGTACCGTCAGTGGTTTCCTTCATTGCACTCTACTTTAAGCAATTAAGCAAGTAGAAGGGGGAAACCCCATGGGGCAGTAAGCAAAGGGGCGTCCTCGCCACCTGCCCTGGGTAATTCAGTTTGAATTAGCAGACACCTTTGCACAAATCATTTTAATTACAATTTATAATATCTAGAACAGCGGTCATTTCGTATGACCGCCAGGCTTTCTAGTATCAATATATGTAGACAGGCTACATATATACAAAGTATAAACACATTTTGTCTTATCCTCTTTTCACTTGAGAAAGTTATTTTTCTCTTAATTTGTCTTTTATCTTAATATACCTGATAATACCAATACTTACAATTTTGTAGCAATGCTTAAAACGTTATGTAAGTTAAAAATTAGAGAGCTTGATTAAGCACACACACATTCCAAAGTCACGGATGCTCAGACAATAGTTTGAATATGGTTTGTCTTCGAAGACATCTCAGATTGCACTCTCCGTAATGGAGGAAAATGAGCCTAAGTAAATCATGGTGCTGAGACCTTAAAATGGCATTGACCTAGGCAGTTTTAAATTTTAAATGTCGAGATTAATGGGAGACAAGTTTTTAGCAACGTTACCCAGACAAGAACACAATTATAGGGCTACAAGTAAACACAGTGCTCTGAGAAAATCCATGGCAAGGCTAAACTTCAGGGAAAACGTGGATTCCTCAATGAGTCAGCAGGTCTCAAGTAATCATTAGGCTGAAATGCATTATTTTTTTTGAATAATTACTAATCTTACCAAAATTTCCAATATAACTAGAGACAAGGATACACCTCAGATGGAACTACTTCATGGTATTATTGTTTTCATGCCTGTCAACATGACATCCATTTTGCAGCCAATGGATATAAAAGTAATTTTGACATTAAGTTATATAATTTACATTTTAGTTAGGCTATAGTTGCCAAAGATAGTGATTTTTCTGATAGGTCTAAGGCAAAATACTGTAAATTAAAAACCTCCTGGAAGGATTCAACATTCTAAATGCCATTAAAGAACATCTGTGATATATGGAAAGAGGTCAAAGTATGAACATTAACAGGAGTTTGGAAGAGGTTGCTTCCAACCGTCATGGATGACTATGACAGGTTCAAGACTTAGAGGAGGAAGTAACAGCCACAACCACACTGATCAGTCAGCAACCATCAATAGATAAGCAACACCCTCCATCACTAAAATTGGTACAACTCCCTAAAGTTTCACATGATGGTTAGATTGTTTTAAGTATATATATATTTTTTTTTTTTAAATAATTTTATTTTTAATGGGGCGACATCAATAAATCAGGATACATATATTCAAAGATAACAACTCCAGGTTATCTTGTCGTTCAATTATGTTGCATACCCATCACCCAAAGTCAGATTGTCCTCTGTCACCTTCTATCTAGTTTTCTTTGTACCCCTCCCCCTCCTCCTTTCCCTCTCCCCCCTCCCCCCATAACCACCACACTCTTATCAATGTCTCTTAGTTTCATTTTTATGTCCCACCTACGTATGGAATAATGCAGTTCCTGTTTTTTTCTGATTTACTTATTTCACTTCGTATAATGTTATCAAGATCCCACCATTTTGCTGTAAATGATCCGATGTCATCATTTCTTACGGCTGAGTAGTATTCCATAGTGTATATGTGCCACATCTTCTTTATCCAGTCATCTATTGACGGGCTTTTTGGTTGTTTCCATGTCCTGGCCGCTGTGAACAATGCTGCAATGAACATGGGGCTGCATGTGTCTTTACGTATCAATGTTTCTGAGTTTTGGGGGTATATACCCAGTAGAGGGATTGCTGGGTCATAAGGTAATTCTATTTTCAGTTTTTTTAGGAACCACCATACTTTCTTCCATAATGGTTATACTACTTTACATTCCCACCAACAGTGTATGAGGGTTCCTTTTTTTCCACAGCCTCTCTAACATTTGTTATTACCTGTCTTGTTAATAATAGCTAATCTAACAGGTGTGAGGTGGTATCTCATTGCAGTTTTAATTTGCATTTCTCTGATAACTAATGAAGATGAGCATCTTTTCATATATCTGTTGGCCATTTGTATTTCTTCCTGGGAGAAATGTCTGTTCATGTCCTCTTGCCATTTTTTTATTGGATTGTTTGTTTGTTTGTTGTTGAGTTTTATGAGTTCTTTGTATATTTTGAATATTAGGCCCTTATCTGAGCTGTTGTTTGAAAATACCATTTCCCATTTAGTTGGCTGTCTGTTTATTTTGTTATCAGTTTCTCTTGCTGAGCAAAAACTTCTTAGTCTGATGTAGTCCCATTCATTAATTTTTGCCTTCACTTCTCTTGCCAGTGGAGTCAAATTCAAAAAATGCTCTTTAAAACCCAGGTCCATGAGTTTAGTACCTATGTCTTCTTCTATGCACTTAATTGTTTCAGGTCTTATGTTTAGATCTTTGATCCATTTTGAGTTAATTTTAGTACAGGGGGCCAGACTGTAGTCCAGTTTCATTCTTTTGCATGTGGCTTTCCAGTAAGAAAAGTATATATTTTAATTAATGAATATACATTAGTATTTTAGATATAATGCTACTGTATACCTAACGGACTACAGTCTAGTGTAAACATAACTTTTATATGCACTAGGAAACAAAAACATTATGTGACTTGTTTTATTGCAATATTTGCTTTATCGCAATGGTCTAGAACCAAGCCAGCAATATTTTTGAAGTATGCCTATAATTGAATGAAAGCTCTTCTCTAATCATATTTTTCTCTTCACTTCCTTTTACTAGTTAAAATAAAAGTGTAGGAAATGGTTGTAGGTTTTATTAAATTTCATGAAGCTTTCTTTATATTTATCTCTCTCCTTTTATTCATTCAGTCTAAAGAAACAGCAAAGATACATTGTTCTGAGCAAAATATTTTCTTCTAAACAACTGTCTATGAATCTAATACATAAATGAACCCAGAGCTTATCCTTAAAATGTTTTCTCTATTCTTTAAAATTCCCTTGGCCATGACCGGTTGGCTCAGTGGTAGAATGTCAGCCTGGTGTGTGGATGCCCTGGGTTTGATTCACAGTCAGGGCACACAGAAGAAGCAACTATCTGCCTCTCTCCCCTTCCCTTCTCCTTTTCTCTCCTTCCCCCCCCCCCTCCCTCACTCACTCTCTCTCTCGTCCACTCCCACAGCCACAGCTTAACTGGTTCAAGTGCATCAGCCCCAGGTGCTGAGGTTGGATTCGCGGAGACTCTGCCTCGGGTGCTAACAATAGCTCAGCTGCAAGCATGGCCTCAGAGGGGCAGAGCATCGGCCCCAGACTAGGGGGTGGGGGGTTGCTGGGTGAATCACAGTTGGGGCACATGTAGGATTCTGTCTCTCTATCTCTCCTCCTCTCACTTGGAAAAGAAGAAAATAGATGATGATGATGATGATGATGATGATGATGATGATAGATAGATAGATGATAGATTGATTGATAAATAGATGATAGATGATTGATTGATTGATAGATAGATAGATAAAATTCCCTTGTTTCTGTCACATGTAAAATAATTATGTCCCTAAAACTTTCCTCCCATCAACATCATCATCCTCCTTAAAGTTAAGAGGCAGAGATCACATCTGGACATGGGTTCTAATGCTCCTTAAATAATTCTCTCTCTCTCTCTCTTTCTCTCTTTCTCTCTCTGTCATTTTTGGTATAATGTATATCTTTAAAATTTATCCACTGTAAGTATAAAATTCAAAGATGCATAAGATGACCAATCGTCCTCCTTTAGGGAGGACAGTCCTTCTTCTGTAAGTTCCATCCTCCCTCGAAAAGTGTCCTCCTACATGTCCTCCTTTATGATATTAGAAGACTAATCTGTAAATGTCCATATTCGATTGATGCAGTCGATCCATTGCGTGTGATGTGATGTATCTGTATTTGACATGACGATTCATTAAGGATCTGTACAGTGCGGTGAGACATGATTATGGGACACATGCACTCCGCATGGGAGACCTTGAGAAAGTGCGCAATATACCAAGCAAGCAAATGGCTTTGTGTACTTCTTACTGAAACACAAACTGCACATATGACATTGTAGACTCACAATTATTTCTTTCTCAGTGAGTATTATATGAGACAGGTAAGCACAATTCACGTTTTATTAATTCATTATCTATTTAATAATTTCCAAATATGTATTAATATAATTTTATTTATAAGTATTTTCCCAAAATTTGAGTTTTAAGGTGGAAATCTAACCTCAAACCATATCCATTAATAATGCATTTTGATTAAATAGTTGCATAAAATAGATGTTTTTAATTAGAAAATGATAAATATACCGGAATATTACTCCAAATTAGTGGTTTTATTTGATATTTAGTTTTACTAAATGAGTACTTTTCTTACTATTATTAAAAATTAATAGGCATGTAAGCATAATTACAAATATTTTTATTATGCATCTATCATATTATAGTATATTATTATTGCAATGAAAAAAATGTTTCTTTTATTTGTTATTGTTTTTTTAATTTAATTTTGTCCTCCTTTTCATTGTAAAAAAGTTGGTCACCTTAATTTACAGAGTCATACAATCATCACCACAATCCAGTTTTATATCACCTCCATCACCCCCACCCAATTCGCTATAGCCAGTGAGCTGCAATCTCCAGCCCAGCTCCAGCATATGACAATCTTCACTTTTATCTATAAATTTGTCTTTCCTCAACCTTTTATATGAATTAAATATAGTCATACAATAATATTTTCAGGGTCCATCTATTTTTTAGCATGCATCAGGGATTTGTTCTTTCATTATTGATTAGTATTCCACTACATGATATAAGTATTTTGTTTATCTGTTCACCAGTTGTTAAATTTTTGGATTGTTTCCAGTGTTTGGTATAAAAAGAATGCTCTAGGGATACTTCTATACAAGTTTTTGCATGACATGTCTCCTTGAATATATATACCTAAGCTGTGAAATTACTAGGTTATCTGATTAGCATATATTTAACTTTTAAAGTAACTGTCAAGTTATTTCCCAAAGTATTGTACTATTTTATTTTCCCTCCAGCAATGAATAAGGGCCCCAGTCTCTCAACATTTTTTATGAACACTTGGTAATAACTTTTGGCTTACAGCCATTCTTATAGGTATGTAGTAATAGTTAATCATGGTTTTAATTTGCATTTCTTGAGAGATTAATGATGTTGAGTTTCTCATTTGCTTATTATCCCTTATATGTCTTCTTTGAGAAAAATAACTGTTATAATTTTTTGTCCCTTTCTTAAATTGTATTGGTTGTTTTCTTAATACTGAGTTTTGAGTTTTTAAATGTATTCTAGATAGTTACAGTCTTTATAAAATATGAGCTTTGCAACATCTTCTCCCATGTCCTTTCATTTTCTTAGTAGTGTTCAGTCAAGCTAATTATTTTTTACTTTTATATATCATGCTTTTGTTGTCATATTAAGAACCTTTGTCTAAACCAGGACAAAGATTCCCTTGTACGCCCTGATATGAAAAGTTTTCAAGTGTTATTTCTAATACTTAGGCCTTATATCTGATCCAGTCTCATTTATTTTTTCATCCTGTGACATAAAGGTCCATATTCATCTTTTTACAAGTGAATATACAATCTGTTCTATCACTATTTCTTAAAAATACTATCATTTCTCCCATTGAATTAGCCTTGCCACCTTGGTTTTGTAAATCAATTGACCATAAATCTAAGGCCTTATTTCTTGACTTGCAATTTTATTCCATTGATTTATATGCCTATTGTTATGACAGAACATTACTCTCTTAATTACTGTAGCTTTATGAAGTTTTGAAATCAGACAGGACAAGTCCTTCAATTTTTTTTTCATTTTTAAAATCATCTTGGCTATTTTAAAATTTTACATATATTTTAAAGGCAGCTTATCAATGTGTGCTTCCACCAAAAAAAACAAACAAAAGCCTATTGGAATTCTGATAGAAATTATATCAAAGCTTACCAATAGAACAGTTTTTAGTTTAGTTTTCAGGCATAAATTTTGAACTTCATATGTAAATTACATTTCTAGGTTTTCATAATTCTTTTTCCTCCCTGATTTGTGCACATAGAAAGTTATCTTAAAAATTCCATAATATTGTGCCTTCTTTTTCATCATTATATGCAAACAGCAGTATACACTGCTCACAAAAATTAGGGGATATTTCATAGCTTCATATTCATTTTTAAATATTCCTTACTTTTTATGAGAACTATATTTAAATTTTTTTAATAGCATTGACTCATATTTAATATTTTATTGAGATATCATTGACATATAGCAATATATCAATTTTAGTTATAAAATAATAATTTGATATATGAATATATTATGAAATGATAACCACAATAAGTCCAGTTAACATCCATCACCACACATAGTTCGAAATTTTTTGTTACTAGAATTTTTAAGATAATTCTCTTAGCAACTTTGAACATATAATACCATGTTAACTAGTTACCCCAAGTTATATTTTAACTGAAAGTTTATACCTTTGACCACCTTAAACCATTTTGTCCTCTCGCCACATCCTACCTCTGGAAACCACCTGTTTTCTCTATCAGTCCTTTTCTTTTGGGGGGTTTTATTTAGATTCCACATATGAGATCACATGGTATTTGTCTTCTTTGTCTGACATATTTCAACCAGTATAATGTTTTCAAGGTCCATCCATGTTGTTGCAAATATCAGGATTACCTTCTTTATATTTTATATATGATCAATATATAAATAAATATTTTATTATTTATCATTTTTATGTTAAAACACCCAAACACTTAAAAGATTTTTGATTCACAATTTTACAAAAGTGCAAACATTTTGAGAAGTTTAAAAAGGAAAGTGTGTATGGGAGTAATGAAAATCTGCAAAAAAGAATTAGAAAGCCCGGGACGAGCTGGGAACCATGGAGGCAGGCATCGAAACTCTGCTGGGGAACCACAGCCCTTTTGCCATGCCTGAGAATATGGACGAGTGCAGCCACTGTGTGTCACCAGTACTCTGAGCACTTATAATAAGAGACAATTACAGGGACAATCCTACTCAGAGTGAACCAAGTTCAGCCAACTTTGACTTCCATTTGGATGGAAGAAAAAACCCTTATCAGTTCTACAAAATAGAAGAAGGTGTGGGAGGACATAGACTCTATTTAACCAACCTGTTAAAGTGAAGGTCCACCATTAAAGCATGCTACAGCATTTCAGGTGGTCACTGACAGTCACCATAAATTGGCATTACACCCTAAATGAAACATCCTGCCTTTCTTCAAGTCAGGTTTCCCCTTCAAGATCAGGCACAGCAGGACCACAGAAGTCTCACACGCATCTTAGTTTAAAATGGGTACAAATTAATATAAATAAAATTAAAGCAGTCAGAGTAATGGGAAAGTGATTTGATTGAGATCTTTGTTCTCATCTAGGCTCTACTATTAGCGAACTGTGCAAACTTAATAGACTGGATAGATTCTGATGTCACTTCTGGTTTAGTCTTTCTGAGATTTAACAAATATCCATCAAATACACTCAGACACACACGCGTGTGCGTGCGCGCGCACACACACACACACTCCTCTGTGAGTGACAGGTTATTACTTCAAAAATGATACATTTATTAAGAAGTTATCTATAAAAAATATAAGTATAGCATTGTTTAATATGTAGAGTTTTATTATTATTTATTATTTAATATACAATGTTCCTTCTTAAATAGTATTTAAGCTTAACCAGTATACAAAACAAATACTGTTTATTGAATATAAATGATGTCCTTAAGAGGCATAATTGTCACGGTAACTAAATCCATGAGATCAGCTGTGCTTTTTTAATTTTCATCTGTCTTCCATTGATAATATTTTAATTAATTTCTCTCACATAGACTATAATAAAAATAGTAAAGTGGAAATTATGATTTTGTCACTATATCTCTAGACATTTACCATCTAAAGGAGCTAGAGAACAAGCGGCCAGATGCTTTCAAAGAGTTTGGCACACCGATACAATCTTTGAGGATACTTATTTAATAACATTTATTGAAATTTTAAAATTTACAGTCATATTGAAATAAAACTTCATTAGAAGTTTCTTAAAGACTAAACTACGCATATTTAAACTCTATTCCAGCCTTTTCCATCTAATTATTCATCCTCGATAACTGAATAGTTTCTTTATTATATTGTCAATTTGTAATGAATGTATTTGAAGTGATAATTCCATTAAAACAGAGGACAGATTTTCTTAAATAATCACAATAATGTTGTGAACATGCTGCAATCCAGTTGGAAAACTACTAGCTTCTGAGTCAGAAATACCTGCTTTGTCCTTTGTCATTTAGTAGGTCTGTCATTTGTATCAATTCAAAATCTATCTTCTTCATGAGAAAAACAAACATAAGAACACTGGTCCTTATTGCACAGGATTTAATATTAAATGAGAAATAACATTTTATAAAGTAGAGAAGGCTATGATTATACTTTTATTATCTCCTATTTTGAATATTACATACAACAAATAAAATCTTCTAACAATGTGCAGAGATATATGGCTGAGTTAAGAAGATAGAGGGGACCCTGAGAGTTAGGAGACTCATTCAAGAGGAAGAGGAGAAGCGGCTTTCCTCAGAAAGAAACCAATTGGCAGCAGCTAAGTGTAGGGACCATCCAAAGGACCTGACTCTCCCGGTGGAGACAGATCTGGAGGGTCAAGCTCTAAAAGGAGAGGGAACATCTGGAGTTTCTGCTACTGGCCCACAAACCCTGCGACAAGATCCCCTATGAAGAGAGGTCAGCGCCAGAGCTCTGGCAGAGGTGAGAGAGGTGTGTGGGACCGCATCTCTAAGGAGTACGGCTCAGCTGGCCGTGCAGCCCCTGCTGCCACCACCCCTGCCGTCCAGTCCAGCCAAGAGGCACCCTAATCTGACGGCTTCTAGCCATACATACAATCAATTTCAAGTTCTCCTCCACGATCTCTTACCTGCTGTTAATCCTTCCTACTTCATTCTCAAACCCTCGAAGGTGGAGGTATGTGGCTTCCCCAGCTCTCCTGTCAGACTCTCTGCCGCCACTGCCATCCGACAGGAGGGCCTCCTTTTGTTTTTTCATGTCTACTCTTGTTTCTGTGGCCCCGTGAGGCCACAGAGCTGGTGGCTCTAGGGGCAAGGTGGGAGTGTGGGATGGACTTCCCGGCTTCTTGCTGGCATTGTCACCTCAACTCAACCTGGGGAGGGTGGGTGGGAGTGATGTCCACCTTGGGGCTGGTGGGAAGGGGAGCTGGCAGTGGGTTGAAGAGTAAGCAGGAATCCTCTCCAGAGAGGGCTGCTCCCCAGCCTCCGTTTACTTACCTAAGATTTCTATGGGGTTAGATGCTCATTTGACATGAGCCCCATATAAAAATCTCCTTCCTCCCACCCAGATTTACTGACATGTGAACTGCCCTCCTTGACTGTCCAGCTGCTCCCAAACAGTTCAAAACTGGCTTTAATTTCAATCTCCCACCCCCTAAGGATCCTTACAAATCCAGGCCCCAGCACATGCTTTGGATTTTGCCCAACACCCTCCTCACTTCAGCCTCCTCTCCTGGTTTTCCTTTCCGGGCCACTCTGGTTCAGACAGGAGGGGTCACTGTGAGGCCTGTCCTGCTGGAGTTTTCTATAAATACAGCAAAATGAATTGGCAAAAGAATGGGGTGGCGGCACCGGGACACAACTCCTCCAGAGGGATTGTGCCCTCCCACTCCCCAGTCTTTCTTTGGTCTCCCTTCCCTCATCTGCCCTCTTCCTCTCTTCAAAAGTGTGTTAGACTCAAGGGGGTAGCAGAATCTATCAAGAGAGGGGTGAAATTATATATGCTGTGTCCTTTCTCCTCAGGATACCCAGCTTCTAACTCTGGCCTTCTTCTTTAAGGCCTGTCACCATTCCCCACCCTAATGCCACCTTTATTCTGCCCTTGTCACTGCCACATCCTTTCTAGAAAGATAGCAAGGAAAGGTTGTCATGACCTTCAGATTTTCCAGAGAAGACTCAGGGCTGAGGCTCTGACCACCAGCCCCCAGCATTCCTGACTGCCAGATCGGAAGGGGCTTGGCTCCAGGGTCGCAGTTTCTCCTCCTCCATCTCACTCAGCTCCGAATCTTGGGTTTTGCTCCCCCTGTGTTGCCTTACCTTGTGTTTCACCTCATGATAATTTTATTATGAGGCTAATTGATATTTTTAACATGGGGGTGGGGGTGGGCCCTGCCACCCTCTATGCTGCAGAAAAAATACTTCACATGTGGTTGTCTGAGGGTCCTGCCCTGAACCCAGTCCCTCCTTTTAGCTATCTACCCCTCTGCTGGTTTCCAAAGGCACCTACATCTATTATACACAGATAAATGTATTATGTATGGCCGTGTGTTCATGTGAGTGTGTGATTGCTTCTGCAACCTTGGCCTAGGTCACGTGGCCATCAAAGGATGCTCCTGAATTGGAAACACTGCTTCTGCGAACTGAGTTAGTCTGTCTCAGGCTGTCTTTTTCCAGCACTGGATGTCTCTGGTCCATTTCTGATTATCTCAGCCCCTCTCTCTGGTTGTTCCCATCAGTCTCTGGATGGCTCTTTCTTTTATTTTTATTTTTTAGTGAGAGAGACAGATAGGGCCAGACAGGCAAGAAGGGAGAGAGATAAGAAGCATCAATTCTTTGTTGCAGCACCTTAGTTGTTCACTGATTGCTTTCTCATATGTGCCTTGACTGGGGCACTATAGCAGAATGAGTGACCCTTGCTCAAGCCAGCGACCTTGGTTCAAGCCAGTGATCTTGTGCTTCAAGCCAGTGACCATGGGGTCATGTCTATGATCCCACGCTCAAGCCAATGTCCCTGCACTCAAGCTGGTGAGCCCATGCTCAAGCTGGATGAGCCTGTGCTCAAGCCAGCAACCTCAGCATTTCAAACTTGAGTCCTTTGCATCCCAAACACTATCCACTGCACCACGGCCTGATCAGGCATGGATGGCTCTTTCTGAAATGTCTCTTCTCCATCCTCGTTATTCTTACTTTTAATCTGACTACTTCCTTTGGTATTCTTTCTGACTGTCCTTGATCCTCTAGCTGTCTTCAGACTCTAGGTCCAATAGGATATGAGATTTTATATTTGTGAGCAAGACTGAGGAATCATAAGAGTTTTGTAATCTTCCACTTTGAGAACTCTGGGACTTAATGTGAAACTGTGAGCAGAGCTCACTCTGCTGACCGCAGTGTATTAAGTCCCCAACCCCCTGCCCCAGGCTGCATTTGTGACCCTCTTGTATTTTTGTACTCTTGCCTCAAGGGTTGGAGCTAGCTGACACGGTCTTCTACTCTGCCTCCATGGTTCTGCACTGTCACCAATAAAAAGCTCTCAGGGAAAAAAATCTAGATGATGTTATATTTAAAATCTTCTGTCCCAAACCTAGATGATGTTATGGTTATGTCTATACCAGCTATATCTTACAATCCTCTGTTTTCTTTGAAAAACAACTGTCTATATCTTGTTCCAAATACATATCATTTATCATCACCATTATCATCATCAACATCATAATAGCTATGATCTTTTAGGATATAGTGGCATTACTACCATCCTGTAACAGAATTTATGAATAGAGAAAAATATTCTTGACCATCACTGAAGCTTATCAATAAGTATCAGCCACATGATAATGAGACTTGAATGCTATTAAGGGCCTGCCAGCATAACTAACCCGAGGAAACATCTAGATCTGTGTAACTATTTTAGCAGGTGTACACAGCTTTATGCATCTTTCACAATGCATTACTGTTACACTTGGAGTAATCTTGGCTTTTTAATTGCAACTAGTTTTATATAATTGGCTCCTAGCAATCTGTCTATCCTCAAATAAGAACTCCTCTGATGTAAAAACCAGAAAACTGAACCACTTTAGAGTTAGCTTCGGAGACATCTTCCTACACCACAACCAGGGCTAGGAAAATGTTTTGAAATATAATGGATGAGTAACTGCATAAATGACTTGGAAAGAAGTAAATTGCCCAGGTACTCTATGACTGCCAGAGGATTCTATATAACATAATTCATCAATGAGAATATATAATGTATTATTATTACAAGACAAAATAAAAATTACACCCTTCACTTTCTTAATTATGTTCAAAGAGCAGAAAAGAGAAGGTGACTCAGTCTGATTTATATAAAAATAAATCCCGTCTTAATTATATGAGATCCTCAAATTGCTAAGTTTAGAACAGAAACAGAATGAATTATTATTTAAGGTCCAAACAGTACTAATCTATGAGTACTCATTTACTCCTTACCTTGAAAAGGGGAAACAATACAGTTAGAGAGTGGGGCAGGGGGTGGGAAGGAAAAAAAAGATAAAAGTAAGAAAAAAAAGTAAAATGAGAAACTAAAGTGACCAGAATTTAGATCTTACTTGCTTAAACTTGAGATCAAATTTCTTTCGGAGTTCTCTATTGAATAAATATGGTGGGGTCCCTTTTTATTGTTTCAGACAACTTTACCATGCACTATAAGATAATAAAGAAAGGGCAGAGTATGTACTTGAACCTTATGTAATGTGTATGGTATAGGGGGCAATTGGTGGGGCGGGACAATACGACAATAAGAATTTGTCCCTAGGGGATACCTGGCCCTATCTGGTGATATTCATGGTTGATACAACTAGGACACCTACCTGGTTTATCTACAGGTAAGAGGCCAGACTAAAGTGAACACCACAGGTCTCCAAAACTAAAAATTACCTGCTCCAATATCAACAGTGCCCAAGTTAAGAAACCATGACCTAGAGTAGTTGTTCTCGAACTTTAGCCATCAGAACCACGTGGTGGACATGGTGAAAACACAAATTGCCCTAATATTTCTAACTTATTAAATGGGAGGTGGGGCTCTAGAATTTGCTTTTCTGAGAAAAGCCTTGATGTAGCTAATGCTACTTGTCAGAGAACCACATTTTGAGAACAATTACCTTGACTTATCACTTCAATATAACCACTCATAAAATCCTATTCTCTTTTATATAAGATATAGCGTATTTACAATCACAAATGTAATGTCTACCCTCCTTGCTAGATTCAATACCCAATTAAAGCAAGGGCAAAGTCTGTTCAGTTCATCACTGCTTCTTTACATAACAGCATTCAAATTGTCAGTGAATAAAAGAATATATTGAATGTAAGTGTTTAGAATACAACTAAAACACTCCAAAGTCTAGGAGTTTGAAATTTGAAGAGCATTACCTTTACAGAACAACAGCAAAATGCTTGTTAGTCATAAATTTTTGTATCAACAGATAAAAGTATGGAAGTGTCACATTTACTACTGCTTGTAAATCTTGTGACATGAAGGTTGGAAATATCAACCAAATGCTCAAATTGTTTTAAGCCTTGAAGATTTCACTTTAAATTTTTTTAAAATTTATATTAGAGAGAGAGGAAGAGAGAAAGAGTGATAAAAACATGAATTTATTGTTCCAATTATTCATGCATCTACTGTTTGGTTCTGTATGTGCCCTGACTGAAGATTAAACCCACAACCTTGGTGTATCCAGACAATACTCTATTGACAACTAAGTTCATAAGATTCACTTTAGAATATGTATACAAGTCATTGATGGTATCAAAAATCATGTGAATATCTAACTCAGATTCACTAAATCAAAGAAAGTACTTATTATGACATATTGTTAGTTTTTAAAATTTTTGTTAGCAAGAATGTAAAATAAAAAAGGTAAGCTAAAAAAATAGTAAAATAGTTTATAATACAAACCAATGTGCTCAACCCTTGTTAAACCCTCCCTTTATCCAGACAGTATTATCCCTAGTTTTCTAACCCTGTATTCTCAGGTAAAACTAAAGCCACATGTGTACAGAGTGTGCAAGAGAACTCATCTTTCACAAATAATTAACCAAATGTTGATAATTCTGGCAAGTGTTAATTTTTCCCCCTTACCTTTGTCTCAATTATAAAAGCATTTTGAGGAAAGAAAGAAGTCTTGGATAATAGCTTATAATATAGTTGAAAGAGATACATTCAAACAAGACAGACTGCATTTAGTAATTTTTTAGATTTGTGTTCAATTTAAAACTTAGTATCTCTCAGTAATCACCAAATAGCATCTTTATAGTCTGTCTTCTATTTTGTAATCGCACACATTCAAGTAATCCAAAAAGTCCTCCAAATTGCTCTCCTTGCTCTCTTACAAATATTAAGCAATACTCCACTGAACATTACAGAAAAAAATCTGACTCCAGAAAATCAAGATTTACGCAAACACAGAAACACATTCACAATAACACCTAGAAACACATGCGCACACACGCACACACAGCTATGGTCCAGTTGTGCTCATAAGATTGAAATAAAAATGAAAATCTAGAGTAGTAGCCAGTCAAGCGGCCTGGTCAAAGTCTTGCTGTTAAGAGGCAGAAGCACTAAACTTAGTTACAATAAAGGACTTGGATTTTGATGTTTGTACAAGGCAGAACTTGTACAGACATTACTGTAAAAGATTATTGCATTAAATCTAAGACTTTACAGCAGTGTAAGCCTCATGAAGAAGAAATCTTCACATAATAGTGGCCAAGACAGGGAAACAACCAAAATGTCCCTTGATAGAGAATTGGGTAAAGAAGAAGTGGTACATATACACAATGGAATACTACTCAGCCATAAGAAACAATGACATATCGTCATTTGCAAAATATGGATAGACCTTGAGAACATTATACTGAGTGAAATAAGTAAATCAGAAAAAGCTAAGAACTATATGATTTCACACATAGGTGGGATATAAAACTGAGACTCAAGGACGTAGATAAAAGTGAAGTGGTTCCCAGGGAGATAGGGTTGGGAGGAGGGGAGTAGACAGGGACAATACGCTGATGGAAAATGATTTGACTTTGAGTGATGGGCACACAACACAATCAACAATTCAGATGCTAAAGAAATATTTACCTGAAACCTATGTACACTTATTGACCAGTGTCACCCCATTAGATTTAATTTTCTAAATAAAATTAAAATAAAAAACAATGCAACAGGCCCTGGCCGGTTGGCTCAGTGGTAGAGCGTTGGCCTGGCATGCAGGAGTCCCGGGTTTGATTCCCGGCCAGGGCACACAGGAGAAGCGCCCATCTACTTCTCCATCCCTCCCCCTCTCCTTCCTCTCTGTCTCTCTCTTCCCCTCCCGCAGCCAAGGCTCCATTGGAGCAAAGTTGGCCCAGGCACTGAAGTTGGCTCCATGGCCTCTGCCTCAGGCGCTAGAATGGCTGTGGTTGCAACAGAGCAACACCTCAGATGGGCAGAGCATCACCCCCTGGTGGGCATGCCGGGTGGATCCCGGTCGGGTGCATGCAGGAGTCTGTCTGACTGCCTCCCCGTTTTCAACTTCAGAAAAATACAAAAAAAAAAACCCAAAAAAAACAATGCAAGAATCTATGAAGAAGCTTGTCTTAATCCAGATCTCAGAAGGATTCAGGTCAAGACAAACTTAATCATAGTACTCATTTACTCCAAACAGGTGGAAGTAGTTTATTAGAAGAGATGATCGTTCAACTGACATCAAATTGCAAATAAAAATATATTGGTCACATAGAAGATTCTCAACTTTATCCTTCCCAATTTTATACAACAGTATATATCTGATCTATATACTATCAGATCCCACATCTGGTACTAATATGAAGCCACATGAATCACAGCATTTGAAAGTGCCTGGCTGGAAGTGTATGTTCCTATCTCTGCATTCACATAGCATAAGTAGTACAACATAAGTAGTACAATGCTAAGTGGATCTTAGCATTGCCTTTATTTTCTACTCTATTTTTTTTTCTGGTAACTAACTTTATAATTTTATTTTACTGGCATTGGCTTTACTAGTTATCTCAAATTATTTTTGGAGTTAAAATAAGAAACTGACTTATGCCTGATCAGGCAGTGGCACAGTGGATAGAGCATCGGACTGGGAAATGGAAGACCCAGGTTCGAAACCCCAAGGTCGCCAGTTTGAGTGTGGGCTCATTTGGTTTGAGCAAGGCTTACCAGCTTGAGCCTAAGGTCTCTGGCTTGAGCGAGGAGTCACTTGGTCTGCTATGGCCTCCCGGTCAAGGAACATATGAGAAAGCAATCAATGAACAACTAAGGTGCCACAACAAAGAACTGATGCTTCTCATCTCTCTCCCTTCCTGTCTGTCTGTTCTTATCTGTTCCACACTCTGTCTCTCTGTCTGTGTCAGAAATAAATAAATAAATAAGAAACTGACTTATGAAATAATAAAATATACAAACACTAAATTATAAAGTAAAAAATATAGATAAAAGTAGAACATCTCTTTAAAAGGGAAAGAAATGAATAAAATAGAAAAATAAAGCTCTATTGTGGCTCATAGAGTTGAATATGTCATTGAACTTACTGAAAACCAGTGTAAGCAAAAAAAAAAAATGTCTGTCCAATAATCTTTATTATCTTAATGAAATAAATATATATTTTTTTCTTTTGGAAAGAAAATGTTTTGTCACTAAAATCATTTTTAATGTAAAATGGAAATATCATACACACACAATTACCTATCTCTTTTTTTTTTCATTTTTCTTTATTAATTGATTTGAGAGAGAGAGAAACATCAATTTGTTGTTCTACTCATCCATGCATTCATTGGCTGTCTCTTGAACGTGTCTGACTGGGGATTAAACCCACAACTTTGGGTTCATCAGGACAACACTCCCACCAACTGAGCTACCTGGCCAGGGCTACCTATCTCTAAGTAACAAATTCCTCCAAGAGAGGTAGTTTACTTCTTGGGTATAATGATAAGGGAAAAAAGTGATGTTCAAAGGAAATACTTGATTCACAAAATCAAAAGTTAGAATAAGAAGTACCTAAAGTAGTCTTTTGGAAAATGTGCAACTACTACTGTAAAAATCCAAACCAGTAAGTCTGCCATTTAAGAGTGGAAACTCAGCATAGAACCAGGATTTAGAAGGACAGCATAAGTTTCTAATATGGTCTAAAATGTTTATCAAGCTTCATCTCATTTCTCCTTTTATAAAATTTGGTCTACAGATTTTATGTCCTTAAATGGAATTTATTTCAGATCTTCAAAAACAGAGCCATTTTGCACTAAACTCAGAACAGCGATCTGGATAAATATATACATTGTAGTTTATATTTTATTTAAGGTTAATAAATAAAATCATTCTGCCCAACTGTTTGAAAAACCAGATAATATTTTAATAAGAATTTCATTTCTGTCTAATAATTGCCACCTCAGAAAAAGACAAAGGAATCTAGTTCAGGTAAATTGAATTGCATTCCTTAAAGCCCTGAATAAAACTGAAGTTATTCAAATGCAGAAAAAGTTTCTGAAATTGTTTTGTTAGCTGTGTTTTGTAGTGTATTTTCCTCAAGACAAAAATATTTTCAGCATTTTGATTGTGATAAAATATAACATAAACTTTCCCTTGTAAACAACATTTAAGTGTTAACTTCCTTCACATCATTGGCAACCATAACCACTGTCTGTTTCCAGAAGTTGTTCATCAACTCAAAGTAAAACTCTGTACCCATTAAACATAGTTTCCCATTACTCCCTGTCCCCAGGACCTGGAAACTACTATACTACTGTCCTATGAATTTGACTGTTTTAGGTACTTTGCCTGGCATAATACTTTCATCTTTTTTTTTTCTTCAAAATTCATCCATCTTGTAAACATGTATCAGAATCCCACTGCTTTTTAAGGCTGATATTCCATGTATCATTTTTGTCCATTTTTTTAGTGACAGTTTTATAATACTACCAAAACAGTCATTTATTTCCGTCAAACTTCACACCTTTTTTCTATTAAACGAACTTAAACATACTAGAGATATTGTTAGTGTGTGCCACACACTGTAGAGCAAGCTGTTGTTTACTACATGATTAAGGTGGAGGACACTGGGTTATGAATATTTACGTTGCCATCTGCTGACCCATCCGGCATCATTTCTAGTTATAAAAAACACCACAGAGACGTTTGAGATAGTAGTAATCATAAATAACTTAATAGTAAAGCTTTGTTTACCAATCTGAACTCTCAGGTACAGAAACTGCTCTGCTCTCTTAGACTCAAGCTAGATCTATAAACACACTTCACTTCACTTACACAATTAATGTAATTGAAGAAGGTTGTTTTCTAATCACTTCCACTATGCTTGGCATCCATAGACTCCCATTTTTGAATCTATGTCATGATTTGAAATCTCCAGGGAATTCCAGTTCCTTGGGCAATAAATACTATACTCCAAATAAGTAGGAGGCAGAAGAAAGTGTCTGGGCACAAGATAAAGCTGGGTAGAGCTCTAGGCCACAGCATAATCTGCTCTAAACATGCAAAAATTGGCAAAAGATATTATTTTCCTAACAGGTGGACACCTACGTAAGTGGCTCGATCAAAGGGCGGTTTGCCTTTGGAAAGGGGCTACACAGCAGAAACAGCCAGGTCTCCTGCCTTCTACACACCAGAAGAGCGTAACTCACTAACAGGCTCCACGGAAACAGGCAACGGCTTATCTAATTTGGAGTCAATTCGAACATCATCTTTTCCATGAAAATTTTCATCAGATGGAATCATGTAGGGAACTGGATTAGATGACATTTATGATTCTAAAAAGTACATACTTTTGGTACATAATTATAAATAAATATATTCTGACTTAATTCATGAAGTCATGTGTTTAATAACCAGTATAACCCTTTGCTTCTCTTAGACAAAGAAAGTATTATATATTTTGTGAAATCATCATACCTAACTGATTATCGAACCTAAAATTTGTAGTGATTGTCAGTTAGCAGAATAAATTACTGTTATTTTGGGAGAAAACATTATTAATTGAACTGAATACAGTTCATTTAGAAAGTCCTTCACTAGATCCTAATCCTTGTGCATACCAACTGAATGAAAGTTCAGAACTAAAAAACATTAATTTGGACAAATGACTTTCCATGTTTTTAAAACTCTCCAAGTCTTGATTTTTCTCTTTTCCATTTTTCTTATTTTTTTCAGTACTCTCCCTTTCTTATCTCCAGGTGTATCCAAATGTAAAAAACATTCCAAGGCTCTCAATGGGCTTTAATAAATGCTGTTTAAAGTAGTTGATATAGCCTGACCAGGCGGTGATGCAGTGGATAGAGTGTCGGACTGGGATGCAGAGGACACAGGTTTGAGACCCCGAGGTCGCCAGCTTGAGCACAGGCTCATCTGGTTTGAGCAAAGCTCACCAGCTTGACCCAAGGTCGCTGGCTTGAGCGCAGGCTCATCTGGTTTGAGCAAAGCTCACCAGCTTGGACCCAAGGTCGCTGGCTTGAGCAAGGGGTTACTGGCTTTGCTGAAGGCCCACGGTAAAGGCACATATGAGAAAGCAATCAATGAACAACTAAGATCTCGCAACAAAAAACTGATGATTGATGCTTCTCATCTCACTCCATTCCTGTCTGTCTGTCCCTCTCTCTGTCTCTGTAAAATAAATAAATAAATAAATAAATAAATAAATAAATAAATAATTGATATAATCTATCTATTATCTGAACAATGATGGGTTCTGCCAATGACTCTGTCAATGATCTAAAATCAGGTGTTTCTAATTGAGACTTACAACCTACCACTTAACTCAATGCTTTAATAATTATATCACACAAGCATTCTGACATATTGTTTATTTAAGTTATGCTCAATAACATTTATAAAAATATATTAAAATAATCTATTTACAATTTGTCTCAAGATCAAAAACAGTTAATCACATCAAAATTGTAAGCATTTACAGCTAAATTTTTAGATAGGAATTCAAACCAAATACCATTCATTTTATTCACTGCACGTAGTTTATATGTAATGCTGAAAACAAAGGTAAACTCATGGAATACATTCAACATGTCACTGTAGAATGATCACTTCTCAAATGAGATTACAGATTTTTATTATATTTCTAAACTGAATGTATTCATTTTATTTTGTATTACAAAAGATTTTTTATTGATACCTCTAAAAAAATTTGTATTGCCCTAATGTCTTCATTACCTGAGCTGTTCCATAAAAACAAACAAAAAGTACTGTCACTTCCAATAACATGTGTCCAGCTGCTTTTACTTAAAAAACATAAAATGCATCTGCTAAATAAGAGGAACCCTAGAATCTCATCAATTTTAATATTTTACATCTTATTTCTTACAGCTTTTGTCCATCAGTTTTCCCTTTGCTTAAGACACAATGATGTTATGCCTTTCTCATTTTTATCCATTTATCTAGAATGTCCATGTCCCTTGAAAACTCAGCTTGGTATCACTGCTAACATATATAGTCCCACATTTATATTTTTTACTATTCCAAAAAATTCCCTTTACTTTCTTGTAAACTCAGTTACATCAAAAGAATATACAGGCAGTGCCCACTTTATACATAGTACATGGGACTATAGAAATGTTCATAATCTTTGAACTTACATACATATCTTAATAATCAATAGGAAAATTATGATTGTTGTGTGGTCTTTGAAAAAAATTCAAAACACTAAGAACTCTCTTCTTATTGGTTACAAATATAGGAGAAAATAAAAGAAGTAGTAAAACTAGTATTTATTTAGGGTGATGTATTTAAAACATATGTAACATTGAGGTTTAAAGGTTTTTTGTTTATTTTTTTGTTTTGTTTTGTTTTGTACTGTTTTGCCATGAACTCATTAAGAATATTTTGAACAATGCTTGCCATTTTTTCTCATTGTATAATTTAATGATACAATATATCTTTTCTATGCCCTGGTGAATTACCATACTCCTTTCTGTTTGAACCTGCTTCCAACAATTTATCTTTTGTGCTTTAAATATTATGAAAAATCTCCGACAGTTTCTTCAGTGTGTTTTTCAGGCTGTGTCACTTCCACTGGGACACCTTCGTTTGTTTTGTCCAAAGCCACTTTCCTTATTTATGCAAATCAGTTTCCTTCACTGAGTTCCTCTGTCTTCACATCTGGAAACACTTAATTGGCATTGATGTCAACATTTCTACATCCACTGTTTCTGGTACAATATCATTTATATTCCATTCAATGTTCACTTCAAGCTTTATCACTTTTCATTTGTTCAATGCACTTTTTATCATTACCGGCATTTTCTTCTTTTGATTATTTATTTTTGTAAAATGCCATATGGGTTCATCAATTCGACACAAGGAGGCAACAACACCACTATATGCTTTGACTTTCTGTGAACTGAATAAGTGACATCTCTTATTCACAGACTGTGACGTAGTAATGTGACTGGTCACTGATCACGATGCACATGTTTTATTTAAATAAAGATCTGAGGACTGGAAAGCTAGCAGTAAAATTTGTATGTTATGCAAATTATACCCAGCTCCACAGTAACTAAAATTTGAGCCATGCTGTTTAGCTAATCCATGGAAACTAAATTCATGCATATCAGAATTTTATAAAAGAGGACTAACTCTCTGTGTGTGTATGCATTCCAACATTTGTGTGTTTGTGTTTTGTGCCAGAATAGTTACTTAAGCCAGTCTTCTGTTGGAAATAGAACTTTGGGAACTCTTGGTCTCTTGCCTCATACTTATTTAGCTGATCCAAACACTATCAGCAAAGCTGCTTTCCTCTAATTGAATACATCCAATAACACTTGTCTTTAAATAGGTGCTTCTCCCTAAGAATTAAAATTGTACTTTTTTTTTCAGCAAATTAAAAATATGAACTAAAAAAAATTTATTTCTTTAAAATCAACTCAATTCAAAATACTTTAGTTATTTATTATGTTTTTGAAATAAGAATGTAATACATAGCCTCAAAACTCGAGTTTCCAATATCTCTTAGAAGATATGACCAAAAAAATAAAATTAATAATAAACAATTAAACTATATTAGAGGCAAGTATTTAGCTAGAAAATATATAATATATTAACATAAAAATATTATACATTATATGTTTTATTAATATAATAATATGATATACATATATATTTCTGACCATCAACCTAAGTGATGACCAAAACCAGCTGGAGCCTGGGTTCAAGGGACGAGTGGTCAGTTCTACAGGCTGGGTTTAAAAGATAGGTGCAAAAGGACAAAAGGTTAAAAAAAGGTCTGATCAAGAAAATGGCCCTGAGCAAAGTTATGAAAAATGAATTAGTGCTTATCAAGTAGCTAAAAGAAAGTGGGCTGATTCAGGGAGACAAAGCCATAAGAAAAAAGGTTAGCCTGCTTTTTCAAACAAAGGCAACTAACTACTCTTCTCCCTTCCTGCACACCCCTCGGGCATTATGTCATCATTATGTTTGCACACCCTTCCCTTCAAAATTATCTTGGATGTTCATTTCAAACAACTCACATTTGTATACATCTAGAGAAGAAAATGAAAAAGTTAATAAGGAATTACTTGTGCCCAAATATATAATGCAGTATTAACTACAATGAAATAATAGTAAGATAATAATAGCTAACACTAATCAAGCAGCTAAACACACCACTAAACACACACACATACACAATCGTATTGGATTTTCTGAGCAACTCTTTTGACAGCATCATTTTTAGTCTGACAACACTGAGTAACTTCCTGAAGATTTGGAAGCCAACCAATATGCTTATACATAGTTAATTACAGACATGGCAGAGATTCAAACCTACGTTTATATACTTTTAGAGTCTGAGCTCTTAAACACTTGGCCACACTGCCATAGAAATTCACTAAAATTTGAAATCCAATCAATGTCTTGGCTCAGAATAGAACATGATCCCAAATACTTCAGATTACACTTGTAGAGCATGTGTTCTCATTTTAAATGATCTCCATAGAGCTTCTCTGCTAAAAATATCACTTTATGTGCTTTATTGGGGGGGGCAATAAAGTTAAATGAGGGTTCCTTTTTCTCTACAATCTCTTCAACACTAGTTGATAACAGTTTCTGCCAGGCATGAGGTGGTAACCCACTGTGGTTTTGATTTGCATGTCCCTAATAGCTAGTGATGGTGAGCATTTTTTCATACAACTGTTGGCCATTTGTATTTCTTCTTGGGAAAAGTGTTAAAGTCCTCTGCCCATTTTTTAACTGGATTGTTTGTTTTGTGTTGACTTGTATAAGTTCCTTATATATTTTGGTTATTAACCCTTTATTAAAACTGTTGTTTGCAAATATCTTTTTCCCTTTGGTTGGTTACCCTTTTGTTTTGCTGGTAGTTTTTTTTATTGTGCAGAAGCTCTTTAGTTTGATACAGTCCCATTGATTTTTCTTTTCTTTTTTTTTTTTTTTTTTTTTTTTTTTTTTTTTGGTGACTGAGACAAGGGTGGGTGACAGGGACAGACAGACAAGAAGAGAGATGAGAACCATCAATTCTTCATTGCAGCACCTTAGTTGTTCATTAACTGCTTTCTCATATGTGCTTTGACCGGGGGCTATAGCTCAGCGAGTAAACCCTTGATCAAGCCAGTAACCTTGGGCTTCAAGCCAGAGACCCCACACTCAATCTGGTGAGCCCTTGTTCAAGACGGATGAGCCCGTGCTCAAGTCGGCAACTTCAGGGTTTTGAATCTGGGTCCTCCACATTCCAGTCCAACAATCTATCCACTGCGCAAATGCCTGGGCAGGCCCATTGATCTCTTTTTGTTTTTTACTTCCTTTACCTTTGATATCAAATTCATAAAATCTTCTTTAAGACTAAGGCCCATAAGTTTAATACCTAAGTTTTATAACATAGGTTTTTATTTACTCTGGTCAGGTCTGTGTTTTTGTTGTTCTTGCTATTGCTGTCTAATACCTACAGTGTAGTCAATAGATACATTATACTATCACCATCACCCAAATACATATTAGATATTAATATTTTTCAAAGTCCCTCAATATTTATTATTGCACCTTATTTCTAAGGCAAACTGACCGGCTTATTAAAAAAGAGAACCACCTTCCTCTCTGACAATCAAAAATGCCTCCCAACATTGTTCGATGTCACCTTAAATGCAAAACTGTTTCCTGTTGTAAGCACTAACTTAAAAGATATATACACACACAAACACATGCACTTGCATATGCCTTTTAAATAAGGCCCCCTCAAAAGTAATTCAAATGGCATCAAGTACACAAAATTAAACTGCAAACATGTCTATTCATCAATTATCTATGGCTCACTAGAAGGAATGGTCCCTCTACATTATCAAGTCTAATACCCTAATGTCACAGATGAGGAAGTTAAGACCTGTTTTTGTTCAATGGCTTTTCTACAGTCCCTCATAAAGCTAAAACGTAGCAAAACCAGCCAGCTAAACCTTTCTATAATATTTACATATATCTTCCTCATTCAAAATCAAGTCTTTAATTACAAGTATTATTTCCTAGAAAAATAGAGCCCCTCTATTGACTCAAATTTTAGCAAAATCTGTAACAGTGTAAATAAAAGACAAGTGAACTGATGAGGCCTCTCATATGCTGAGTATTCCAGCTCACATAATTAAGTATACTTGTCCATAGACTTGATATTTGCTGAGGAAAAGCAACTGACAGACAACAGTCAACTCCAGGATAGAAAACTGAGTGCAAATGGTGAATACACTGTCTAAAACCCCATTTTCACTTAGGGGTGTTTTGTCTGCTTTTCTTTTGGAGTATGAGGGATTTATACGGCTTTGATTATTACTCTTACAAGCCTCATTTTTTTTTAGAATAAAATATATGGGTTTCCTGCTCAGCTTTGAAAACAGCTTACTTGCCTTATTAGTAATAATTCTGACAGTACTCTAATCAAATTCTAAATCCAGCTTCATAGACATCCTGCAGTAATGAAGACTCAGAATACTAATGTTCAAAATGTAGTTTACATGAATATTTAGGCAGTTACAAGTGCCTGCTTATCCTATTTTTATTTATTTATTTTTTGTCACCACCATAATTAAATTTATTTTCCCAAAGGCACTAATGTAGCTGGAGGTGCAAAGTCATGATGACATTGAACAAGATTTGCTTTCTTCTAGTTCTTGTCTTATTTTTAAATTTTTATTCCAAGAAGGGAAGAGAAAATCTAGGCCCTAGAATGGAGGGTCAGTACCCAGAGTATGTGTATTTGCAGCAAGTTAGGTCACAGACCCAACTTGATCTGGTTTGGCCACCAAAGTGTTGGAGACCATCAGTAAATATGATTAGCATCATGGAGAGCTCAAGGCCTTTGGAAGAGTAAAACATTTGTTGTGATTTTTCTGTATCATTTAGAGTCCCAGTCCTAAAGCTGTAAGGAGCCATTGTTTGTCTATTCCCCACCCAGAGAGCACTGGACTCAGGCAGAACGGTTTAGGTAGAACCTTCACTACATCACTTCAGTATCAAACTTCATTCTTCCAAGCCAGGTGTACTTTGTACATAATCTACATCCTGACCTACTAGTAAACAGAATGTTTTGTTGGGGCTCCTGATTCCATATGTAGTAATCCTGTGGTAGGGTCACTGACTCCACTATACTTACTGGCCTTTTATCCCTGGGTCCCTTTATGCCTACCCCTGGTCACGCAAACCCATGCCCAGGTGCTAGTATTTGTGTTTCTCCAGGATGAGTGATATTCATGGACTTGTCCCTTGGCTCCTGAAAGCTTCCCCTCCTTTGGTGGGTCCCTTAGATCTCTACGCACATGCTGTCTAATACTATCACAACATCCCTGGATCCTTTTCTTATGCAGGATATTAGTTCATGAAGAATCGCAGTGAACTGGCATGAAGAATAGCCCTAAATCTTTACTATTTGATGTCATCTGATTTTCATTCCCTTAAAAAGCTAGTATGTATTTGTTTAATCAACCTAACATAATGTTCCCGGCAGAGTTTGCATGCAGACTGGAACTTAATTAATGAGACAGAAAAAATGTATGCCACTTTACTCCAGTATGTTTCATTTAAGTTTTCAGAGTAACTGCCCCCTGTAAAAAGAAGAAAAAAAAAGTGTTCCCATTTAAGTCTTTCTTGTAAAATAGTCTGAATGCAAGAGTCAAGTGAGCAGTAAAGCAGAGAGCAATCTGTTCATCTCCCATTTCAAGGATCTTGGCCATGTGCTATCTTTATTAAGTCGGATCTCAAAAGAACGCCATTCTTTAAAAAACACTGCCTGAGGCTTTCCAGTTAGAAAATCCTCTAGAAAATGAAAACATGGGATAATCAATTTAGCTGTTGATTCATACATGTTGTAAAGGAAAGATGTTTTCTAATTTATTTCTATTACAACATGTTAAATTGTTTTGTTGTTTACTATTGTTTTATTTTTGGTAAATAGTTGAATTCTACAAATACTTGAAAATTTTGGTTGACAAATACCTTTAAAATCTACCTAGAGGAAGAGGAGTCACAAAGTTACTGTTATCCACATTTTTTATTGTTAAATCATCTCATTTTCCCTATCCTACATTAATAAAGAAAAATATTATGCTTGGTCCTGGACAGTGACTCAGTGGATAGAGCACTGGCTTAGCATATGGACATCCTCGGTTTAATTCCTGGTCAAGGCACATGTGAGAAGCGACCATCTGCTTCTTTCCTCCTCCCTCTCCCTCTTCTCTCCCTCTTTCTCTCCCACAACTAATGGCTCCAGTGGTTTGTGCATGGCCCTGAACACTGAGGATAGCTCTCCTCAGCCTCACACACTAAAAATAACTCAGTACTTGAGCACTGGCCCCAGATTGTGTTGCTGGATGGATCCCAGTTAGAGTGCTTATGGAAGTCTGCCTCACTGTCTCCCTTCTTCTCACCTTAAAAAAATACTATGCTTGTGTTTGTGTGTGTTTCATAATGTTTTACACTAATTTTCTATTGTCAATTACTAAGCATGCTAAAAGAAACCCTGACCATAGATATGATATTTTAAAGATCTTAGAACTGTCTAGTCCAGGAACTTTTCCAGTATGTGAATCCTGATCTGTAGTAATTCAGTTAAAACTAAATAGCAAGCATCACTTTGTGAGACAATTAATTTCACCAGTAGACAGATCTGGTAATTACTAGAGTATCTTTCCTTAATTCAAAACCAAATCTACCATCCTCTTAACCTCCAACTGCAAGGCTGAGTTTATTCATTTATTTCATTTGTTTTCTACAAGGCAGTATATCTTTAAGTACTGAAAAAAGATCTATGCAGCTCTTGTGCCCATGCTTTTTATTTCTAGACCTCTCCAACTAAATGCTTTCTTCAACCCTTTGTCACATAGAGTGTCATCATTATTCCAGACACACTCCTCTGAACATGGTCCAAGTTGTTTAAGTATATATTTAAAACATGAAAAGAACTGAACACAGCCCTAAAGTGAAGGGAAGGTAATGACCAAGTGGACCCAGTGAAGGTTTTAGACAATACTGAGGCTGGGGAAGTGGGCATATAAGAGAGTGGCTTAGTAAATACTGATTCAAATTATAAAATATGCATTAGTTTTTAAAAGTCCCAGAGACACTACAGATATATCATTTGACTTCTATTAATATGCACATAATATAAATACCAGTGTTTTTTGTTGAGCTCTTTTTATATGCTAGACAGCATGGAACTAAATTTTTGGACATTATATTATACACTTTAAGCTTCATTACTAGTCAATTTTATGATCACAACTTTCTGCCTATTGTTTATTTTTTCCAAACATTATATTTATGCTGGCTTGTTGAATCTTATGTATCCTTGTAAACCTTAATATTTTTTTCAAATAAAGTAAGGAAATGTATTAATAAATTCAATTCAGTTTAAATATCACATAGCCCCAAATAAGAAAAGCAAATGCATGTATAAAATATTTATTTTATTTATTTCAAAAGTTATATTAGGATTTGTGAAGGAAACCTAAAATGTATAAAGAAAATTTAAAATTTTCTCCCTTATTTACAAGAATTTAATTCACACAAATAATCACCAAGTTTAACATATATCATTTCAGTTTCTTTTATACATATTTGCTTTCTTCCTTCTATACATTCACCAACCCTTCCTAGTTCTCCCTTTGTTTTTCTTACCTACTTACCAACCAATCATCTAGCTCTTTTGTCTTGTTACATACATGTACTTCCTTTTTTAAGCAGAATAATATTATATTATAAGAAGCTACATACTATTTTAGGCACTTTATTATTTTCAGAATGTTAGTTTTATTTCACTGGCATAAATAATGTAAGAAATATGATTTTGAAGGTTCCTGGAAGTGACATTGATACTTCTAAGCTTGCATATTCAAATGAGCTGCAATATTAGATTATCCACTCCCCTAAAAAAGAAACAAAAAACAAACAAAAAAAAACCAAGGTAAAAATTATACTTTTCCAAAGAGTATACAATAGTGTTTTCATCATACGCATTCTGTACCTATGGAAATAATATCTCTACATTCTTAATCAGTCTTAAAGTGCTCCTGTTTTCTGACAATATTTTGTTATCTCAAGATCCTCTACAATTCACTACATGGATGGAAGATTAAGGTCCCTCCCATATTTATTGATGACTCTAGTCAAGGTCTCAGAAAAAGATGTGGCCTGCAGGAAGCCCTTGGTGCTAAAATAATTTCCCCTTCCTTCAGCACAATCCCTCCCCTTCTAACAGTGAAGACAGAATAAAACTAGTACTGATGAAAGACAGAGAATCTTTATTTTGTTTTGTTCTTGGTAACAAATTTTTAAGGAACAGAGTAAATAATTTCTAGAGGTTTTAGCAGGAGAGGAAAGATGTTCATGACAGTCACCATATTCGGTGTTTATTATCATAAGAATTTGAGTTTAATTTTAAATTCATTTTAAACACCTAGAGCAGTTTCTAGTTACACACATATTCCTCTAACCACCCTTTATTTATGTCACATGCCATCTCATTCAATATGGAAAACTCATTTCTCCTCTCCTGAAAGCCATCAATTACATAATGGGATAAAGCTCTTAGAAGCCAGCAGTTTCTGGCAAATTTCAGTTTCACCCAAAGCCCTTCTTCTATTGTGTCCTTTGCTCTCCTTGGAAATTAGTGTTGGGACTGTTTTCTAGCAAAGCATGGCTGTATTTCAAAGGACAAAATCTTCATCCTCCATTCCCCAACTGTAACACTTGTCCTTTCCAGTCAGTTGAATATGTGCATACTTTGCTTCCTAGTCATGTCAGGTAATCTGAGTGCCCCTACAAATTAGCCCATCAGTGCAGACACAACACAATCCCCTTCTACAGATGATTATGGAAACTATTAATCAGAACCCCAAATCATTTAATTTGGCTTTAGTAATAAATAATATGGCTTTTGTCTTAATGATTGATGTCAATGAAACCAAGACTGAGGTCTTAATTATTATATGAGTCAGCTACCTCCTTTTTTGTCATTAATGCATTTCTTTAATCTACAACTTATATAGAAAGAGATAATAAATGTAAATTAAAAGTTAAAATACTAAGGCACATTCCTTCTATATATTCAATTTGTTGAGAATTTTTAACATTAAAAGTATATTAGATTTGTCAGCCTGACCAGGCGGTGACACATAGGATAGAGCATCAGACTGGGACACAGAGGACCCAGGTTTGAAACCCCAAGGTCGCTGGCTTGAGCACTGGCTCATCAACTTGAGTGTAGGCTTGTTGGCTTGAGTGTAGGATCAGATATGACCCCACGGTCACTGGCTTGAGCCCAAAGGTCGCTGGCTTGAGCCAAGGGGTCACTCGCTCTGCTATAGCCATTACCTCTAGCCCCCATCAAGACACATATGAGAAAGCAATATATAACTAAGGTGCTGAGACGAAGAATTGATGCTTCTCATCTCTCTCCTTTCTTGTCTGTCTGTCCCTATCTGTCCCTCTCTCTGACTCTCTGCCTCTGTCAAAAAAAAAAAAAGTGTGCTAGATTTGTCAAATGTCTTTTCTACATCTATTAAATGATCACATGAATTTAATCCTTCGTTTTATTAATGTGATATATCACATTTATTGAGTTTTGAATGTTGATGAGCTTTGCATCCTCAGGATGAATCTCACCTGATCATTCTCTATGATCCATTTAATGTGTTCTAGAATGCATTGCTAATATCATTTTTAGAATACTTCCATCCAGATTTATTAAGGATACGGGCCTGTAATTTTCTGTTCTTATAGTGTCCTTAGCTGGTTCAGTATCCGTTCATACTGGCCTCATAAAATTAATTTGGAAGTGCATTTTCCTGTTCTATGTTTTGAAAGATTTTTAGAAGTATTGACATTAATTATTCTTCAAAAGTTTGCTAGAATTTACCTGTGAAGCCATCTGGTCCTGGGTTTTATTGGTCTGAAAGATAACTTTACAGGTCAAATATTCTTGTTGACAGTTTCTTTTTCCTCTGAGTTTTGAATACTCTTTGTCCTGGTCTGCATTCTTCTGCTGAGAAATCTGATAATTATCAGGAATCCCTTGCATATGATAAGTATTTTTTCTGCTTACAAAAGTTCTTCTTTGAATTTCATTGTTGAGAACTGAAGTTGTATTTAAGTTGACTCTGTTAGGATCTTTGAGCTTCATACACCTGGTGGCCTCACAGTTAGGAAATTTATAGTCATTATTATTGTTTTTAAAGTTTTTGTCTCTTTCTCTCTCTTCTCCTTTTGGGACTCCCATAATAAGAATGTTATTTTTTTTTATTGCGTTGCATACTTCAGATAGGCTTTTAACACTTTTTTTATTCTAATTTATTTTGTTCTCATCTGACTAGCTAATATCAATATATTTGTCCTCAACTTTGTAGATTCTGTCTTTTGCTTTTGAAACTGTTACTGAAACGATTGCATTTTTCATTTTAGTCATAGTATTCATTACTAAAATTTGTTTGCTTCTTTTTATGATTTCTATCTCTTTTTTTAACTTCTTGTTTTGTTCACACACTGTTCTTCTTGTGCACTCTCTTGAATCTTACTGAGCTTCCTTAAAATAGCAATTTGAAATCTTTTCATGTTACTTGCAGATCACCATTTCTTAGGGATTTGGTACTAAAATAATATTGTGTTCCTTTTTTTTTTTTTTTTTGTATTTTTCTGAAGCTGGAAATGGGGAGGCAGTCAGACAGACTCCCTCATGTGCCCAACCGGGATCCACCTGGCATGCCCACCAGTGGGCGATGCTCTGCCCCATCTGGGGCATCGCTCTGTTATGACTAGAGCCACTCTAGTGCCTGAGGCAGAGGCCCTAGAGCCATTCCCAGCGCCCGGGCCATCTTTGCTCCAATGGAGCCTTGGCTGTGGGAGGGGAAGAGAAAGACAGAGAGGAAGGAGAGGGGGAGGGGTGGAGAAGCAGATGGGCACTTCTCCTGTGTGCCCTGGCCAGGAATCGAACCCAGACTTCCGCACACTAGGCCGACGCTCTACCACTGAGCCAACTGGCCAGGGCCGTGTTCCTTTTTGAGTGTCATGTTTCCTTGTTTCTTCATTTCCCTAATTTAGCACTGATGTCTGTACATTTGCGAAAGCATTTACTTCTTCCAACTTTTTCAGACTGGCTTCAGTGTGTAAAGACTAAAGTAAATGTAGAAGAAAGGATACTGGGTGGACGGAGAGTAGTGTTTTTGTTCCTGGGACCACACAGCAGCATAGTTTCCAAGAAAGTTCATCAGCCAAGGTCAATATCAGAGCAGACTGTGGGGGTCTTCTGTAGTCAAAACGGGAGGTCCTTTGAATGGCAGTGGTGGCTAGAGCTATGGTTGTCCTCAGATGTGATGTCTATTAGGATCCTCCTATTCTCCTTGTGTGCCCAAGAAAGAAATTTCTAGTAAAGGAAATCCAACTTGGTGTCTCATGAGGCATCCTGGCACTCAGAACGGTAGCAGAGCAGGGGCTCTGGGATCAGGCGCCCACAAAACTACCATACTGTTTGTGTCCTGGGGTACAGGTGCACTTGCTAGGGCAGTAGTACTGGTTTCTAAAGCACAGAATATACAGATCTCCCAGGAAACAGGGTATGGGGGTCTGGGGTCCACACAGTGACTTAGGCTAGGAGGTGAAAAGGAGGCACAGCCATGGCGTGAACCTCAGGGTTCTGAATGACAGATTACAGTGGTAGTTAGGGCCAAAGGAATCGGGTATAACAGCAGTATGGGCAGAAGGTGTGGGTCAAAAACCCAAATGTGGCCCTGGGGGGAAGTTGCAGATAGCAACATCATGTCCTTAGTAGTGGCCTGTTAAAGACACATGTTGGACACAGGAACCCAGCTTCAGAACAGTGGAAGCACAGCCTGTAATGGTAGTCAGCACTAGGATCTAGGACCTGGGAGCAGGGCACAAAGTAGCAATGGCTGCCCTAATAATGCCCCAAAACACTTTTTATGTGCATCTTCTGTGTTTCTCACCTGTGACCTAAGACCTAGGGTAAGAAACACAGAAGATGCACCCTAATCCTGTAGATGGCGAGGATCCATGCATCCTAATCCTAGAAAGTTTGATAGTAGGGACCTGAGGGCATGTCTCACTATATTTGTAGCAACAGTTCTAGTCTGGGGAGCTGATGAATCAGAGGGGATTCTGTGCAGCTCCATGAGCTGGGATCAGCATTCTGGAAGACTATGGGAATCCTTGGTAACAAAGGTTGCAATAGTTCGCATCAATGAGGCTTGCTGGGGTTCTCTGTTCCCTGTTCCTTGTGACGTGAAATTCCTCTGAGGGAATTCCTCCTGGCAGCAATCGTCTCTAGCCTGGGGACCTTCTGCTCCAGCCTGGGGACCACTAGCTCCATAGCCTTTTTTTTTTCATGTTTCTTTCCTTGAGCTATTTTCCTGAGTGTGAAGTTGTTTATGTATTATATTTGTAGGGGAGACAAGCACAAAGACCTCTAGACCTTCCACTTTGCTGACACCACCTCTTGCTATATCCTCTAGTTCCCACCCCCACATTCTTATCTACTAAGAATTTATCTTGAATTCATCTTGATCCTACAGTAAGGGAGAAAAATGTGTGGTAAAATAGTAAGATTTTAGAATACAATAACATGAAATGTTTGAAAGCCATTAAGTTGGATATTCTAATTTTAACTAAGTATTTCATGGTAAATTAATATTTTCACACACAGACACACACACACATACTCACACCCTACTGGCTAAATTTAAAAACTACGGACACAGAAAACTCAAATCTTAACTATAGTAATAGTACTGCTTTTACCACATTGACAAGTGAACATTTAATTACATTTAGAGTTTTGTTTAACCATACTGGTCATTGGTTATTTTGGCTGTCTTTGTAAGAAATATTTCCTATTGTAATATCCCAACACTTGACTAGTTATGGCTATGGATAGAACTGAATAAGATGATATGGATTTCAGAGCAAACCCTGGTTAGATTATGGCTCATCAAGTCCATAATTTGGCACGTGGTGTCAGAGGGTGATGGTATCTGATAGTTGTGCCTGGTGAGTATGGCAGACCCAGAATGCAAATTACAAATGTGTTTTTAATCAGCTTCTGCCAAAGACTAACTCATATAAGTTAAGTATAAAACAAAACTAAGCAAATATAATGGGCACTATATGAGACTAGTGTACATTTGGACCTGTGTAAACTGACTACAGAGATATCTGTTTAATAGTATAATTAATTAAACCTCACTTTTATGCAAGATCCGAACCCTGACCAAGCTAGGCTACAGAAGCAAGAAGGGTTATTATGGGCAATATAGCCACAAGAAAATTATTGAACCGATAACACAGGATAGAATTTTTTATATATTAATCCTAAAAACCAAAAATAAAAATTAGCATTATGAGCTACTTGAACTCAGGGGCATTTTTCTAAGTATGGATGTTCCTATCAGGACCAAATATCAAGGACCATTTGGCTTGGACCAATATGTTCACAGATGATTAAGACAGAACCAAATTTCAAAGATCTTTTTGGTGTGGACCAAATGTCTCCATGGTCATTTTGGACAGAACCAAATATTCTGCAATTCTATATAAACATTCCTTGCAGATAAATATTATTATAATAAAACAAATACTCATCCTTCTCAAATGTTATTTTTTAGTTAGTGTCAGACAGCAATTCCATAAAGCACTGCCACTTTATTGTACAAGGTAATACTTTAATACTTCTTTCATTAAATGCTCCTTATGTAATTTATGCTAACATGTAAGCTAAAATTTAGTTAAATTGCTTTGAGACGTGCTTTTCCTAAAACAGCTTTCTTTGCCACTATCCCAGATCAAGCCATTCCCTTCCTTATCTCAGTTCTTTCCTCTGCAAAAGCTTTCCACAGATAGGGATGCTATCTATACAAATATCATTTTAAAGGCAGGACTTTGTTTTGCTTACTTATATTGCAGAAAACATGGCATGTGCCATTTTAAATATTTAAAAATCTTATTTCTTAACATGCTTCTGCAAAATAGTAGTTTTCTATATCAATAAAAATATCTATCCTGAATGTCTCTTTCCAAATTGAGTAGAGACCCTAGCCCTTTAGACTACTGAACACTTCATATGTGGCTCGTCTGAGCTAAAATGTACTTTAAGTACAAAATACAAACCATGTTTTAAATAATGCAAGATATATTTGTAATAGTAATTATTCTTATTATAGGATGAAATGCTAAAATTTATGAATTTAAATTTATTAGTTTAATTTTACCTATTTTCCTCTTTCTACAGTGATTACTGACAATTTCAACAGCATATGCTTGTATTCGTATCTTTCATTATATACCAATTGCAGAGCAGAATTCTACAGAAAACTCAGCTCGGATATTTTCAGGACAGTAGGTAGCTATACAATATAAGGGAACAGCACTGGAAGGAATTTCATTGTTTCAAAACTAAGTGATTAAAAAGTTTGCTAAATATGTAAATGAATCTAAGCAAATGGTCCCAACACTGAGAAGGTCATGGAGACATGAACAAACTTATTAAGCTTTAATCTATCCTCCCTTACTGAATTAGCACAATAGCTGAATTCTCATCACTGGAAATTATTTATTCTTTTCATTGTCAAAGTTTATTAAGGATATAAAAAAGTAGAGAAAGTCAGTCGTAGTTATTTACTGAAAACATATCGAGCCATACTCTTAATTTGTAAGGACAGAATGAAAGTCAGGAAAAATTAAGGTCCACAAGGTAGTACAGTTCCCATTCTTTGCAATATCAGTCTTCCAACAATTGTGCTTATCTGGAGTAAATTATTTTGTCCTCTGCTTCACAGAATGATGCACATTCTTACCACAAAGAAATATGCTACTGGCATCATCATACACATCTCTTACCTCAACTGTCAAGCTAAGATTGACCCCCAAACGGAATTGCTTTCTCAATGTCCTTGATTAAAATAAAAAATACTGGGGAAATAAAATAAAATAAAGAACTCTATGTTACCTGGTCTATAAATACCAATATAATATTAAGAAAGTTTCCATTTGGCCTCCCATAGTGAACAAACCTGGGGCAGACTGAGCTCACCTCAAAGTAACAGAACTCATTTAACAACTTTGAATCAACAATTTCCTTCTTAACATTCATTTGAGTTTGCTAAGGAATTTCCACAGAAGCTCACCACAGGGCAGCCACTTCTCATCTGCTTCAGGAAGAAAACCTAGTGAGTTGAAGACACTGCTCCTATCTCCTGATCGATAAAGGGCCTTGGGGTGGAGGCAGAACTTGAAATTTGCTGACAGATGGAAGGACATTTTGAAATAGAAAGCAGTCACTGAGTTTGACATCCTTACATTGTAAGAGATGTAAGAAAATTATGTATATATATTTAACTTAGTCCTCTCATGAAATTCCCTCTTATATGTTTCACTATCTACTTAAGTCTAATTGGTTCTGATTGATATAGACAATTCGATGTTGCTGAAGATCTAGAAATATATACAAGGAAAAGCTTCTTGTTGTTGTTGTTATTTTTAATTCAGTGAGAGGAGGGGAAACAGAGACAGATTCCTGCATGCACCTCAACTGGGATACATCCAGCAAGCCCACTAGGGTGTGAGGCTCTGGGGACATTGTTCCATTGCTCAGCAAATAAGTTCTTCTTAGCGCCTAAAACAGAGGCCATGGAGCCATCCTCAGTGCCCAAGGCCAACTTGCTCTGCCTGAGCCATGGCTGCAAGAGCGGAAGAAAGAGAGAGAAAGAGAGAAAGAGAGAAATGAGGAAGGGGGGGGGGGGGGAAGCAGATGGGCGTTTCTCCTATATGCCCTCACTAGGGACATTCACATACTGGGAGGATACTCTACCACTGAAGCAACCATCCAGGTCCCAGAAGAAAGTTCTTAATGTTAAGGACGTAATAAGGATTTCATAAATAATTGGTGAATTAAATGCAGCTGAGGAAGAGTGACAAATAAAAGTAACAAATTAAAGCTGAACCATAGCATTACAGACTAAAAATGTGACGGTTGTCCCTAGTGCTGGGGCAGCAGAAGAACTGTGTTTGCTATGGATTCTAATTTTAGACGAGCCTTGGAAAAAGGTTACAAACTGGGTCGTACTAACAGGAAAATTAATAATGTAGTTCTGCCGTTTATTTCCACCTACTACCATGACATCTCAGTACTCTCAGATTCATGTCTTATTCATCCGGTATTTTTTTTCTTTACCTTTTTTTAAAATTAATTTTAATGAGGTGACATTGATAAATCAGGGTACATATGTTCAGAGAAAACATATCTAGGTTATTTTGACATTTGATTATGCTGCATTCCCATCACCCAAAGTCCAATTGTCTTCCGTCACCAACTAACTGCTTTTCCTTGAGCACCTCCCCTCCCAAACCCCCTCTCTCTCCTACCCCGACCCCGAAACCCCCACACTCTTGTCCATGTCTCTGACTCTTATTTTTATGTCCCACCTACGTATGGAATCACATAGTTCTTAGTTTTTTCTGATTTACATATTTTGCTCAGTATAGTGTGAACAAGGTTCATCCATGTTGTTGTAAATGATCGGATGTCATCATTTCTTATGGCTGAGTAGTTTTCCATAGTATATATGTACTAGCACTATTTAATCCACTCATCCACTGAGGGACACTTGGGCTGTTTCCAGATCTTCGCTATTGTGAACAATGCTGCCATAAACATGGGGGGTGCATTTCTTCATTTCAAACAGTGCTATGGTGTTCTTGGGGTATATTCCTAAAAGTGGGATAGCTGGGTCAAAAGGCAGTTCGATTTTTAAGTTCTTGAGGAATCTCCATACTGTTTTCCACAGTGGCTGCACCAGTCTCCATTGCCACAAGCAGTGAAGGAGGGTTCCCTTTTCTCCACATTCTCACCAACACTTATTCTCTGTTCTTTGTTGATGAGCTTCATTCTGACTGGTGTAAGGTGATATCTCATGGTGGTTTTAATTTGCATTTATCTAATGATTAGTGTTGTTGAGCATTTTTTCATATGCCTATTGGCCATCTGTATGTCCTCTTTGGAGAAGTGTCTATTCATCTCTCGTCAATTTTTTCATTGGATTGTTTGTCTTCCTGGTATTGAGATTTACAAGTTCTTTATACATTTTGGTTATTGACCCCTTATCAAATGTACTGTCAAATATATTCTCCCATTGTGTAGTTTGTCTTTTTATTCTGTTCTTATTGTCCTTATCTGTGCAGAAGCTTTTTAATTTGATATAGTTCCATTTTTTTATCCTGTCTTTTATTTCACTTGCCTGTGGAGATAAATCGACAAATATATAGCTGTGCGAGATGTCAGAGAGCTTACTGCCTATGTTTTCTTCTAAGATGCTTATGGATTCATGGCTTATATTTAAGTCTTTTATCTATTTTGAGTTTATTTTTGTGAATGGTGTAAGTTGGTGGTCTAATTTCATTTTCTTGCAGGTAGCTATCCAATTTTCCCAACACCATTTATTAAAGAGGCTGTCTTTACTCCATTGTAAGCTTTTACCTCCTTTGTCAAATATCAGTTGGCCATAGAGCTGTGGGTTTATTTCTTGGTTCTCTGTTCTGTTCCATTGATCTATATGCCTGTTCTTATGCCAGTACTAGGCTGTTTGTGTACTATGGCCTTGTAGTATAACTTGATATCTGGAAGTGTGATTCCTCTCACATAATTCTTTCTTTTCAAGATTGCTGGGGCTATTCATGGTCTCCATTGGTTCGATATAAAGTTTTGGAATATCTGTACTATACCTTTGAAGTAAGTCATTGGTTTTTTAATCAGTATTGCACTAAATTTATAAATTGCTTTGGGTAATATAGACATTTTACTGATGTTTCTTCTTTCTAACCATGGGCACGGTATATACTTCCACTTGTTTGTATCTTCCCTGATTTCTTTTATCAAAGGTTTATAATTTTCCAAGTACAACTCTTTAATCTCCCTAGTTAAATTTATTCCTAGGTACTTTATTTTTTCGGTTGCAATAGTAAAGGGGATTGCTTCCTTAATTTCTCCTTCTGACAGTTCATTGTTAGTGTATAAAAATGCCTCTGATATCTGAGTATGAATTTTATATCCTGCCACCTTACTGAACTGATTTATCAGATCTAGTAGTTTTTTGACTGACACTTTAGGGTTTTCTATATTCACTATCATATCATCTGCAAATAATGATAGTTTTACTTCTTCTTTTCCAATTTGGATGCCTTTTATTTCTTTTTCTTGTCGGATTGCTGTGGCTAGAATTCCAGAACTATTTTGAATAAGAGTGGTGAAAGGGGGCACTCCTGCCTTGTTGCTAATCTTAAGGGGATTGCTTTTAATTTTTGCCCATTGAGTATGATGTTGGCTGTGCATTTGTCATAGATGACCTTTATCATGTTGAGGTATGTTCCCTGTATTCCTATTTTGCTGAGAGTTTTGATCATGAATAGGTGCTGGATTTTATCAAATGCTTTTTCTGCATCTATTAAAATTATCATGTGGTTTTTCTCCTTCCTTTTGTTTATGTGATGAATCACATTGATTGATTTGCAAATATTGTACCAGCCATGCCTCCAAAGAATAAATTCCACTTGATCATGGTGTAAGATTTTTTTCATAAAGTGCTGGATCCAGTTTGCTAATATTTTGTTGAGGATTTTAGCATATAAATTCATCAGAAATATTGGCCTATAATTTTCTTTCTTTGGTTGTCTCTGCCTGGTTTTGGAATCAAAATTATACTCGCCTCATAAAAGGAGCTTGAAAGTCTTCCTTCCTCTAAAATTTTTTTGAAATAGCTTGAGAAGGATAAGACTTAGTTCTTCTTTGAATATTTGGTATAATTAACTTGTGAAGCTATCAGGCCTAGGACTTTTCTTTTTTGGGAGTTTTTTGTTGTTGTTTTGGTTTGGTTTTTTCTGAAGTTGAGAAACGGGGAGGCAGAAAGACAGACTCCCGCATGTGCCCAACCAGGATACACCCAGCATGCCCACCAGGGGGCGATGCTCTGCCCATCTTGGGGCGTCATTCTGTTGCAATCAGAGCCATTCTAGCACCTGAGGGAGAGGCCACAGAGCCATCCTCAGCGCCCGGGCAAACTTTGCTCCAATGGACCCTTGGCTGCGGGAGCAGAACAGAGAGACAGAAAGGAAGGAGAGGGAGAGGGGTGGAGAAACAGATGGGCGCTCCTCCTGTCTTCCCTGGTCGGGAATCAAAACCGGGACGCCCGCAAGCCAGGCCGACGCTCTACCACTGAGTCAACAGGCCAGGACCGGGAGTTTTTTGATAACTGTTTCAATTTCATTTATTGTAATCAGTCTGTTTAGGTTTTCTGATTCTTCTAGATTAATTTTTGGAGGATTATATGTTTCAAGGAATTTGTCCATTTTTTCTAGGTTGTCTAGTTTTTTGGCATACAGTTCTTCATAGTATCTTCTTACAATATTTTGTATTTCTGTTGTGCCAGTTGTTATTTCTCCACTCTCATTTCTAATTTATTTGTTTGAGTCCTCCTCCTTTTTTTCTTGGTGAGTCTAGTTAAAGGTTCATCGATCTTGTTTACCATTCAAAAAACCAACTACTGGATTCATTGATCCTCTGTATTGTTTCTTTAGCTTCTATGTCATTTATTTCTGCTCTGATCTTTATTATTTAATTCCTTCTACTACCTCTGGGCTTTACTTGCTGTTCTTTTTCTAGTTCTTTTAGATGCAGGGTCAATTTGTTTGAGCTTTTTCAGGCTTCTTGAAGTATGCCTGTAATGCTATGAACTTCCCTCTCAGTACTGCTTTTGCTATGTCCCATAAATTTTGAGTTGATGTATACTCGTTATCATTCATTTCTAGGAATTTTTTAATTTCTTCTTTGATCTCATTGTTAACCCATTTGTTATTTAATAACCTGCTATTTAGTTTCCAAGAGTTTGAGTATTTTTCCATTTTTCTATTGTGGTTGATTTCTAGTTTCACGCCATTGTGATCAAAGAAAGTCCTTGATATGATTTCAATCTTCTTAAATTTGTTGAGACCGTTTTTGTGCCCTAACATATGGTCAATCCTAGAGAATGTACCATGAGCACTTGAAAAGAATGTATATTCTGCTGCTTTAGGGTGAAAGGTTCTGAAGATATCTATTAAATCGAGTTGATCTACTGTGTCCTTTAAGTCTGCTGTTTCTTTGTTAATTTTCTTTCTTGAGGATCTATCTAGTAATGTTAGTGGGGTATTGAAATCTCCTACTATTATAGTATTGCTATTGATCTCACCCTTTAAATTCATCAAAGTCTGCTTTATATATTTAGGTGCTCCTATATTAGGTGTGTAGATATTTATAATATTCCTGTTGGATTGCTCCCTTTATCATTATGTAGTGACCTTCTTTATCTCTTACTATAGTCTTTGCTTTAAAGTCCATATTGTCTGATATAAGTATTGCTACCCCAGCTTTTTTTTCATTTCCATTTGCATGAAATATTTTTTTTCCATCCTTTTATCTTCAGTCTATGTGCATCTTTTGTTTTCAGGTGTGTCTCTTGTAGACAGCATATGTATGGGTCCTGTTTTCTTATCCATGTAGCTACCTTTGTCATTTGATCGGATCATTTAATCCCTTTACATTTAAGGTTGTTATTGATATGTAGTTGTCTGTTCCCATTTTATTCTTTAAAACTGTATTCCTCTTTCGCTATATTCTTTTACTCCTTTGATCTGTTTATAACAGGCCCCTTAGCATTTCTTGCAGCATTGGATTGGTTGTAGAGAATTCCTAGAGTTTTTATCTTTTTTTTTGTCTGGAAAGCTTTTTATTTCTCCTTCAATTTTAAATAATAGCCTTGCTGGATAAAGTAGTCTTGGTTGTAGGCACTTGTTCTGCATTACTGTGAATATTTCTTGCCATTCCTTTCTGGCCTCAAGTGTTTCTGTTGAGAAGTCGGAAGTCAGCCTTATGGGGGCTCCTTTGTAGGTGATAGTCTTTTTTTCTCTAGCAGCTTTTAATATTTTCTCTTTATCACTTAACTTTGGTATTTTAAGAATGATGTGTCTTGGTGTAGATTTCTTTGGATTTCTCTTTAATGGAGTTCTCTGTGCTTCTTCATATTGTGAGTTTTCCTATCTTAATTGAGAAAAGTTTTCAGCTATGATATGTCTGAACAAAGTCTCTATCCTTTGTTCTTTCTCTTCATCAGGAATCCCTATGATGCGAATGTTATTTCTCTTTATGTTGTCACAGAGCTCTCTTAGTTTCTTCAGATTTTTTGAGTCTCTTTTCTTTTTTCTGCTCTGCCTCTGTGCCTTCATTTATCTTGTCGTCTAACTCGCTGATTCGATTCTCAGCTTCATCTATCCCACTTTAATTCCTTCCATTGTGTTCTTCATTTCTGATATTGTATTTGTCATTTCTGATGCATTCTCTTTTATTATTTCAATGTCCTTTTTTTATATTTGCTATCTATTTAGGTGTTCATAATGACCATCTATTATTGTTCTAATATCTTTGAGCATCCTAACAATCGTTATTTTAAACTCTGCATCTGTAATTTGGTTATATCTGACTCATTCAGGTCCTTTTCTGGGGATTTCTCTTGATTTATTTGTGTTGCATTTCTCTGCTTTCTCATTTTGTCTGTGTAAAAAAAGGTTTTGGCCACTGGAGTCCACTGGGTGTGGCCTCTGTATTCCCTAGGTGTGGTCTGTCTGCAGGCCTGACACCCCCTCTGCTGTATGTTCCTAGGGCGTTTGAGTATGGGAGTTGCCAGTGCCTGCCTCCTGGGGCAGTTGCTGTGGTTTCCACCTCTCCTTCATAGGAGTGGCTGTGATCACGTGCTCAGGTGTACAAGCCTTGGTGGCCTTGGCCTTTGCTCCACCCCTGCGGGTGGCACTATGCTCAGCACTGAGGGCAGGGCGGAGCACCTTTGCTCTGCTGCAGGTCTCTGCCTGATTCCAGGCTTTCGCTCCACCCTTGCAGGAGAAGCCCGCTCATGGGAGGGCTGCAAACCTTGGCTCCAGAGGCCCGGCGGGTCTGCGTGCCCACATTCAATAGCGTGACTACAACTGTTCTGGCCTTTTGGTTCCACCCCCCATGGGAGGAGCCAGCTCACAAGTCAGGCCTCAATCCTTGGTTCTGAGGGCGGGGCAAAACTGTGCTCCTGCACCCTTGACCAAGGGCAGGTCTCCACCCTTCCCCTGCAGGCGGTATTGCAGGCGTCCTGCAGCTGGGCTTGACCACTTTTGTATGTACCCTCCTCCCAGCCAGGCAAGACTAAGCTCACACCTGGGCCTCAGTGGTGGCCAGCCGACAGAACCGCACTTCCACGTCTCACTGCTGCCCGCCTTCGGGTGAGCCCTTCGCCATGTGGGTGGGGGCACTGCAGCTCAGATTCTAACACTCACTACTGTAGTGCCGAAAGCTCCCTCTTTCTAAGTGACTCTGCTCTGAGTGCCCCGGGAGAGCTTGTTTTGCTGGTGTCGTGCTTCCCTTTGCTGGTATAGCTATTTCCAGGGGAAATATTCACTTCAGATTTGGGGAATGACTTGTCTCAGAGGTTATGGTGGCTGTCTGTACAATGTTTCTCCCTGTGCCTCCTAGATTACTCTCTCTTCCTACTACTCTAATCCTATCCTCTCTCCCCGTCCCCCAGATCCCTGGGTGAGTGGTTGTGATAGAGGTTTACTGCGTAGTCCCTTTAAGAAGAATCCTGGGTCTGAGAAATCAGTCTCTTTCTCACAAACAGTATCCTGTCTTGTTTCCAGCTAGATACTGTCCATACGCCTCTTCTAGGCTCTGGGGCTGTGGGCTGGGGCTTTGTTCCTGGTTCTCAGGACCCTCCCCTCTCTGCTAAACTCATTTCCCACCATGCGAGTCTCTCCCGGCTGCCATTCGCTCCTGGGAGCTGGGCAGCCCTCTCCGCATTTCTGCTTTTCCTACCAGTCTCAATGTGGCTTCTTCAGTGTTTCTTGGTTGAAGAGTCCTCTTAGTTTAGTCCAAAGTTGGTTTTTCCAGATGATGTTTCTTAAAATTAGTTTGTAATCCACTTTGGTTCTGGGAGGTGGAGGTTGGTACATCCGTCTACTCTAGCGCCATCTTGTCTCCCTGGTGTTTTCTTAAGTATCAGATAAAATTTTATCCCAGTTTTAGCCCCGATCCACCCACTGACATATTCCCATAAAGTTCCTGTTGTCATAGAGTTGCTTGCAGATGCCTCCTGATGACCACCGCCACCTCTGATACCTAGAAGCTTCTTCTGGGTCAGAGGTGAGGTTTCTCTCTCAGAGGCAGCATTCGCCAGTCTTTGTATTTGGTAACTTCACATTCTCATACATAAATCTAAGTTATAGACCTGCATTATATTTTTAGAAACCTTGGGCATGTCCATGACACAGGACACCTTGTGCTAAAGAGAAGAGAATCCTACTGTATTGTTATTAAACTTTTTGACAGAGACTCAGTGGTATAGCTTTTGAGCCTGTCTTATACTGTTTGTAGTGCTAACTGTTCTTTGTCACTGCTACATATAATTTCTGTTACATATAGTTTCCAATCCTTTGATCTGTATAATATGTAGGAAGTGACAGAAATAAATGGGAATCATGTATGCTTGAACAGTTTACTTCCTGAACTCACCTTACCACCTTTTATGAAAGGCTCTATCCATTTCAGATTTAGTTATTGGACAAAGCCACAAAAAAACTCGCCTGAGGTACAGTTCTTTTCCAGGACTCAGCTCAGTCTTTCATGTAAAACCGACTCCTGGTGGTATATTCCCAGACATTTCTAACATCTATAAAAGCAGTCAGTGATTTTATATAGGAATTGCATGAACCAGAAACACTGACAAGGGAAGAGTCAAATTCAGGTTATGGAGCTAAGAAGTTTCTCTGAAACTCTGAACAAGTCATTGAAACCATCTGGATTTTCATTCCCACATTGATACTATCCATGAGTTAAAGTAGATGTCTTATGAAGCTATTGCCATCTCCCAAATTATCAATTGAAGTCAAAAAAGACAAAAAAGTCCAACATCTTTCAAACATTATTTTGGCTTCTGGCATACTTCTCAAACTAGTCTTGGCTCTACACAGTCCTTTTCTGAACTTTTCTGTGAGGGATAGGTTGCAAATATTACTGGTCAGACCACAGGTGTCTATTGGGATACAACAGCCTTAATCGTTAATCACCCATGGTCCCTGTTCCTTGTCCTTGCATTTCCACTTCAACTCTCTTCTATATAAATGAATATTTTCTGGTTCACTTGTAGCTTTCTTTTTCCTGCAAATATGTTGTGTATACCAGTAACAAGACATATAGTAAGGGAAAACCTCAGGCCTCAAGTCTAGGTCTATTATACCAACTCATTTTTTGTCATATCTGACTTGCAGTATAGGGGATTTACATGGTTATTTTTAAGGTGATTCTTAATACTCAAATGTACAGCTTCACCAGATATACAGAAAATCCATGAGGAGAATTCATAATTAGCACAAGATTTGAGTGAGTTTTTAAATATGAGACCAAGATAAACTGGAAACACACCAAACCCTCCCCTTTACCTCTAATAATTTGCATTTGGCAGTTCACCTAAAGTATGTTAACCTAAATCAAGAGTACTTTGGGAGAGAGAGAAAATGGCAACAGAGTAGGCGGATGTTCCAACTGCCACCTCCCAGAACCAGAGTGGATTACAATGTAACTTAGGAAAAGTCATCTGGAAAAACCAACTTTGGACTAAACAAAAAGGAATCTATAACCAAGCAGCACCAAAGAAACCACACAGAGCTGGTAGGAAAGGCAGAGATGCAGAAAGGGCTTCCCCGCTCCCAGGAGCAAGAGGCAGCTCGGAGGGTCTCTCATGGTGGGTGAGTTGCCCGGAGAGTTGTGAGTCCTCAGTCCCAGGACAAGAACCCCAGCCTGGCACCCCAGAGATTAAAGGAGGCATACGAACAGTATTTAGCTAAAAGAAGAGTCGGGTTACTATTTGCGAGAGGGAGACCGAACTCTCAGACCCAGGCTCTGTCTTAAAGGGACCGTGCAGAAAATGCTGTTCACAGCCACTTGCCCGGGGCTCAGAGAATAGGGAGCGCCGAGAGGACTGGAGTGGCGAGAGGACAGTGTAGTCTTGGGGACACAGGTAGAGACTGTGGAGGACAGCCACCCTGACCCCTGTACAGGGTCACTCCCCAAACCTAAATTAGCCATTTTTCCTGAGAGAACCAATACCAGCAAAGGGAAACAATTACCCAACCTACCACAGGCTCTCCTGCTCCAGTCAGTGAAAACAGACACTTAGAAGCAAGGAACACATAAGGGACACAGGTTTTGAGTGCCAAGGTCTGAACTACACCACCTCCCCAGACTGCTGAATACCCTCCAAAGGGCGGGAGGGCGAGGTTGTGGTGGCGGCCATGGCACTCAGCCTGAGTAGCAGTGGGGGGTAGAGCATGGCAAAAAAGCCCATGTGGTCGCAGTGGGGGACAGGGCCTGACATCCTGAGCAGTGGGAGTGAGGGGCGAAGCCTGGTGGCCTGCACGGCAGCAATGAGGAGCAGAGCCCAGAGAGGTATCCTGTGCACCCATGGGGTGTGAAGCCTGGCAAGGCAGTCTATGCACCTGTGGGGGAGCTCGAGCTGCAGCCTGCAAAACCGTGCACCTGGCAGTCCCAGTATCCGATTGCCCACGAGGGTGACAGTGGTAGAGGCAGGACGGCAGAAAGACCACACACACCTCAGGAATAGAGAGGCCACACATACTGGTCAAGAGTGGATCAAAGCCAGCCTAGGAGTGCAGCTGATAATTACAACAACATCAGGGCCCAGCAGAGGCAGCCACAAATTCTGGATCACTTGTAGCTCCAAGGTTATTAAGGGCCAGTCATAAGCTTTGACCCTCACTGATCTATACCAGTTTCTGGCCAGGGAGGTACATCCAGTGGCCAGATACGAAGAGCATCAGCTCAGGACCTACCAACCTAAGTTGGAGAGGTATTTAAGGAAGGGCTCCTCACACCTGACTCAGCTAAGGCATAGAAAACACTGACACAAATAGCAAAAATAATTAGCAGCAGACAAGTAGCCAACAGTGCATTATAAAAAAGAGCTGATGCCAACCCAAGAAGATGTAGAAACAACACAACTGAAAGCTGGAGGGAGACAACACCAACACTATACTCAGCTAGCTACAGAAACAGCATATCCAAAGGAGCACTCTATATACAGACAAAATGGGAAGACAGAGAAATGCAATTCAAATAAATCAACAAGAGAAATCCCCAGAAAAAATAATTGAATGAGATGAAAATAATCAGGATACCAGATGCAGAGTTTAGAATAATGATTGTTAGGATGCTCAAGGATCTTAGAGCAACAATGGATGAACATAGTGAGCACCTAAACAAAAAGATAGCAAGCATCAAAAAGGACACTGAAATCATAAAAAAGAATCAGACAGAAATGACAAACACAATATCAGAAATAAAGACTATACTAGAAGAAATTAAAAGCAGGCTGGATAAAGCAGAGGATCAAATCAGTGATTTAGAGAACAAGATAAGTGAAAGCAAAGAACCAGAACAGCAAAAATAGAACAGTCAAAAAGTCTGAGGAAACTCTAGGAGAGCTCAGTGACAACATGAAGAAAAAAAAATCCACATAATAGGGGTTCCTGAAGGGGAAGAGAAAGAACAAGGGATAAAAAACCTGATTAAAGAAATCATAACAGAAAACTTTCCTAAATTGATGAAGGAAAAGGTCACACAACTTCAAGAAGCACAGAGAGTTCAGGTAAAGAGAAAAACAATGAAGTTTACATCAAGAAATATCATAATTAAAATACCAAAGTTAAGAGATAAAAAAATACTAAAAGCAGAGAGAGAAAAAAAGTAAATTACTTATAGATGAGCCTCCATAAGAATGACATCCAACTTTTAAACAGAAACACTGGAGGTGAGAAGGGAATAGCAAGGAATATTTAAAGTAATGCAAAAGAAGAGCCTACAACCATGACTTATTTATCCAGCAAGGCTATTGTTTAAAATTAAAGAAGAAATAAAAAGCTTACCAGACAAAACAAAAAAACTTAAGGAATTCATTACATTCAAACCAATGCTGCAAGAAATGTTAAGGGGCCTGTTGTAAACAGGACAAAGGGGAAAAAATCTAGTAAAAGACAAATGTAGACTTAAAAATAAAATGGCGGCCCTGGCCGGTTGGCTCAGCGGTAGAGCGTCGGCCTAGCGTGCGGAGGACCCGGGTTCGATTCCCGGCCAGGGCACACAGGAGAAGCGCCCATTTGCTTCTCCACCCCTCCGCCGCGCTTTCCTCTCTGTCTCTCTCGTCCCCTCCCGCAGCCAAGGCTCCATAGGAGCAAAGATGGCCCGGGCGCTGGGGATGGCTCCTTGGCCTCTGCCCCAGGCGCTGGAGTGGCTCTGGTCGCAACATGGCAACGCCCAGGATGGGCAGAGCATCGCCCCCTGGTGGGCACAGCTTCGCCCCTGGTGGGCGTGCCGGGTGGATCCCGGTCGGGCGCATGCGGGAGTCTGTCTGACTGTCTCTCCCTATTTCCAGCTTCAGAAAAATGAAAAGAAAAAATAAAATAAAATAAAATAAAATGGCAATAAACTACATATCAATAATAACATTAAATAAAAATAGATCAAATGCTCCAATTATAAGACATAGGGTAGCTGCATGGATAAGAAAACAGGACCCATGCATATGCTAACTACAAGACATATATCTCAAAACAAAAGATACACACAAACTAAAAGTAAAGGGATGGAAAGAAATATTTCATGCAAATAGAAAGAAACAAAAAGCTAGAATAGCAATACTTATATCTGAAAAAAATAGACTTTAAAACAAAGGGATAAATAAGGTCACTAAAAATGATAAAGGGAGCAATCCAACAGAAAGATATAACCATTATAAATATCTATGCACCTCATATAGAAGCACTTAAACATTTAAAGCAGATTTCGGTGGACATAAAGGGCGAGATCAACAGCAATACTATAATAGTATCAGATTTCAATACTCCACTAATATCAATGAATAGATCTTCAAGAAAGAGTATTAAGAAAGAAACAGCAGCCATAAAGAACACACTACGTCAACCAGATTTAATAGATGCCTTAAGAATCTTTCACCATAAAGCAGTAGAACAGGGGTCCCTAAACTACGGCCCATGGGCCGCATGCGGTCCTCTGAGGCCATTTATCTGGCCCCCGCCGCACTTCCGGAAAAGGCACCTCTTTTATTTGGTGGTCAGTGAGACGAGCACATTGACCATCTCATTAGCCAAAAGCAGGCCTATAGTTCCCATTGAAATACTGGTCAGTTAGTTGATTTAAATTTACTTGTTCTTTATTTTAAATATTGTATTTGTTCCCATTTTGTTTTTTCACTTTAAAATAAGATATGTGCAGTGTGCATAGAAATTTGTTCATAGTTTCTTTTTTATAGTTCGGCCCTCCAACGATCTGATGGACTGTGAACTGGTCCCCTGTGTAAAAAGTTTGGGGACCCCTGCAGTAGAATATACATTCTTTTCAAGTGCTCTTGGTACATTCCTTATGTTAGACCACATTTTAGGACACAAAACCAGTCTCAATAAATTTAAGATTGAAACCATATCAAGCATCTACTCTGATCACAACGGCATGAAACTAGAAATTAACTACAAGAGAAAAACTGAAAACATTCAGACACTTGGAGACTAAATAGCATGTTATTAAATAAAGAATAGTTTAAAAATGAGATCAAGGAAGAAATAAAAAATTTCCTTGAAAAAATGAAAATGAACATAAAACAACTCAAAAATTATGGGACATAGCAAAAGCAGGCGAGAGAGGGAAGTTCATAGCATTACAAGCATACCTTAAGACACTAAAAAGGCTCAAATAAACAATTTAATCCTGCATCTAAAAAACAAGAAAAAGAACAGCAAGTCAAGCCCACAGGAAGCAAAAGGAAGGAAATAATAAAGATCAGAGAGGAAATAAATGACATAGGGGCTAAAAAAATAAATACAGAAAATCAATGAAACCAAGAGCTATTTCTTTGAAAAGGTAAACAAGATTGATGAACCTTTAACCAAAATCACAAAAAGAAAGAGAAAAGACTCAAATAAATAAATTAGAAATGAGAGAGGAGAAATAACAGCTGACACAGCAGTAATATAAAGGACTGTAAGAAAATACTATAAAGAATGGTATGCCAAAAAATTAAACAACCTAAGTGAAATGAACAAATTACTTGAAACATATAATCTTTCAAAAATCAATCTGGAAGAATCAGAAAACCTAAACAGACCTATTATCACAAATGAGATTAAAACAGTTATCAAAGAACTCACAACAAACAAAAGCCCTGGGCCAGATGGCTTCACAGGTGAATTCTACCAAATATTGAAAGAAGAACTACCTCCTATCCTTCTCAAGTTATATCAAAAAATTCAAGAGGAGGGAAGAATTCCAAGCCATTTTTATTAGATAAGCATAATCCTTTTTCCAAAATGAAGTAAGGACACTACAAAGAAAGAAAATTATACGCCAATATCCCTGATAAATTTAGATGCTAAAATTCTCAACCAAATATGAGCACAGCAGATCCAGCAATACATGAAAAAGATCATACACCATGATCAAGTGGGATTTCTTCTGTGGAGGCAAGGCTAGTACAATATTCACAAATCAATCAATGTGATTCAACATATAAACAAAAGAAAGAAGAAAAATCACATAATTATATCAATAGATGTAGAAAAAGTATTTGATAAAATCCAGCACCTATTTATGACCAAAACTCTAAGCAAAGTGGAAATACAGGGAACATACCTCAACATGATAAAAGCAATATATGAACCCACAGCCAACAACATAATCAATGGACAAAACTTAAAAGCAATCCCTTTAAGATCAGGAACAAGACAAGGGTGCCCCCTTTCACCACTCTTATTCAACATAGTTCTGAAAGTCCTAGCCACAGCAATCACACAGGAAGAAGAAATAAAAGGAACCCAAATTGAAAAAGAAGAAGTAAAACTATCATTATTTGCTGATGATATGATACTCTACATAGAAAACACTAAAGTCTCAGTCAGAAAACTACTGGACCAAATAAAATGAATTCAGCAACGTGGAAGAATATAAAATTAATATTCAGAAATCAGAGGCATTTTTATACACCAACAAGAACTATCTGAAAGAGAAATTAAGAAAATAATCCCCTTCACTATTGCAACAACAAAAAATAAAGTACCTAGGAGTAAATTTAACCAAAGACGTTAAAGACTTGTACTCAGAAAAGTATAAAACATTGATAAAAGAAATAAAGGAAGATACAAACAAGTGGAAGCATATACCATGTTCATGAATAGAAAGAATAAACATCATTAAAATGTCTATATAACCCAAAGTAATTTATACATATAATTTAAATGATATTCCTATTTAAATACCAACAATATACTTCAAAGATATAGAACAAATATTCCAAAACTCAATATAAAACCAAAAAAGAACATGAATAGCCTCAGCAATCTTGAAAAAGAATAAATTGGGTGGTATCTCACTTCCTGATATCAAGTTATACTACAAGACCATTGTACTCAAAACAGCCTGGTACTGGCATAAGAACAGGCATATAAGATCAATGGAACAGAACTGAGAACCCAGAAATAAATCCATACCTTTATGGACAATTCATATTTGACAAAGGAGGTAAGAGCATACAATGGAGTAAAGACAGCCTCTTAAACAAATGGTGTTGGGAAAATTGGACAGCTACTTGCAAAAAAGTGAAACTAGACCACCAACTTACACCATTCACAAAAATAAACTCAAAATAAAAAAGATTTAAATGTAAGGCATGAAACCATAATCATCTTAGAAGAAAAAATTGGCAGTGAGCTGACTGACATCTCTCACAGAAGTATATTTGCTGATTTTTCTCCACGGGCAAGTGAAATAAAGGACAGGATGAACAAATAAGACTATATGAAACTAAAAAGCTTTTGCAAAGCCAAAGACAATATGAACAAAATAAAGACTTCACACAATGGAGGAACATATTCAACAATACGTCTGATAAGGGGTTAATAACCAAAATTTATAAAGAACTTGTAAAAAAAAACTAGGAAGATACACAATCGAATGAAAAAGTAGGCAGAAGAAATGAATAGACACTTCTCCAGAGAGGACATACAGATGGCCAATAGGCAGATGAAAAAATGTTCAACATCATTAATCATTAGAGAAATGCAAATTAAAACCACAATGAGATATCACCTCACACCAGTCAGAATGGTGCTCATTAACAAAACAATACATAGTTAAGTGCTGGCAGGGATGTGGAGAAAAGGGAACCCTCCTGCACTGCTGGTGGGAATGCAGACTGGTGCAGCCACTGGGGAAAACAGTATGGAGATTCCTTAAAAAATTAAAAATGGAACACCCTTTTTACCCAGCCATCCACTTTTAGGAATATATCCTAAGAATACCAAATCACTGATTCAAAAGAAGAAATGCATGCCAATGTTTAATTGCAGCATTGTTTACAACAGCCAAGTTCTGGAAACAGCCCAAATGTCCATCAGTGGGCGAATGGATTAAAAAGCAGTAGTACATATACACGATGGAATACTATGTGGCCATGAAAAAGAAGGACATCTTACCTTTTGTGACAACATGGATGGTCCTGGAAACTATTATGCTAACTGAAATAAGCCAGGCAGAGAAAGAAAAATATCATATGACCTCACTCATTTGAGGAATCCAATGAACAATGTGAACTGAGAAACGGCATAGAAGCAGAGGTAGGGTCCAAGGGACCAGAGGGAAAGCTGACAGAGGGACAGGATGAGTGGATGGGATCAGAGAAGGGAAAGAGATTGGTGAAATTATATATACATAACACAGTGTTTTAGAGAGTAGGAGAGCAAATCCTGGAGGGACAAGGCAGGACATTGTGGGGAGGGGCAAGGGGGATGTTGAGGAGAACTCGGGGTGGGGGTGATATATTCAGTGGGACACTTGAATATATGTAAACACAATAAATTAAAATCAATAAAAATTTTTAAAAATGTAAAGAAATCAATCAATCAATTATTAATCTCTCTCATGAAAAAATAAAAAAATAAATAAAAATACTTCGGGCCCTGGCCAGTTGGTTTAGTGGTAGAGTGTTGGCCTAGTGTGTGGATGTCCTGGGTTCAATTCCCAGTCAGGGCACACAGAAGATGCGACCCTCTGCTTCTTCACCTCTCCCTCTTCTCTCTCTCTCTTTTGTCTCTCTTTCCCTCTCACAGCAATGGTTTTATTTGTTTGAGCGAGTTGGCCCTGGGTGCTAAGGATGGCTCAATGGCCTCTGCCTCAGGTCTTAAAGCTTGGTTGCTAAGAAATGGAGCAATGCCCCAGATGAGCAGAGCATCGCTCTCTAGTGGGCATACCAGGTGGATCCTGGTTGGGGTGCATGAGGGAATCTGTCTCTCTGCCTACCCTCCTATCACTTAAAAAAACAAAAAAGTACTTTGTAAGACATACTTTATTTCTTAGTTAACAACAATATATGCAATCTGTGGCTATATACAATTTCAACAGGAACGTTCCAGAATCCCAAGTAGAGAAGATTCAACCAATATCCTCATTATTTATATACTACTTAAATACATAGCATCCCATTTTTCATGTTAAATATCACCAGGGAACATTTTAATGGCTTCAAATATTTTTAAAATGTATTTTAGCACTATCTTTTCTATAGAATTCAAGCAGCACATACATTTTTGAGGGAAAATTGACTCATTAAGTCATAAAAAATAAAACAGAAAAAATGGCCTATTTTTAAATAAATGTTTGAAAGCTTATGTTAATAATTTGGACACTGTAATAAGTTATTCAAAAGATTAAATCATGAAGAGAGTGTTGGATTTATCTCTCAGTCCCATTCCTAATACTGGTATACCTCAAAGAATAAACTGTAAGTATAACTTTTGTCACTCATTTCAAATTAAATTAATCTCATTAGTTTCCTTTCAGGTGAATTATCCTCGTTATGTCCATGTACTCAGTAAATGAATGCAAGGCTCTTGTACTATGTTTTTGGAGCACTGGTATCAGCAGGTATTTGTAGGGCACCAATTAACTATAGAAGGCATTCTTTACATTCATAGTCATTGTAGATTTGTGTATTTAAAAATATATCTATTTGAAGAATACTTATTTCCAAATTGTACATAAAAACCCTTATCTTAAACAATCAATTCAGACATTTTCCTCTCTCCTCAGATGTGCAATATGCCTTCCTCTCTTTGACTTTCCCCAGATGTCCCTGCTTCCCAGAGAGAAAAGCAGCCATCAGAGCAGCTACCAGCTCATTCTCCCAGCACCTGGGATCTGCGCACCTGTTTCACTGTGTTCTGCCTATCTTGGCACATGGATCAACTATCTTTCCTTTTGTTTTTTTAATATTTTCATAACATTTATTTTTTTTTTATTAAGTGAGAGATAGAAAGGCAGGCAGACAGATGTCCACATGCATCTAACCAGGATCCACCCAGCAAGCTCACTAGGGGGCGATGTTCTGCCCATCTGGAGCCACTGCACTCTTGCTAGGGCAACCAAGCTATTTTAGCACCTGGAGTGAGGCCACGGAGCCATCCTCAGCACCCAGGCCCAACTTGTTCAAAACATTTGAGCCTCCTGCAGGAGGAGAAGAGAGAGAAAGAAAGAGGGAGCATTGGGGTAGAGTAGCAGATGTCACTTCTTCTGCGTGCCCTGACCGGGAATTGAACCTGGGTCTTCTACACATCGGGCCAACACTCCACTGCTGTGCCAACTGGCCAAGACCGATCAACTTTCTTGATCTATACTCTATAAATACCTTCATTTGAGACCTACAGCCTAATCTTTTCACCTCCTCAAGGACAAACCTCTATCAATTGATTAGTTAACTAATGGGATTTTTACTATCAGATGGTTAGGAAAGATTTTCCAAATTCCTTTTCTTTATTACAAGTTTAAATGAGGAGTTAGGTGTTTGACTGAAGGAATGGTAAGAACATAGTCATGTTACCCAACAGGAAGGCTCAGGACCTGCCAGAATGTGTATCAGCCTTTCATGCTGCTTTGTCTCAGCTCTGATTTCAATGTTGCTTATCCACCTGCATTAGCTACCCAGTGACAATGCTACCAGTTTAAAGCTGATTATTTTTTTTACTTGAAGTGTGCATGGGACAAGCATGATCAAATTGTGAGATCATTGAGAGAAATACCCTGATTAACCTTCCTCCAAAATCCAAAAGTGCACTGAACTACACACCAGGGAACCAGGAAGTACAGATTGGTTTTTGCATTCTATCAACACTGTATGCACTTTGTTACTCCCCTCTGTGACTTGGCTAAGAAAATTGTCTGGACAGCCATCTGGGTGGCCAATCTATGGCAACATAACTTACAGTGCAACCCAGCTGTAAACAGCAATATATAATTTTAATTTTAAATTGATACATTGCTGTCTAATTAGCTTGATATTCTCAGAAGATAGAATAAACACAAAAGACATCGAGTTTGTTTGCTTTCAAATTCTGTAATGATTCATTTTGAAGCTGTACAAAGAAATGGCAACAATATTAAAATTGAATACTACTATATTAAAAACACCATACATATTCTCAAATATTTTTGTCATTAAAATAAATGTGAATGCACACATCTTTACATAAAAATAGTGGGTATATGGACAGACCCAGCTACACAATCAGAATTGTTTCTGTCTGGTATCAGGTCAGAAACCCAACTTTTTAACGTACATTTGCAAACTCCACTTATGGCATATGCATATATATTACATAAATGGCAAGTGCAAATATAAGCAGGACCTTCATCTTATGTATTAGCACAAAATTAAGGGAAGGTCATATGTTTGAGAACTATAGTCAACAGAACTCTTGCTGAATAAACATGCAATTAAGATTCAAGCTTGTGCATTTGGCAAGCTTTCCTCTACCCAGCTTTTGGCATTGAGTCCTTAATGCACATTTTAATTAATACAGACCTTGTTACTCCCTATATTCACTTTTATTAGAGATCATATACCCAAAGGTAGCTTTTAGAGGTTAAATCTTTAGAAACAACTATTGACAGAATATTAATATACATGGGCACAGGTACCAATGATAGCTACAGATGCAGCTGTTAGTATAAATGTCTGGTCTATGGTGGGCCGTGGAGTTTTCCAGCAGAGTTCAGACTTGAACTGAGGATATAGGCAAGCATCAAAACCAAATAATCTTAAAACAATAAAACTGGCCAAAGTACAGCCAGACAATTGCTAAGACAGAATAAATAGAAAGAAAGAATAAGGTCAGTTGGAGAGTCAAGAAAGGAAATCTGAGCAAAATTAACAGCTCTTTCACTAGGCAAACAGAGTAGGAAGGCTAGATTAACAATAGGACCACATCTCACAGACATGGGTAAGAATTCAAGAATAGCAACGGGCGTCAGAAATGCTAACATCTGAAATAATGATGGATCCTTTCAATGACATAAAAGGCTCAAAGATGAACTTGACAATCACCGCACTCAGAAAAGTCTGTCCCCGTCTTAACAAACATGGCTAATCAATGGGAATCCAGAGACGGCGGGCCCATGGCAGTGCTTTCCTTCTGAGGCCCTCCCAAAGACAGCCACGTCTTCCTGTTAGCCTGGGAAACGGTGGCTCTACGTTTGGTATTTTGTTTGTTTCTTTGTTTAAGTGAGAGAGGGGAGACAGTGAGACAGACTCCTGCATGCAAACCTGACCAATATCCACCCAACAACTCCATCTGGGGTCCATGCACTAGTACTTACTATTTTTATTGCCTGAGGCTGAAGTGCTCCGACGGAGCTATCTTTAGCACCCAGGGTCACACTCAAACCAATTGAGCTACTGGCTATAGGATGGGAAGAGGTAAAGGGGAGAAGGAGGAAGAGAAAAGCAGATGGTAGCTTCTTCTGTGTATCCTGATCAGGAATTCAACCCAGGATGTCCATACTCTGGCCAATGCTCTATCCACTGACCTACGAGCCAGGGTTGCTTTTGGCTTTTGATACATGCTTTGTCTGAGTTATTAAAGATCTCAGTGCCTTTTTTTTTTTTTTTTTTTTTTTTTGGTATTTTTCTGAAGCCAGAAACGGGAAGGCAGTCAGACAGACTCCCGCATGCGCCCTACCCATCTTGGGTCATCGCTCTGCTGCAATCAGAGCCATTCTAGCGCCTGAGGCAGAGGCCACAGAGCCATTCTCAGCGCCCGGGAAAACTTTGCTCCAAGGGAGCCTTGGCTGTGGGAGGGGAAGAGAGAGACAGGGAGAGGGGGAGGGGTGGAGAAGCAGATGAGCGCTTCTCCTGTGTGCCCTGGCTGGGAATCGAACCAGGGACTCCTGCACGCCAGGCCGACGCTCTACCACTAAGCCAACCGGCCAGGGCCAAAGATCTCAGTGCTTTTCGTGAAGTTTCTGTCTCTCCAATCTCTTTCTCTTTCTCTTTTTTGACTTTGTGTGAGGCATTAAATATTTAGAAAGGCTGGGGTAATTTTATAATGTGTTCTTTGGACAGATGCTGGCAGAATACCAGGTACAATATCATATATATTAATTAATACTATTGGATGTTAAATATACACTGATTTCAAAATTATCATACCAACATATACTGTGAAACTACAATATTCTCCCAAAACAATTACTACAGGGTGGGGCAAAAGTAGGTTTACAGTTGTTTGTACAGAATATAATGTAATAATTAATAAATAATAATGCAAGAATAAACCCTGTGTTTTGCATAATCACAACTGTAAGCCTACTTTTGCCCCACCCTGCATATGAATCTGCTATGAATTACAGAATGTACTCAGTAGTCAATGAGATATTTAAATTACATTAACTAGTCTCCAATTATGTGTCAGGAACTATATGAAGTATTGGAATAAACGATAATGGGAATGTGCCTCTCCTGGAGCAGGACAGAACTTCATCTGGCTAGAAATAGGAAGATATGCATGTGATCTAGTCAAGAAATCTGTGCATAATCTTGGCAAGTGAGACGCTTGTCTTAGACTATATTTACTAGTCTTTTTAATTATAGAGTTAGACTAAATTATTTTTAAAGTCTAAGTTTGAAATAAGGTTCTGAAATGTCATCCCACCTTGCAAAATTTGGGCATAGTAATTATATGTCTTTATTAGTCATCCAGGTGGCACCTGGATCAACCTGCTGGAGCTTAATTTTCACTAATTGAAGGAGGAAGCTCAAAGCCCTTTTCCAGAATAAACACATTCCTCTAACCCTGTGGACTTCTGAATCAAAAGCACATACCAAATCCTTTCAGCTCCAGTCAGAATGTCAGACATCTGCCATGACATAGAAATCTAAGTGGACAAAACTGACTGAAAGATGTAAAATTCCTTTCTTAGACAAACTCAAATGGGTAAAACAGTCAGCTGGAAAATCAAACTTGATGAATGCTGAAACTCCCCACCATTCACAACTGCCCTGAACTAAAACATAAGGAAAAAAATCTATGTCTGGTTTTTATTCAGAAACTAGGCTTTATACAATGCCCTAAATATGAGGTCTGAAGAACTGTGTTTTGGTTTGACCAATCAGTATCTCATTCAGAAAGCAACAAATGCACAGTAGCTTTTGCAGAGTCATAACGATAAACAAAGGAAAATCTAGTTCATAACGATAAACAAAGGAAAATCTAGTTCAATCAAGCTGGTCATTTTATTTCAAAATTTTGATGCATTTATGTTATTTAAGTATATTGTTCTGATCATGAAAGTAATATTTGCTTATTGTAGAACATCTAAAAAAGAGAAAATATTCTTAAAAATGAAATCTAATTAATACAAATCTCAGTACACACAGACAACCCACTGTGTTCTATTGTTGTGGGAGCTCTGCCACTATTTTCTGCTTTTTGACAGTCACTTAACTCTATTTCATAAATTTTACTGACTTATGGTATCCACTTACTGACATTTTTCTGTGTTTCCTTTAGCAGCTATTTTCTATACATTTTATATTCAGAGACCGTAAGAAAGAGTAGCTCAGTAGCTGTCAATCACTAGTCATCAGAGGAACCCCATGGGGCAGAGCTTGTGGCCTAGGTCACTCTGTGATCTCCTGGCCGGCTTCTTCTGATGCCTTTCTCTGGTCCAATTAGCTCTTCGAATTGGGATGGCTTTGTGGTCACAATGCTGGGTGACCCATATGTGGTGGCCCCTTAGGAAATGGAATGAGGCCATGGCATACACAGAGACACATCTCAGAATAGAGAAATTAAGTATGACAAATGGCATAAGAATTTTAAGGGCAATTTCTTACAGTACTAATATAAAGAAACAAATCAATAATCATGAATACTCCATTGAGCCCTGGTCCAACAGGGACCCCGTATTGAATGACCCTAAATGATATAGTGGAAGGACCCATCTGTTTTATTTATATCAAGTGATTGTATGCTAGGATTAGGAAATTCAGCTGCACTCCCAATAAAAGTTAAGGTTTTTGTTTTTCCAAAATAACATGTTAAAAATATGTGAGAGGGAAAAGCTATTCAATACATTAAGAAAACAAGAATGAATAAATCCCAGGTACTTATACTCCACTGAATGGATCAGAATAGCTTAGTCCTGTGGCAGAATAACCCTTAATATAGTCACCCAGAGTCACTATAAAGGAAACCAGATCATCATATGCAACTATATACCAAGCCTGGACTACTATGCTGCAAGTATTGAGATGAAAATGTTTTATCAAATTCATTGTGAGGAAATCAGAATAAATTCATACTTCAAACACTCTACAACTATACACCTGTCATAGTTGAGGTGACAGTGGTTAATAAAACCATACAGGTTTCAAGTGTACAACTCAATAAAAACATCGTCTGCACACTGCATCATGCACTCAGGAGCCAAAGTCAAGTCTCTTCCCATCCCCATTTATCCCCCCTTTGTCCATTTCCACCTTCCACACCTCCCTTTCCCTCCGGTTATCACCATATTGTTGTTGTTCATTTCTATGTTTCATGTGTGTATGTATGGTTTGTTTGTTTTTTTGCTTAATCTCTTCATTTTTTTCATCCAGTCCCCCCAAATCCCTTCCCCTTTGGCAGTTGTTAGTCTATTTCATGTATCTAATGCTTCTGTTTCTATTTTGTTTCTTATTTTTTTTATTAGATTCCACATATGAATGAAATCATATAGTACTTGTCTTTCTCTGACTGGCTTATTGCACTTAGCGTGATGCTCTCCAGGTCTAGACAGAGTGTTTTGTTGTTGTTCTTCTTCTTTCTCAGAATCTGCTCTTTTTAGTCAAATTATTCACCAAAGATGATCAATTCTCCATAAATCTAGAATTTATATTGTACCTAATAGGTGGTTTAAAGTTATGTAAATATTACACAATTCTTTTTAAGCTTTTCTAATGTAATGATAAAATGTTTACAGGTAGTTAATCAACCAAGCAGCAGCTATCTATAAATAGTCAATTAAATGTAAACACAATAGGCAGAAGTTTTTCTCTCTTCCCAAACACTTTACAATCCCAACAAATTATTTCATTCAGTTTACATGCTTTTAGCAATCTAACTGGACCTTAGAATGAATTTTTATTTGGAATAAAAAGCCAGGTATTTTTTCCTAAACTACTTTTATCTCTAAAGCCTATATCATGCATGGTTCATAGTAGGTGCACAGGAAAATGTGTGGCGAGCCTTAGTAAATATCTGAACAGTAATGCTATTTCTGCATTAAAATAAATAAATAAATGCTTGATCGATAGTTCAGACACTAGTAAAAATTATAACTTATGGGAATCAGAATAAAATAGGGTGGATGGTGGGAACCAAATCCACCTACCCTACACAGCTTTCTGTCTACATTCTCATGATTTGACTATATCACTGTAAGTGTCCCAATTCTATTCTCCTTTTCCAAGATGCTATTCGATTCTGTCAAGGTAATATGTTCCTTTATCACAGTGAGAAGGCTCCCAACTTTTTCCAATCAACCACCTTTTGTTGTGAGAGTTCTGAGGAGCCAACATTTGACACGAAATATAATGAAATGAGTCTTTTCTTCATGTATTACTTTTTGTATAGTCTTTAAAATTTAAAACATGTAACAGTTTTACAAATTAAAACAAATGTAATTAAATAAAGAAGGAAACTCACAAAAGAAAAATTAGCCAAATTTCTATATTAAATGTTAATGTGACAACTGATTAAATAATAATTTATTTTGTTAACTTCTGTTCAAGAGTATTTACTGAAATTATTTATATTCTAATATCCTAAGGCCAAAAAGAACTATAAAAAGTCCTGTATTTCACTAATAGATTAACTTTTATTACTATAATGTAATTTTGAAGCTACTATGACTACCATAGAATTAAAGGAATGAGTAAATATGGTAATTCTTAGGAACCAAAGCACTCAATGTAAAAAAAAAAAAGCTATACATTGAAAATACATATTATTTGCTTATTTTTGTTACCACACACAAAAAAGTAAATAATTAAATAAGTGGGCAGGGAAGAGTGTTCTTGATTAATAGGGAATAGTAAGATATAACTAACTATAATGTGAGAACATGAATTTGAGAAATACTGTACTTAACTTTCACATTTTTTTTTCTGAAGTGTGAAGCGTGGAGGCAGAGAGACTCCCACATGCGTCAGACTAGGATCCACCCAGCACACCCACTAGGGGGCTATCCTCTGCCCATCTGGGGCATTGCTCCGTTGCAACCAAAGCCATTATAGCACCTGAGGCGGAGGCCGTGGAGCCGTCCTGAGGGTCTGAGCCAACTTTGCTCCAATGGAGCCTTGGCTGCAGGAGGAGAAGAGAGGGATAGAAAGGCAAAGAAGAAGGGTAGAGAAGTAGATGAGCACTTCTCCTTTGTGCCTTGGCCAGGAATTGAACCCAGGACTTCCACATGTCAGTCCGATGCTCTACCACTGAGCCAACTGGCCAGGGCCTTAACTTATGCATTTTGAAGTCTGCCTGTCTTCCTACATCTTGTTTTTAAATGCTGCTCCCCACTCCCTGCTAAAAGAAACCAGGGATTTTCAAGAATGGGTTAACTCCTTGTGCCCCTAGACCTATGAATGACACAAAAACATCATACGTCCAGAGAGGGAGAGAGGGAGAATGGGAGAAAAACAGTGTGAGATAGAGACTCTAACCCAGGGGTCCCCAAACTTTTTACACAGGGGCCAGTTCACTGTCCCTCAGACCGTTGGAGGGCCGGACTATAAAAAAAACAAACTATGAACAAATCCCTATGCACACTGCACATATCTTACTTTAAAGTAAAAAAACAAAACGGGAACAATACAATACTTAAAATAAAGAACAAGTAAATTTAAATCAACAAACTGACCAGTATTTCAATGGGAACTATGCTCCTCTCACTGACCACCAATGAAACAGGTGCCCCTTCCAGAAGTGTGGTGGGGGCCAGATAAATGGCTTCAAGGGGCCACATGTGGCCCACGGGTCATAGTTTGGGGACTCCTGCTCTAACCTCTTAATAGAATGACAATTAAAAGGAAATTAAAAAGATGAAGTTTTTACCTGTCATTTTTAAAGGGAAATTTATTTATTGTCATCTGATAAGGAAAAGTTCATTTTACAAAATGACAGGTAAGAAATAGAAAATGAACAAACAGTAAAATTATAAATCAGTCACTATTTGTAACTCTCAAATTAAAAATCGAAGTTGGAAATATATGCAATTATATGCGAAGGTATCAAGCTGTGGGGGACCAGTGTGGTGCTGAAGTAACTACTACCTTAGAGACGGTTGCTAATTCGCAAAAGAACATTCTTTGCAATGGAGATATCTGGTGATCACTCTTTTAATCAAATAATCAAATTCAGCATCTCTAATATATGAACCGGCTGATAAAATGTGTATTTGATGTGATACAATATAAAGTCAGCAAGCTCTGAGTTTTTCTTAACCTAAACCAAGAATAACTCAAGAGTAAATAAGTCTTTAAACCCAACTTTAAATATACACTTTTTTAGGGGATAATGAACAAGACAAACAAAAGAAATGGGAATAAATCAAATGCGTACAAAAGGGACATTCTCAAGAACAATCACCCTGGTTACTAAAAAAAAGCAAAAATAAGTATATACATAAGTAAATATACAAATATATAGGCAGGCAAGACAGTTCTTGAGTAAAAGAGAAAAGCATGACAACTACTCTATTTTTCGCTTCATAAGACACACTTTTTTTTCCCTCAAAAGTGGAGGGGAAAGTGCTCTTGCATCTTATGGAGCAAAAAATACAGATTTTTATTAAATATTTTAACACACCATTTGGTCAGAATACTTTTTTTCTTATTTTCCTCCTTAAAACCCTAGGTATGTCTTATGGTCAGGTGTGTTTTATGGAGCAAAAGGTACAGTAAATATAATGTGTGTATTTTGAATAGAGGTGCAGGCCAGGCAAATGTATTTAAGAATGATATGCTATGATGCTACAAATTTGAAATACCATAATATAGAAAAATATTGTACATTCAAGAAAACATGGCAAGATATGATCAACTTTTACACTTGACAGAAGGTGTAGTCTTTCTTGTACTTTCAATTTTCAGTATGTTTGAAAATTTTATAATACAATGTTAGGGGAAAAGATTGTTCTATTTAAAGTTATCATAATTACTGTTTTTCAGTTTTATTGTAATGTGAAACAAGTCTGTTAGGCTTTTTGAAAAAATCAATTATTATCATATTATCCCAATTGAAAATGACACCCAACTAAAACTAGTTGATGAAATATGAAGACTCTTTTTTACTCTTTCTCTTTAACAGAATTGGGCTAACAAAGCTGTGAGGGTATTTATTCTTTTATAACATCAAACTTTTCACTTTTAGCTCCTAAAGCCATAGATTTTCACTTACAATTACAAATTGAGTCAATTCCTATAGCCTTAAAGCTGTTGGTTTTCAATACCAACTGTTAAAATAACTGCTTTTGCTGATCCTGTTGGAGTGTGGAAGGGACGTGAAAGTCACCCAGGCAAGAAGACCACAGATATTCAGGCTTCTAACCTGTAGCTCTTGCATTTATTACAAGAGTAAATTCTTATTAACCTGTTGTCTATTTTGGTTATCGTGAAGGACCCTGAAGTTTTTTACACAATACTTTTCAACAGTATATTGTTTATGTGAGAGAATTTGGCCCTGACTAGCACTCAGTGGTAAAGCGTCAGCTTAGCATGTGGATGTCCCGGGTTCTATCATATTTCCTGGTAAGGGCACACAGAAGAAGTGATCATCTGTTTCTCCATCCCTCGCCCTTCCTTTCTCTTTTTCTCTTGCAGCCATGGCTCCACTGGTTTGAGCACATTGGCCCCAGGCACTGAGAATAGCTTTGTGGAGCCTCCAGCTTAGGAGCTAAAAATAGCTTGGTTGCAAGCATGGCCCCAGATAGGCAGAGCCTCAGCCCCATATGGAGGTCACTGAGTGGTTCTTGGTGGGGGCACATGTGGGAGTCTATCTCCCCTCTTTTCACTTGGAAAAAGGATAGATAGATAGATAGATAGATAGATAGATAGATAGATAGATAGATAGATAGATGATAGATAGAGAGATAGATGATAGATAGATGATAGATAGATAGATAGATAGATAGATAGATAGATAGATAGATAGATAGATAGATAGATAATTGAATAAGATCAAAGTAGAGGTCTATTTTAGAACTCCAACACAAACCTGATACCAATGCAGCAATCCTCACACCCTGTATAAACTCAAGTGCAGGGCTTAAATTATTTTGACTTCAATAATAGTTATATGTTTACACCATATGACAGAGCATAAACTCCAGGGAGTAGTCAACTAAACTAGTCTCTGATCAGGGTTCATCAAAAACTTTTTCTCTGGTTCAGACCTGAGTAATGAGTAATCACAAGTAATGGCCTCTGGCTGTGTGACAGTTAGTAGCACTAAAAGCATGTGGGTCAGCTTAGAGAGTTTCATACTTGCTAAGGGTTTCAACCTGCTGAGCCCAGAGCAGACTTAATCTTGGCTTTACATTAAATATGCAAGACTGCAAAATTATAAAATCTTTTATACTTATTGAAATCAAGTAGGTGCCATAAAACCTGCAGAGATTTTCTTACTTCTGAAGGGTATGATTGCCATTTAATTCACTGTCTTAAGTGATACCCAGAAGCTAAAGAAAGAGCAAAATAAGAATTGTAATTTTCAAAAACTACCACCAGAAATTGGTTGTTTGTATTTCTAAACCAAGACCTGAAATGTACTGTTTTTCTTATTTCTGAAGTTTTTAATTCAGTTGTTTTTCTTTCATAAATCATGTTGAGAATAGCATTTCTTTAATTTATAGCTCCATGATTTACACAGTATGATTAATGAAATTATAAGTATTAATGAAAAAATATTTTCAGAATGCAAGACACCAATTTTATACTCAATACGTGAATTTTAAAAATACTTTTAAAAGCTAGCTATACTACAAGGAAACAAGCACTGGGAAAAGTAGCATAAATTATAACATGGTCACTGTTATGTTAGCCATGGTAGCTAGATATTAACAAAAGAGAAGGAAACAAAACTGGCTGAGTTTAACTAGGGCAGAAGCTACATTTTCACACACTCTAGAGTCTAGGGCAGGCATGGCCACCATACAGCCCGTGGAACCATAATGAGTTTATGCGGCCCATGATTAAATTTTTACTATTCTCCACAGGACACACTGTGTATAAATCGTTATACATAAACTACAATATCTTCAGTAATCTTCACCTCAACTTATATTTGTGAACAAACTTTTTCTTTAATGAATCTAAATAAAAGTACAATAAGATCAAGATTGAATGATTTACATTTGGAGGCTGTGTTAAGAATAGCTACTACAAACATAGAGCCAGATATTAAAAAAATAATAGGCGATGCAAAGCACCTGAACACATTAGTTTTTTTGTTAATTTATTGTACTAAATTACATTTATTCATAAACAAATTACATAATAAAATTTTGTTTACTTAAATGAATCATTTTTGTATTTAACATTTTTTAATTGTAATATTTCATCTGGCCCGTGAAAAAATTTTTCTTTCTAATCTGGCCCGGGGGCAAAACTGTTGGCCAGCCTGGTCTAGGGGATCTGCAGCACTGCCCTGCCAAGGGTTAACACCCATCGGGGCCAGCTTCTCAGTCTCCCTGTGGGACACTAGGCCATTATCTGAGATTACTGAGGAAGAGATGAAACAATAAAGGGGAAACTCCTCTGTTGGGTAGGATTCCTAGTAGTAAGCAAGTGGTGACCATAAAAGGGAGGAGTCTGGCCTGGGAAAGGAATTGGATGGGATAGGACACAACACAAGCCCAGAAAGAAGTAGGAAAGGAATTGGTTAGTTTAAAAGAAAAATCTCTCTCTCTCTCAAGCCCCAGGTATTACATAAAAAATTAACAAAGGCCTTTCTCAACAGCACCTGCCCCTTCCTTCACCTGTTCATGCTTGTTCTCTCTTTGTAGCAGCTGCGTGGCTCTACACGTGGATCCCTTATAGCACTTAGGACCAAGCTTGGGTGGGACCAAAATGCAGGCCTGGGTACACAGCACAGTTTGGGCAGGAGCATAACTCGGAACAAAAGTTACCAGGGGTCACCAAACTTTTTACACAGGGGGCCAGTTCACTGTCCCTCAGACTGTTGGAGGGCCGCCACATACAGTGCTCCTCTCACTGACCACCAATAAAAGAGGTGCCCCTTCCGGAAGTGCGGCGGGGCACCAGATAGATAGCCTCAGGGGGCTGCATGTGGCCCGCAGGCCATAGTTTGGGGACGCCTGATAGCCAGATGAGGACAGAGCCTGAGCTGGACTAAGCTTTGGCATGGACTAAACTGAACTTGACAGCTTCTGATGCCCTGATCATGCTGGGCCAATGGCACAAAATTTCAGGACACTGGTCCTTCTTCTAGGCTTGGTAAAGACAGGGATGGATTTCTTCCACATCAGACAGAGCTGAACCACCTAGTCATGAATGGGAAATGGGCACCCACAGACAGTCTTTCACTTCTCCTCCAATAAATCTTTTCATACACATCATCCTCCCACATGTGGTCCCAAATGCTTTCCATGCCACTCCGCATAAGAACCCAATTTCCAAGGGCAGCAGTTAGAGCCATTAGAAACTCAAGACCCAACACTCATGTTATTCAGGAAACTCTTGTACCGTATTTCGTATAAGCATCCATTCATAATTTGAAGACATTTATGAAAAGTAGCAACATTATTTAATTTTTCTACCACTCTGTTTAAAAATTTTTACTTTTATTAGTGTGAAATATGGTTCCCTATACCTATATTCTACTGACGCTAGCCTAAATCAAAATATTCCCTTTTTCAAATGGTATTTCAAAAAATATTTGAATATCAAGATAATTGACCCTTTAGTACTTTTCTCTTCCACTGTGAGAAACATAACATTCTTAATAAGTTTAGATCTGTGCCCAATAATACTCAGCAAAATAACATTCAGAATGAAGAACATTAATTAAATAACTTTGAGTATATTGGTGTAACTAGAAAAGCAAAAAGTCACTGAAAAAAGCAAAACAACCTATAGCATTGAAAATCTTTAAGGAAAGATGAATGTGATAAGGTAAAATTAGTTTGCAAAGAAATCTTTTTTATTTTTTTAACAGAGACAGGAGAGACAGAGAGAGAGAGAGACAGATAGGGACAGACAGACAGAAGGGGAGAGAGATGAGATGCTGCTTCTTAATTGTTCATGACTGCTTTCTCATATGTGCCTTGACGGGGGGGGGGGGGTGCTACAGCAGAGTGAGTGACGCCTTGTTCAAGCCAGTGACCTTGGGCTCAAGCTGGTGAGCCCACACTCAAGTCAGCAACCTCGGGGATTTGAACTTGGGTTCCCTGCATCCTGATCCGATGCTCTATCCACTGTGCAACCACCTAGTCAGGCATGCAAACGAATCTTTAAGTAGTGTTTTATAAAAGAGCTTTACGTTCATGTGTTTTAATGACAAATCTTGTTTTGCTGTCTTTAAAGATATGAGTTTATGGCCTGACCTGTGGTGGCGCAGTGGATAAAGCGTCGACCTGGAAATGCTGAGGTCGCCGGTTCGAAACCCTGGGCTTGCCTGGTCAAGGCACATATGGGAGTTGATGCTTCCTGCTCCTCCCCCCTTCTCTCTCTCTGTCTCTCTCTCTCCCTCTCTCTCTCCTCTCTAAAAATGAATAAAAAAAAAAAAAAAAAAAAAAAAGATATGAGTTTACAAATATATATTTTCATGTTTATTTAAGACATCACTTCTACCATCTCATGGCACTATACTCAAATTACAAGTATTTGAAGGACAAAGAGTTCAACTTGAGAATTCATCTTGAAAAATTTAAATAAAATGTACATGATAGGCATACTCTGAGAGCAAAAGGTATATGTAATGTTAAAATTACAAGCTGTTGAAACATAGCTCAAATTTTGTAGAAAATATTAATAGAAAGGGTCTGTATAAACCAAAACATTGAGCTAAAATCATAGTATATATTGCCATTCTCATTTGGACAACCTTTTTAAACTTCTAATTTCCAAAACAAAATTACTTTGATTTGTTCAAAGGCTTCCATAACACTTTAAGCAAAATGGTCATTATTTGAAGTGAACAAAAATTTAGGAATTCAAATGCATGTGCTTTGTTTACAGATTCTCCAAGTATAGTTCTAGGACTAGCAGCATAACCTGGCACTTCTTAGAGATGCAAATTCTCACACCTATTGAATCAGAAACTGGGGATGCAATGCAGAAATTGATGTTTTCACAAGGCCTCCAGTTGATTCTGATGTAGACTAACGTATGCTTTATTAAAACATATTCCTTCTGAGCTTATATGTTTGTAGTACAGGACTTAGACAGATGAAGGGCTCCAGGACACACATTGGTAGTTTTAAATTTATCTTTTCGTGTAAATGTCCTTGTTTTACATGTAATGCAGAAATTAAACCTTAACTTTCCTTGTTCACTGTGTTTAAAAGAGGGCATAACTGGAACCAGTCTTTGACACTGTAAAGCTTCTACTCCATGTTTATTCTTCTCTTTCCACCTTTCATTGCCATCTCTGTGTAAAGCCAGTACTCGCGGCTGCCATCCAGCCACCTGGCCAATGCAGGTTCAGGCTTGATTCCGATAGATTGTAAAGAAACAATTGAGCCAAAAACAGGTAGCCCCTTTTTCTTTATTCTAGACTCGCACTCGGCAAGCGAGTAAAAACAAACACATTGGGCTCCAAAACCCACTCATTCAGTGCTCACAAAGCTACTAACTCATCTGAGTTTTCCTAGAATGAAAGGCTTCTACCTCACCAGTCTTACTCACCTGTGTTCCCTATCTCCTTCTCTATTTTGCCATTAAGGCTGCCTCCTCCACGTGGCCTCCCTGCCCTGCTGCCTTGGGTCACCTCCTCTCTACAAGAATGTAGCCACTCTTCCCCAAAATGGCCTCCTAGCTCCTTCTTTTAAAACCTTTTGGCAGGAAAGCCCAACCCCAACAACATTAGCATAACCACGCCCCTTCCACACAAGAAGGGCAACTAGCTGTATCATGTGAGGGCAGCAGCCATCTTTAACAATAAGTGTGAGAAAAAATAACTTTAACTGCCCAATATTCTGCAAATTGTCATTTAATAGTTTTCAAGATAAGCTTTTACTTCTTCATGAATTAACTCCATCCTAATATGATCAATTACTATGTCTTCTTCCCTGACCTTTTCTAAAATCATCATGGGGCAAAATGAATGACATTAAATAAATACGAATCTCAACAAGTGTTTTCAAGCTTATACACATGCTTTCAATTATCCTGTCATCTAGAACACACTAAACAAGAAAAAACGACCACGGAGCTAAGTTGTTGATAGGGGATTCCAGTAGAAAGAATTTTGCTTGTGCATTTACTTTTTCCAATGAACATTTATTTTTTAAGGGAAAGAGGTCAACATTAAACCAGTTTAAAGTAAGATTTTTCTGGTTGAAGCAGGAAATCAAAAAAGCTCTTCATGTAGCTGTTCCTTGCTCAGTTTCAGAAATATGACTTTGGAGGAACCCAAGTTTTTGCATAACCAAGTCTGAAAACTTTGATCAAAAACATTTTTTCTTATTTTTATTTTTTATTTACTTAGAAAATTAAATTTAACATTTAATTTAACATTCTGATGACATAGGTCAACCATAATACACAGATTTAGAGAAAACATCACATCATTTGGACAATTATGCTATATACCCATCACCCAAAGTCAAATCATCTTCTGTCATCCTATATTTTGTTTCTCTTTAAGCTCCTCCCTTTCCCCTACCCCCTCCCGCTCCTTCCTTCCCCTTCCCCTGGTAACCACAGCACTCTTATCTATGTCTATGAGTCTAAATTTTGTGTCCCACCTATGTATGGAATCATACAATTCTTATGATTTATTTCACTCAGTATGTTCTCAGTGTCCATCCATGTTGTGGGAAATGATACTATGTCATCTTTTCTAATGGCTGAGTAACATTCCATTATATTTATGTACCACATCTTCTTTATCCAATTCTCCATTGAAAGGCATTTCAGCTGTTTCCATATCTTGGCCACCATGAAAAATGCTGCAATGAACATGGGGGTGCATGTGTCTTTACATACCCATGTTTTCAAATTTGGGGGGTATATTGCCAGTAGAAGGATTGCTGGGTCATATGGTAGTTCTATTCTTAATTTTTTGAGGAACCACCATACTTCTTCCATAATGGTTTTACTAATTTACATTCCCACCAACAGTGAATGAGGGTTCCTTTTTCTCCACAGCCTCTCTAACACTTGTTATTACCTGTCTTGTTGATAATTGCCAATCTAACAGATGTGAGGAGGTATCATTGTAATTTTGATTTGCATTTCTCTAACAGCTAGTGAGGATGAGCATTTCTTTATATATCTGTTGGCCATTTGTATTTTTTCTTGAGAAAAGTGTCTGTCCATGTCCTCTTCCCCTTTTTTATTGGATTGTTTGCTTGCTTTTTTCTGAGTTTTGTGAGTTCTTTGTACATTTTTGATATTAGCCCCTTATCTGAGCTGTTGATTGAAAATATAATCTTCCATTTAGTTGACTATTTGTTCTCTTGACAGTTTATTTTGCTGTGCAGAAGTTTCTTAGTTAGAGTAGCCCCATTCATTAATCTTTGCCTTCACTTCCCTTGCATTTGGGGTCAAATTCATAAAATGTTCTCTAATGCCAAGGTCCATGAGTTTAGTAGCTATGTTTCCTTCTATGTAATTTATTGTTTCAGATCTTATATTTAGGTCATTGATCCATTTTGAATTAATTTTTGTGCAAGGAGATAAACTATAGTCAAGTTTCATTCTTTTGAATGTGGCTTTCTAATTTTCCCAGCACTATTTATTAAAGAGGCTTTCTTTTCTCCACCGTGTGTTTTTGGCTCCTTTATCAAAGATGATTTGACCATATATATATGGTTATATTTCTGGGCTCTCTATTCTGTTCTATTGATCTGTCTGTCTATTGTTCTGCTAGTACCATGCTGTTTTGATTATCATGGCTCAGTAGGATAGTTTGAAGTCAGGTATTGTAATGCTTCCAGTTTCTTTTTTTCCTTAGGATTACTTTGGTTATTTGAGGGTTTTTATGGTTCCATATCAACCTGATGATATTTTGTTCCATTTCTTTAAAAAATGACATTGGTATTTTGATGGGAATTGCATTAAATTTGTATATTGCTTTGGGTAATATGGGCATTTTAACTATATTTATTCTTCCTATCCACAAACAAGGAATATTTTTCCATTTCTTTGCATCCTTTTCAATTTCCTTTAATAACACTTTGTAGTTTTCATTATACAGGTCCTTTACATTCTTTGTTATGTTTATTCCTAGGTATTTTATTCTTTTTTTGTTGCAACTGTAAAAGGGATTTTTTTTTTTTTTTTAGTTCTTTTCCCAAGGTTTTATGGTTGGCATATAAGAAAGCAATAGACTTCTGTATATTAATTTTATATCCTGCGACCTTACTTGTACTGGTTTATTGTTTCTAATAGCTTTTCTGTGGAGTCTTTGGGGTTTTCTATATACAGGATTGTATCATCTGCAAAAAGTGAAACCTTTACTTCTTTTTTCCTAATATGAATGCCTTTTATTTCTTTCTCTTGTCTGATTGCTCTGGTAGAACTTCCAGCACTATGTTGAATAGGGAGGAGAGAGAGTGGGCTGCCTTATCGTGTTTCTGATTTTAAAGGAAAAGTTTTTCGTTTTTTAACACTTAGTATGATATTGGCTAATGGTTTATCATAAATGACTTTTATTATGATGAGATATTTTCCTTCTATACCTGTTTTGTTGAATGTTTTAAACATAAAAGGATACTGGATTTTATCAAATGCATTTTCTGCATCTATTGATAGAATCATATGGTTTTTGTTATTTTTTTTGTTGATATGGTGTATTATGTTAATTGTTTTATGTATGTTAAACCATTTTTGTGTTTCTGGGATGAATTCTACTTGATCATGATGAATTTTTTTTTGATATGTTGTTGTATTTGATTTGCTAGTATTTTGTTCAGGATTTTTGCATCTGTATTCATTAGAGATATTGCTATGTAGTTTTCTTTTTTGTTCTTGTCCTTAGCAGGTTTTGGTAAAAGGGTTATGTTGGCCTCATAAAATGTGTATAGAAGTATTGCTTCTCCTTCAATTTTTTGGAAGACTTTGAGAAGATAGGAACCAAATCATCTTTGAATGTTTGGTAGAATTCAGTAGTATAGCTATCTTGCCCCGGACTTTTATTTGGGGAGAGGTTTTAGGTAGTTGTTTCTATTTCTCCCCTGTTTATCAGTCTATTTAGGCTTTCTACTTCTTTGTGACTCAGTCTAGGAAGATTGTATTGTTCTAGGAGTTTATCCATTTCTTCTAGATTGTTGAATTTGGTGGCACATAATTTTTCATAGTATTCTGCAATAGTCCTTTGTATAACTATAATATCTGTGGTAATATCTCCTCTTTTCATTTGGATTTTGTTTATATGAGTCCTTTCTCTTTTTCCCATAGTGAGTCTTGCCAGGGGTTTGTCGATTTTATTGATCTTCTCAAAGAACCAACTCTTTGTTGTATTAATTTTTCTATAGTTTTTCTGTTCTCTATTTCATTTTTTTGCTCTAATTTTTATTATTTTCTTTTCTTTGCTGGCTTTGAATTGTCATTGTTCTTCTTCTTCTAGTTCCTTAAGATGTGATGTTAGGTTGTTTACTTGGGCTCTTGTTTTTTCAAATAAGCCTGTAATGATGTGAACTTCCCTCTTATTACTGCTTTTGCTGCATCCCAGAGATTCTGGTATGTCGTGTCATCATTGTCATTTGTCTGTATATATCTTTTGATCTCTGCTTTTATTTCTTCTTTGACTCATTCATTTTTTAGAAGTATGTTGTTTAATTTCCACATTTTTGTGGGTGTGTTTACTTTTTTTTTGCAGTTGAATTCTAGTTTCAAATCCTTATGGTTAGAGAATATTCTTGGTATAATTTCAATCTTTCTAAATTTGTTGATGTTAGTTTTGTGACTCAGCATATGATTTATTCTTGAAAATGTTCTATGTATACTGGAGAAAAATGCATACTTTGATGTTTTGTGATGAAATGTCCTGTAGATGTCTATTATGTCAATTTGTTCTAGTGCTTCATTTAAGGCTGATTTTTCTTTATTAATTTTCTGTTTAAATGATGGGTCTAAAGCCATCAATGTTGTATTGAGGTCTCCAAGTATGATTATACTTTTTTCAGTTTGTTCTTTTATATCAGTTAGTAGATGTCTTATATATTTTGGTGCTCCATAGTTTGGTGCATATATATTAAGAAGTATTATGTCTTCTTGATACAATGTTCCCTTTATAATTATAAAAGGTCCATCTTTATCTATAGTTACCTTTGTTGTCTTATAGTCAGTATTGTCAGATATGAGTATGGCTACACCTGGTTTTCTTTGGATATTATTTGCTTAGAGAATCATTTTCCAACCTTTCACTTTGAATCTATTTTTATCCTTGTAGCTTAGTGTGTCTCTTGAAGGCAGCATACTGTTGGTTTTGCTTCTTGATCCAATCTGCTACTCTGTGCCTCTTTATTGGTGAGTTTAATGCATTTACATTTAGTGTAATTATTGACACTTGAAGATTTCCTGTTGCCATTTTATATAATACTTTCTAATAGCTTTGTGTCTTATTTGGTTCTTCTTTTTTGTTTTTCTGTCATTTGTTTTTGTTTGATGGTATTCCATATATCTATCTTCTGTTTCTTCTTATTTAAGCTGTGTTTCAATAGTGGCATTTTCATGAGAGGTTATCATTAGGTTATTAAAAGAGAAATTATCTTATTTGTTAGAGTCCATTATCTCATGAGTGTTTCTGCACTCCATCCTCCTTTGCTGCCGTTGATCTTTATCCTCTCCCCATTTATGTTATTGTTGTCACAAATTATCCTGTTTTTATTGTACTTTTGTTAAAATTTTTTACTTGTAATTTTGTTTTGTTTTGTTCTTTGTATTTGGTCAGATAACACCCTTTAGTATTTCCTGTAGTGAGGACTTTCTGGTGATAAATTCCCTCAGCTTCTGTACCTCTGTAAATGTTTTCATTTTCCCTTCATATTTAAAGGATAACTTTGATGAATATAGTATTCTTGGCTGGTAGTTCCTCTCTTTCAGTATTTTAAATGTTGCGGTCCACTCTCTTCTGGCTTGTAGAGAATATGCTGAGAAATCTGATGATAGCCTAAGGGGCCTTCCTTAATATATTATATTCTTCTCCCTCACTACCTTGAGGATTCTTTCTTTGTCATTAATTTGTGATAATTTCATTATGATGTGCCTTGGATGTCTGTTTGGGTTGAGGTAACTCGGCATTCTGTTTGCTTATGGGATTTGAGGCTCTGTTTCCACAGGCTTGAGGATTTCTCATTGATTATTTGTTTGTATATGTTCTCCATTCACTTTTCCTTCTCTTTTTCTTCCAATATACTCATTATTCTTATATTGCTCTTTCTGATAAAGTCAGACAATTCTTGTAGGGTTTTTCTCACTTTTTTTAAATTCATGACTCTCTCTTCTTCTCTCTGTAGTATCCCTAGTTACCTTTCTTCAATGTCACTGATTCTTTCCTGTATCTGGCCTGTTATATTGGCTAAGCTTGTTGCCTCATTTTTCAGTTTGTGTATTGAGTTTTTCATCTCTCTTTGGTTCTTTTTAACAATTTCAATTTCCTTGGTGAAGTACTCTTTTTGTTCATTGTTTTCTGAGCTCTCTAAATTGCCTTTCAGTGTTTTCTTGTATCTTACTATTTTTAGAGCTTCAATTTTGAATTATCTGTCATTAAGCTCCAAGGTTTTCATGTAATTGAGATTTTTTTCTGGAGATTTTTTATCATCTATCTGAGCTACATCTCTGTCTTGTATATCCATATTTGATTTCTTTTTTCTTGGTGGCATTTGCGGGTGGTATTGTTAATGACCCCAACAAGAGATAATTATTCCTTTTTCTGGTAGGTGGCACTGTACTACAAAGATTTGCACCTGCGAGATTCTTGGGTGGAGATCTGCTGAGGCATACCTTTCACTGTAGTATTGATGCAGGCAGGGCCATCACATTAGTAGGAGGAGCTTATTGTTAGGGCTTTGCAATTTTTTGACTCTAGCAATGGCTCACCAGGGATCCTTCGGGGCCCTCCCCAATGTCCCAACACAGCAAGGGATCAAGTGCCTGGGTACTCCTGCCTCCTACAGGAGACAGCAGCCTGGAGACCCAGTTGGGGGGGGGGCGCCACTACCACTGTCTGCACAGCAAGTGGAGGAGTGCAGGACTGGGAGGCTGGAGTGACACAGTCCTGTCCCTCCTCTGATATCATTTTAAGCACTCAAAGCACAGCCCTGGGCAGGGCAGGGGCTGCACGTCACAAATCAGTGTCCAAGCTTCAGGAGCAGTTATGGCAGACATCACAGATCAGGGGCATCCTGCCCACACACTAAACTCCATCCGGCAATCCAGTGTCTGAGCTTCGGAGCAGGTGGAGCACAGATCCCAGATCAAGATCATCTGGTATCACAAGGCTAAACTCTGCCTGCAGATCACGTGTACCCTAGTGCCTCGTGGGCTGATCTCAACAAGCTATTCGCACACAACTCTTAGGAGCGCACCATGAGCTTTGTGTATGCACAGCACCAGTTGTGTATGCACAACTCCTTCCCTCCAGACTCTGGTCTTCTCCCAGCTCCAACTCCAAGACAAAGCCTGTGCCAACAGTGCCTTCTTCTCTCGGGTTTGTGAGGAAAGAGAAAGACTCAGTCTTCTGGCATTTTTTTCCTTCTGTTTGCAGATTCTATGTTTGGCCCACTTTCTTGTGCAATCTTTGTCTATCTATGTGTGTATATTTGAGGTTCATCTGGGGTTTTTTCTCTGTGTATAGTTGTAGAATTTGTTGAAATTTCAAGGGGAGAGATCAGGAGTGTCTCTCACACTGCCATTTGTCAAAAATACCATTTTCTTTACAGAGCATTTTGTATGTATTAAAGATAGATTTGTTACAAGGATTACTACAAACCAACAAAAAATGTGGGCTTTCCTTATTTGTTGGTTTGTTTGTTTTTGCTTAGGCAAAATAATCAGCCAATAAACTAAACAGCACAAAATTTTTTTTAAATTCTCAGATGTTGATTAGAAAGCTGCATTCTACATAAGAAATCACCATTATTTCTTCAGCCTGGAAGGCTCACTGATTCTGTCTTGTGCATTCAGCATATGATATTCCTTATTGAGAACCTCACCATAGTTCTGGTTCTTTTTTGAAGCCTCCTTCATAGAAACTAAACTTTCAACTACTATAATTTTATCTTTAACAGATTTCTCACGTTAAGTGATACTTAAACATTTTACTAAAATTATTTGCCTATATCTCAATGTTACCCTTGAATTAAGGTATAATTCCTCATTCATTTTCCTATTTCCAACACCAAACATAGGTAGGTGTAGCATGTGATAGACAGTAAGTGTGTATTTAATTAATCAAAACTATACAGGAAAATTGAAGCAATTATTTAAATAAAATGGTTTAAAGTCTCAAAAAAAACAACCCTATTTGATTAAACTTAAGGTAAACACTATTTTGTTCATAATAATCCAAACTTCAATTTTCCACTTTATTTTGAGCATACAGATTACTTATAAACCTTGATTTTAAAATACGTTTGAGAATAATTTCTTTCCAATTAATAATTGTATTGACTTATTTGATTACACTTTTGGTCTAACAAGCCTACAAATAAATCACACTGTTTAGACTGTAGTCTGGTCATTTGCTGTTACAACAGATATATCAAAACATGAACTTCCAGCTGTTTTAGAAAAACTTTCTCTCTGGTATGCAATCAAATCTTAGGATGTACATGCAGATCTTAGAAGACGCAGCAAAGTCAAGAGTAATAAATACTGAGTCTAGACAGAGGACCCTTCCTCCAAAGATAAGCAGGATTATGAGTAAAAATGTATAGAACATCATCCTGAAGACTCAGAGGGAGAAGTAATGACTTATTTTCACCTATTTATAGAAGACAAGATATTTTTCCAAAAAATAAAAATAGTTGAGAAATCTGTTTAGAGAGTTAAAGGGTTTATAAAAATGTGTGTTGTATATAATCATAGCATAAAACTGTAAAGAATAAAATGGAGATAAAAAGGTTATAGGATGATATAAAGAAGAAGAAATATAATTAAGACCTTCAAGGAATCATGATCTAAATAATAGCACTAAAAGTATTAATGATTAGAATTGTTTTTAAAAAGAAAAAATAATGAGAAAAAAATATAAATTTAGATGCTCTCAGAATATGCAAGTTAGTCAAGAAATCAAATTAATAAGAAACAAGATGACTGACTAAAATGGCAAAAAGTAGTCATCTTAAGAACTATGGATATTTTGGGGGAAAAGTCAGATAATTTTATTATCAAAGTGTCACTTCCAGCCAAATTCCAGACACTGAATACCTTTGTCCTTTTCCTTTAAAACCGACCTTTTAGATGGCATGGAATCAATAAATCTATAATCAGAAATTTTAATTATAGAAGGTCATAAAGCCACTAATATGTTAATATTACCATATTTCCCCATGTATAAAATGTACCTTAATTTTGGGGCCCTAAATTTGAAAAAAAAAGTATATTATATAAAGTTATTGAACTCAAGTTTTATTCACCATAAAATTCATACAACTACTCATCACTGTCAAAACTCCCATCCATTAGCTTGTCCTCATCTGTGTCTGATGACGAATCACTGTCTTCAACAATGAGCACAAAAACAAGCACAAAAAAATGGGAAATGCAAGTAAAAAAAACTATAACCACTGCATAAGACGCACCTAGTTTTTAGACCTCAAATTTTTCAAAAAAAGGTGCATCTTATATACATGGCAAAGTATGGTAATTTATAAGAAATATAAGAATCACTTGTTAGTTTTAAATATGGCTCTGTGCTTTTGTGATCTTGAGAAATACAACAGTCACCTTAGAATTCATTTCCTTTCATTCTAAAACAGGGCTTGTGATGATGACTGTGGATGGTGGCAGTTAATGGATGTGAATCCAGTTTAGCTCAATTAAGAAGAAAGAAAAGGTACCTAAAAGGTGGCAAGTACTGAACTGGGAATTACAGGATTAAAATTTTAAGAAAAGCAACATGGTTCCCTCTGGGACAGCTGTGTTAGGCTTGCTCCCAGGTTTACCAGCTGCAAACACTTTGCTTGATTAGTGCGTGAGCACATGGCAAAGGCATATGAGCATGGCCTATAATATGTAAGACTATGGGTGCTTCCTCTGGGCTGCAATTCTCCCAAATTTTTTCCCACCACCATGAGGTGGGGTTTTCCTTGCTCCATTGCCCTCACTGTGAATAGCAGATTTCCCTTTATTTATTAGCTCTTTCCCTTTTGTTGTTTATTTGCTCACCTGTCTTTATGAACCTTCAATTAAACAGGTATGGCCTTTAAAAAAAAAAAGGAAAAAATAAACAGGAATGGCCCGACACTTTCCAGCTCTGCAGTTCCTCTACTGTCTGCCCGAATCCAACGTGAACCTGCCTGGCCTCGGCCACCAGCATTCCAAGTTACAAATTATTCCTATTGTAAGTCTCCATGTTAGCATTTGTCTTTTATGTCACATCAAGAGGCAGGTAAATATGGACTTGAGCACCATCCATTGCCCTGATGACATGCAAAACACCTCCAACAGTGCATTAGATTCTAGCACGATTTGTCTAGTTCCAAAGATTTGGTTTGCTCAAGTACACAGAGTGCCATGACACAAATGATTATTTCAGGGATCCCAACAGAACACATAATTTTTACACCTAACTTGCTCCAACAATTGTAAAAAAAACAATTCTTAGCCTTCTTAGAAGTTTCTTGATACAGGAGTTTGCCCATCAGAAATCATACCCACTCTATTACAGTGTTGATCATAATAATTTAGTTTTTTTTAAACTTTAAACAAATTGAAGGGTATCTTTGAAATAATGCCCTCTACTATATATAAACTGCTCACAAAAATTAGGGGATATTTTATAGCTTTGTATTCATTTTGAAATACCCCCTAATTTTTATGAGCAGCATATTTCCTCTAAGGCTACAAGGAAACACTTCAAAGTTTCCTTTGTCCAAACTGTGTCTATTTTCAAATTAAAATAAGTGTTGGCCTTTGCCAGTTGGCTCAATGGATACAGCATCAGCCCAACATACAGAGGTCCTGGGTTCGATCCCTGGTCAGGGCACATATGAGAAGCGACCATCTGCTTTCCTCCTCCTCTTTTTTCCCCTTCTCTCTCTCTTCCCTTCTCACAGCCAGTGGCTTGGTTGGTCTGAATGTTGGCCTCAGGTGCTGAGGATGGCTCGGTTGATCACAGCCATCAACCCCAAACCGGGGTTGCCAGGTGAGTCCTGGTTGGGTGCACGCAGGATTGTCTCTTTACCTCCCTTCCTCTCGCTTAAAAAAATAATTAAAATTAGGGTTTATGGCACCAAAGTATTAATCAATTGGTTGAAGTTACTTTTTATTCAATTTACTGGGGTGACACTAGTTAACAAAATTATACAGGTTTTAGGTGCACAATTTTACAACACATCTTCTGTACACTATATATTGTGTGTTCACACCCCAAGTCAAGTCTTGATCCATCACCATTTATCACCCCTATACCTTCCTCCACTTCCCCCCACCCAAATCTCCACAGTGTTGTCCATGTCCATCAGTATTTTTTTCTTTTTGTACTTTTTTTGCTCTATCCCTCCACCTCCCTCACCCAACCATGCCACCTGACAGCTGTCAACCTGCTCGCTAGGTACAAGTCTGTGCATTGCGTTGATGTGGGATGTATAAAGACAAAATGTAACGTCCCAGCTCCAAGAAAACCTAGGTTAACAATATGGCTGAGCATAAGTTAGTTACTCCAGAGAGCTTTAAAAAAAAATCAGGGGCAGCTGTGTTAGGCTTGCTAGCTGGTTTACCAGCTGCAAGCCCTTTGGTGAGCACATGGCAGCGCCACATGAGTATGGCCTATATGAGGCTATGAGTGCTTGCGCTGGAGGGAGATAGGGAATTACAGATGCGCAGACTGCCTGCCCACCACTCTGAGGGGCATTTTGCTGACTGTTTGCCTGAGAGGTGGTTTTTCTCTGCCTGTGTGTTTGTCCGCAGTTGTGAGACTTTATTAAAAACAATGGCCCACCCCTTTCCGGCTCCGCAGTTCCTCTACCATCTGTCTGAATCCAGTGTGAACCTGCCCAGCCTCAGTCACCAGCATTACAAAAAAGCTACAAGAGTCATGGTTGAATTAGAGCAGAACTGGCATTTCTTCCAAAAATAAGGAATCTGTTTCTGGTACAGAAAGGAAAGTAGGTTTTGGGACACAACAAAAAGAATAACAAAAACTAAATAGCAAATGTTTCATTCCCTGATTTTTACTGTCTTCTAATACATGCTTCAACTAGGCAAACTTTTTTGGAGTAATTTTAAAATCATTTTTGAAAAATGTTCTTTTTCCCCCAGTTTTGATATATAATGAACAAATAAAACGTACTACATCTTTAAAGTCTATGACTTGATATTTTGATATACATATACATCGTGAAGTAATCACCACAAACTAACACCTTCATTACTTCATATAGTTACTATTTTCTTTGCTTTTTGTATGTCTGCCCTCTATCAAATTTCAAGTATAATGATACAATATTATTAACTATAGTCATGTTGTTGTCCAATAGACCCTGTGATGAGAAAACAGCTACTTTGAGTTCCTGCACAGGCATTTCACAGTGTGACAACCCTGCTCATACCCAGGGTTTGGACATTCAGGTAAGGACCTGAGCTTAGGATGCCTGCCACAAATTTCAGCTTTGCTTCTCCCAGGTCTTCTTTTAAAATAAGCACTTAGAATTGAGCCTATGAAGTTAATGACTTCCACCGAACCACCTTTTAAGTTATAGGTGCTTGTAATCCAGCTCTCTATTTCCCGCTTACTAGTGACCTAGGACAGAAGATTAACAAGGATCTCTGGCTAGGCCCCTCCCTGTAAGATGCAGGATCTGTATGTAATAAATCTTGAGACTTTACTTCCTTAGTGTGAGTGTTCTGAAACTGAGTCCTCAATCAAAGTGACCTCGAGTTCTCACTTCCCCATGGTGGGAGCTCTGATGCTGTTGATTAGCATGGGTGGCTTGTGCCTTCTCAATCAGCAGCTCATCATCTGCACGTTCCTTATTTACGGTAATACACTGGCTATAGCCCCCAACATACAGCTCTCAAGGATTTATTTAACTTGCATAACTTAAACTTTGTACCCTTCATCCCTCTTCATTAAGTAACCAAGAAATCTTACTCCAGCTCTGCTTTTTACTCTCTAGGAAAATTACTAACCTTTGCAGGTCGAGTTTCTTCAGCTTTAAAGTAGAGATCATAAAAACAATTCATAGGATTGTAATGAAGGTTAAATAGCATTGTATCTTACAAGCAGCAAGCCCAGGGCCTGGCACATACTCCAGACCGAATAATAGTGATCAGTGCTGTGGTGATGCTCAGGCTGGTGCTTGAGCAAAACTCATACCGAGGATTATCTGATGACTCGCCCAAAGTCAAACGGTACAGGGAAATAAAATCAATTCTCAATCAAGAAAGAAGTACAGAGACAAAAATTCATAATTGCTTTTAAAATTTTAGAGAACTTGTATCCCTTGTGATACTCACAATGATGTTAGAAGGAAGGAGAAAAATTATCTCCTCAGTCTAATGGATGAAGACAGACACTTGGGGAAGTCAAGTGACATGCCCACCGTGCAGACCTGTGAAAGAACTAAAGATCTAATTTCTGGAGGCCTAACTCTTCCCTTGTCAGATACTCCGTCTGACACGCAGAGCCTGCTTTTCCGCCTGGATACTGGGAAGACCATGAAGGGCGACCCACCTCAGTGTTCCGAGCAGCATGTCACGTCCTCATCAGCCCAGAGGATTATGCAGTATTTCTGCTACACGGGCTGCAGTCACTTTTCTAGTGAAGAGATTTTATAATCTTTTTAATCTTTTGATTACAACGGAGTCTTGATGGCATTACACTCCAAGGAGTGCAATATAAAAATGTATTTTGTCATGGGTGGGATGTGGCAGGAGAAAAACTACACAATTAGTAAGACTGATAAAGTCAGAAAACCAAAAAAGCACTCATACTCCTAGGAAAGACGTGGGAAATATGCACACACAATTTACTGTGTGCAATTTTTCCACTTAAAAATTTAATATTATTAGAGACCAGGTAGGTGTAAGCTACCTGCTTTCAGAAGTTGCTGTGGGTGCATGGGAGTGACGGGTCAATAGCAGGGGTCTCTGCCCTGGAAGGGGGTGTCCGAGCTCATTCAAACTGGCATAGGAACCGATAGCACAGAGAAGGAAACCACAGCGGTAGCAACCGAAAGTGCAAAACAGATCAGCTTGTACATTATTTTTCAGCAACTCTATATAGCCAGTCAAAATAAAGAGACAAGAGCTTCATGTCAGATAATGGAGGGGTTTCTTTTTTTGTGGAAATAAGAGGTAGAGAAATTTCTGTGAAAGCTGATAACACTAAGAACTGTTTTAGATCAATGTAGCAACAGGTCTCTACACAAAAGAACTATTAAAGCAGAAATTTAAGCAATACCCTTATGGTGACTTGGAAATTAAATAATAAAATAACAAAAGTAAAACTAAGAGGTCATTGTTTACAATCGTATATCAATTACACGAATCCTATTAGTGTCCTTATCATGTTATCACCCGACCTCCCTATAATATAAGCAGCAATGGAGAACACACTGCTTTCTACACTAGTCTAACCAAAAGTTGTAAAACTGCACTTGCCAGATATAACTTAATGCAGATAGGCAGACATATATCACCAATGACTTCCATTTAGTTAATTCTATGTGATAAATCTAACCCCTCACTCACAGGACAGCCTTGCATATCCAATCATGTTTCTGATAACAATTCTAATTCCTTGCTTCTCTAGCTCTGACATCCTTCAACCATTTCTCAGGAATTTCTAGCACATAATTGTTTTACACACAGATCTAAAATAAATATTCCAAAAGATTATATAGAACCACAAAAGACCCTGAATAGCCTCAGCAAGCTTGAGATAAAAGAACGAAGTTCACAAAACTTAATATCAGGAATTATACTACCTGATACAGTGGTACCTTGAGATACGAGTTTAATTCATTCTGTAACCAAGCTCGTAAGTCAGTCAACTTGTATATCAAACAAATTTCTCACATTTAAAATAATTGAAATAGATTTAATCCATTCCAGCCCTGTGAAACATCCCCAAACCATCCTAAATTATGAAAAAAGACATGTTTTTAATTAAGAAACACACATGTATACTTTACCAATGCATAACAAAATATATGAAATAAAAGAAAAAAAGTGTTATTCAGTACTGTATTCTTACCTTGGAGACAGACGAGTGTGGCTAACGGAGGTGAATGGCGGAGGAGGAGCGAGGGAGGAAGGGATGCAGGCCCTGTAGACACGTAAACTAAAACTGCACTTTCTTAACACTAAATGTAAACTAAAACTGCATTTTCTTAACTTTAAACAAAATTAAAGCTGCACTTTCTTTACTTAAAATAAAACCACAAAAACTTAATTGTAAAAAAAAATGTACTTTCTTAACTTTAAACTTAACCTAAGCTTAACATTATGTATTTTTCATTTAATCATCACCTGTTTTCGCTTTTTGGCTGCACTTTTGGCACTTTCACTTGCAGGACTTTTGAATAAAAATCTATCCAAAGAGGTTTGCTTTTGCCTGCCTTTTAAAATGTTACAGAAATGTGACAAACAAGTGTCATTAAAAAGTGCTGAAGCACGACCAGTTGAAACTTTTTCTGGGTGTTTCTTTTCAATGAAACTTGAAAGCTTCTCCCACATTGCCAGCATGTCTTTAATTTCACTTGTAGAAATCACTTCCTCCAACTCTACCCCCTCCTCACTACTAATGTCTTGCAGAAGCTCCATATGTTGCATCATCTGTAGCTCCTTCATCTCCTCAGTTGAAAGTTCCTCATGTTCCTCGACAAGCTCATTTATTTCACCCTCATCTACCTCCAGACCCATCGACTTTCCGAGGGACACAATCTCCTCCAACGCTTCTACCTTGGTCTCAGTCTCCGGTTCAAATCCTTCGAAGCCCCTGTCTGCAACAACATCAGGCCATAACTCTTTCCATGCCGAGTTCAAGGTTCTTCTTGTAACCTCTTGCCATGCCAAGTCAATAATGCGTAAACATATCATGATGTTGTAGTGATCTTTCCAAAACTCTCAAAGGGTTAGAATTGTATTCTCAGTCACCTCAAAGCAGCAGCGGAACAAGTGCTTTGTGTAAAGCTTTTTAAAGTTGGAAATGACCTGCTGATCCATAGGCTGCAAGACTGAAGTCGTGTTGGGTGGGAGGTAGAGGACTTTCATGAATTTGAACTCATCACTCATCGAGAAGATCATCTTCAAGACAAGGTGGGTGGGCTGGAGCATTATCAAGGATTAGTAATGCTCTCATCGGGAGTTTATTTTCTTGAAGATATTTATTCACTGAAGAACCAAAGACAAGATTTACCCATTCAATAAAAAACTGCCACATAACCCATGCCCTAGCATTGGTGCCACATAACCTGCAGTTTTTCTTTAAGAATCTTCTGGGTCTTAAAGGCTCAAGAATTTTTGGAATGATACACTAGCAGTGGCTTTACTTTACAGTCACCGCTAGCATTTGCACACAAACAAGGGTCAGACAGTCCTTCATGGGTTTATGGCCTGGCAGCTTCTCTTCAGCGGTAATGAAAGTCCTCTGGGGCATTTTTTTCCCAAAACAATCCTGTTTCGTCACAGTTGAACACTTGTTGAGGGATGGAACCTTCCTTTGCAATAAGCACAGCAAAACACGCGATGTACTTCTCAGCTACCTTAACGTCAGCACTTGCAGCTTCACCATGCCTCACCACCGAATGGATAACAGATCTCTTCTTAAAATTTTCAAACCAGCCGTAACTTGCCTTAAACGTATCTTAATTAGGACAGAATTGTAGTTCCTTTTGCTGGATTTGCACTTTTGATGGCATCCTTTTGTTTAAGGATGGTACAGATTGTAGATATATTTCAGTCATACAGCCTTGCCAGTTCAATCACTCGTACACCACGCTCATGCTTTTTTATTATTTCTTGCTTTACTTTTATCGACATCATTTTCTTCTTCTTCTCACCACTGTCCTTTATTACACTCACTTTCTTCGGCCCCATGATAGCACACAAAAAAAGTTAGTAAAAAATGCAAAAATGATGCAAGAACGAGTACAGAGCACAAGATTCAACTTGATTCTGTGGGTAACACGTGAGATAGAATGAGATGCTGGTGTTGTGCTGCCAATACTGGACCCGTGTGCCAATGCGCCAACTAGCAGCAGCTTCCCGAATCACGATTTGTATCTTGGAATTTCGCTTGGAACTCGAACAAAAATACGGACCAAGTTGCAGCTCATATCTTTTTAAAAAATTGTATGTTGGTCTGCTCGTATATCAAGGTACCACTGTATTAAATTATACTACAAGCCCAAGGCCATCATGAACAAAATAGTATAGTATTGGCACAGGAACAAGTACATAGATCAAGGTACAAAATAAAAAGCAAAGAAATATACCCACAACTTATGGTCAATTAATATTTAACAACGGTGGCCAGAACATACAATGGGATAAAGACAATCTACTCAATAACCGATGTTAGGAAAATTGGGCAGGTAAATATAAAAAGTGAAAGTAAACTACTTTCTTACACCATACACAAGAATAAATTGAAAATGGATAAAAACTTAAATGGAAGTTATGAACCATAAAAACCCTCAAAGAAAACACAGGTAGTAAAATGTCATACATTTTCCATAGCAATATTTTTTTTTTAAATATATTTCCTGCCTGACCAGGCAATGGCGCAGTGGATAGAGTGCCGGACTGGGATGCGGAAGACCCAGGTTCAAGACCCCAAGGTCACCAGCTTGAACGCAGGCTCATCTGGTTTGAGTAAAAAAAAAAAGCTCACCAGCTTGAGCCCAAGGTTGCTGGCTCAAGCAAGGGGTTGCTCAGTCTGCTGAAGGCCCGCGGTCAAGGCACATATGAGAAAGCAATCAATGAACAACTAAGGTGTTGCAACGCACAGCGAAAAAACTAATGATTGATGCTTCTCATCTCTCCATTCCTCTCTGTCTGTCCCTGTCTATCCCTCTCTCTGACTCTCTCTCTGTCTCTGTAAAAAAAAAACAACACCCCCCCCCCAAAAAAAATATTTCCTTGGGCAAAGGAAAGAAAGGAAAAAATATACAAATGAGACTACATCAAACTAAAATGCTTTTGCACAGCAAAAGAAACCATCAACAAAATCACAAGACAACCCACTAAATAGGAGTACTTATTTGACAATACATCTAATAAAGGGTTTATATCAAAATTTATAAAGAACTTATGTGTAGGAGTACAGGCCACCAATGTGTCCAGGCTGGTTCTAATTGGATTCAGGCAGATGGTCCAGGAATTGTGGAACCAGAAGATGGTGGGCCATTCCATTCGTTTGAGTCTTGTAACAGCGGATGAGCAAACAGGTGGGAAAGACCGCTTCCCTTTCACTCAGGGTGCCCAAAGCTCCAACCCCCTCTAGCTGTGCCAAACATACAGGTCCCACAAACCTCAGCAGGGCTCCCAAGTCCCTCCGAACTTTCCCTCTGCATTTTCTGCACTATGGACTCTGCACTCTCCAGCCAAAACCAGCTGGGGGGAAAAACCCTTCTCCTGCAAACAACAAACAATGAACGCTCCCAAAAAGGAAGGCAATTCACAATTTACAATCTGCCGCCCTGAGGGCCAGCCCCTTCAGCCCTCTATAGACTATACACACAGGGCACTGCCCCAATACAAGTGAGCAAACTTTTTGTTTACCCAACATTAATTTATAAAGAACTTATAAAACTCAACACCAAGAATACAAACCAATTAATAAGTGGGGAAAAGACCTGAATAGGCACTTTTTCAAAGAGGAAATACAGACTGCAAATAGATATATGAAAAAGCCCTGGCCGGTTGGCTCAGCGGTAGAGCGTCGGCCTAGCGTGCGGAGGACCCGGGTTCGATTCCCGGCCAGGGCACACAGGAGAAGCGCCCATTTGCTTCTCCACCCCTCCGCCGGGCTTTCCTCTCTGTCTCTCTCTTCCCCTCCCGCAGCTAAGGCTCCATTGGAGCAGAGATGGCCCGGGCGCTGGGGATGGCTCTGTGGCCTCTGCCTCAGGCGCTAGAGTGGCTCTGGTGGCAATATGGCGACACCCAGGATGGGCAGAGCATCGCCCCCTGGTGGGCAGAGCGTCGCCCCTGGTGGGCGTGCCGGGTGGATCCCGGTCGGGCGCATGCGGGAGTCTGTCTGACTGTCTCTCCCCGTTTCCAGCTTCAGAAAAATGAAAAAAAAAAAAAAAAAAAAAAGATAGATTTTCAGGTTTCAGTGAGACATAACTAAGAAAAAGATGCAATAAAAATGAATCCATATTTATGAATACATATAGAGGGAGCAGTTGTAAAGCTAACCATAAACATAAGTACCCATCAAAGGGTGCAATGACATTCACAGATACCATGTTTTATTTGAGAATCAGAATAGAGACACTGCTGAACTACCATCTATCTATGGTGACTTCCAACAACTAAATGAAGCTTCCAAATGAGCTTAACTTAGACTTCTTCAAGAGAATTACATACTAAGGAAACCTGGTGAGACATCTCATGAGAATAAAGAAAAAGCTCACATGTGACATTTAGATACAATCTGTGATAATGAGGCCAAGGGTACACATTCTATTCATATAGTTCCCACTGTATTTCCTGGCTATGTGAGGGACTTGTAAATAGGCCACATATCTAGTGATCACTGGGGAAATGTTCTGGGTTGGATAAGAGACATGAATAAGCACAAACGTATACCCTACTGGAAAAGCAGCCCACTGTACACCATCTGCTGACGGGACAAGTCAGTTTCTTCAGTAGTATGGTATTTATAAAGACTGCAAGCCTCTGAGCACTTAGATTCTCTTTAATCCTGTTTAAACGGTTGTTTTTATGTAAAATTTTAAATACATATTATAGATCTTATGTTTTACCTAGAATATAGCAATAACAATTAAGCTTTGTCCCAGAATGTTTTCTCAAGATCAGGTTTATCAATAGTTAATAAAGAAACTGCTTTTTTAAAAAAAAAGATTAAGGCCCTGGCCGGTTGGCTTAGTGGTAGAGCGTCGGCCTGGCGTGCAGAAGTCCCGGTCCGATTCCCAGCCAGGGCACACAGGAGAGGCGCCCATCTGCTTCTCCACCCCTTGCCCTCTCCTTCCTCTCTGTTTTTCTCTTCCCCTCTCGCAGCCAAGGCTCCACTGGAGCAAAGATGGCCCGGGCGCTGGGGATGGCTCCTTGGCCTCTGCCCCAGGCGCTAGAGTGGCTCTGGTTGTAACAGAGCGACGCCCCGGAGGGGCAGAGCATCGCCCCCTGGTGGGCAGAGCGTCGCCCCCTGGTGGGCGTGCCGGGTGGATCCCGGTCGGGCGCATGAGGGAGTCTGTTTGTCTCTCCCCGTTTCTAGCTTCAGAAAAAAAAAAAAAAGATTAAGACAATTAACTCTAAACATATAATTTTGGTATCCTGTGAAGTGTTAGAAAGGAATGTGTTTCCTGGATAATGAAATGGCTTAATTTAGCACGCAGTTCACTGCTTAAATACCCATCCAGTACTTTGGCATTTCAATATCAGAGTGTCAGTTATACACAGAAGTAAATGTTTTTTTAAATAACCCAGGCTAACCTGAGAAGGAAGATGAGGCCCATGACTTCTGCTTGCTTTCCAAAGTCAAAGACCACATGTTTCTATAGCTTGGCCAAAATCATGAATAAAACAGAATGTCATTCAGCATTTCAAATCTAATAACTCACATATTTTTCACAGCATCGCTGTCCTTTTCTCCAACAAAAAATAATTGTCAGCAAATAAAAAAATGACTTACAAAATTACTATAGCACATTAGGAGGAGGATTGTTTAGACCTCTGTATGGCCAGCAGCCACAGCCACCATCACAGTTGACTGGCCAACGCAAGTTCGCATTTGATTCAGACAGACAGTAATGAAACAACAGAGCTAAGAACTGGCGGGCCATTACCTTTAATCCTAGTTCACACCCAGCAGGCAAGAAATACACACAGTGGAAAAACACTTCCCTTTCTATTCAGAGCTCCCAAAGTCACTGACTCATCCAAGTATTCCTAGAATCAAAGGTTTCCACCTCACCAGCCTTATTCACCTCTGTTCCCCATCTCCTTCTCTCTGCACAAACTCTGCACAAACTGGCTTCTCCTTCAGCACTCCACCATCTTGGCTGCCTCTCCTCTGCAATGCTGATGGCAGGATCTGAGCGAGAGAACCCCCCACCCCTCTCTGCCTTATCTTACAGTGCAGAAATTAAAGCCTTTAAGTCAATATACAAATAAGAAAGTGTCTGATACAGAGTCACTTATCTGATGCATAAATGAGATTCCTCATAAGAGTGCACCACCCCACATCATGCAACAGTCAAGGGTGTGGGGAAAAGCTTAGTTTTGAGAAGATCTTAGTATTAGAAGAATGTTGAATAGATCTTGGTATTAAAAGGGTGGGAAAGGCTTAGTCTTAAAACTAAGCCTTAAAACTAAGCCTTGGGGCCTGACCTGTGGTGATGGAATGGATAAAGCCTCAACTGGAAACGCTGAGGTTGCAGTTTCAAAACCCTGGGTTTACCTGGTCAAGGCACATATGGGAGTTGCTCTCCTCTCTATAATGAATAAATAAAATCTTAAAAAACAAAAACAAAAAACTAAGCCTTAGGCTATAAGGACCTTGGTAGCTTACAACATGTCCCTCACACCCAATGCAAAGTATAAGGGAGCAAACATATATATCATATTTACAAACTTATTTGACCAACAACCTCCATTTGTTAGAACAATGTTGCATAACAATATATTCTTTTTATAAGCCTTCTTTCCTATTTATCTGAAATAATTAAAGTGGGAGGCAACAACATGGCAAGTCCTCAATTTATAAACAGTTCAAATGAAAATATACAAATGAATTAGTAAGTTGCAATCTTCTTTTCTCTATAATACCAACAATTTGCAACCTGTCTCATCTCATGGCACACACTACTAAAATTCTGTGGCACACTAAAAATTATATTATATTTTTCCCAATCTGACAAAATAATTAGAAATGATTTTTATTTCATTCACACCAGATGGCTATTGTTGTGTTGGCTATTGTCATTTTTTTTTTTTTTTTTCATCTGGAAATCTAAGGGGAAAGAGGTCAGTGCCCTAAATAGTCAGGTATTGCATGTTTTAAAAAAAATTTTGAGGCACACCAGACTGCCTGCCATGGCACACCAGTTGAAAATCTCTGCTTAATACGATCACCATGATACACACTCAACTTCCCACTGATTTCAACTGAAACTTGGATTATGACAAAACTACACAGAATTTCAGTGAAGTGCATTCATTCATTTATTCAAAAACAAACCTGAGTGCCTGCTGATCCCAAGAAGTGTATCAATGCTAAGTAAACAGTATGATTTGGTCCCTGCCCTCCTGAGTTAACTTGACTTCTTTTTATAGTTTCCATAAATTACCATTTCATTTGCAGGCATAAATGTACTTGATTAGAATATTAGAGAAGAATGGACTGGAAGAGAGGTAATCAGTATTAGATAAAGGCAAAAGAGCCTTCTATCTATCATAAAATAATCTACTGTAGGCCTCGAAAACAAGCAAAGATATTATGTCTAAATAAACTGAAGGTCAAAGATTAAAGGCTTATTTGACCACTGTGATTAGCATGGTCGGGCAAATCAGAATATTCACGGGATGCAAACCTGCCTTTCTGTTCACAACAGGTCTTCTGACTAGATGACCTAGTCACTTCCTCAGTTACCCTCCGTAAAGGCAAACCGAAGTTCATGGAACTGCTAAGTGATTTTATTTTTGGTTGATTCTTTCATAATCAAAATGTTTGTTTAAACTCTTTGAAAACAGTAAGATCAGAAACAAGCTAAAGAAAGCCGAGGTGCTTTCTTTGCCAGGGCAGAAAAAGACATGTTGCCATGTATTTCCATGTTGTTTCTAAGTCATTTTAACTTCAGTAAGAGTCTTCCAAGTTTGTAGCACTTAAGATTCAAAAGAAAACCCACCAAGAAGAAAAAGAAACCAATTTGTTTACCTGAATTTGAAGCACATGCATATTAAGTCTCTCAAAATCTGTACTTCACACCAAAATTTTTTTAATCCAGAAAAACGACAAAGATGTAACAAGTTTAAAGTCACATGACTATTAATGATCATGAGAGAGATACTGAACAATCCATCTAATGTTTGGAGGATACTTCTATTGATGACCTGTCTTAGGAACTGGTTTCCACTCACATGAGCCAAGGTATTAATTTGATATATGGTATATGTAATCTTTAAAGAATAATGTCAATAAAATATTAACTACTAATACCATTATTTTCTTTATTTTTAATTATACAGAAGTCAAAATAAATATAACATGTCAAATGGTGCACACATACCATTGATCCACTGAGCTTCTGGGTCATGGAGCACAAAGTCTTTCCTGAAGAGGTCTTCCAAAGACAATCTGGTTTCTGATGAATTTGTAAGTTCATCTAAAATAAAGTGAATCTTAGGTTAGATTACTTCATGTTCACTTTTTTTTTTTTTAAGATTTTATTTTTATTTATTCATTATAGAGAGGGCAGAGAGAGAGAGAGAGAAGGGGGAAGGAGCAGAAAGCATCAACTCCCATATGTGCCTTGACCAGGTGTAAGACCAGGAGCCGTCATCGTGACCATTCACATGCAGGTTCCCATTGGATTCGGGCAGGCGATAAAGAAATGGCGGAGTCAGAGGATGGGGGGCCATCCTATTTATTGGTGTCTCACCAAGACAGGCAAACCACAAAAGAAGACAAGGGAAAAGCAGAAAACCAGCTCTTCCCATGAAGGGCAAGGGATCAGGGGAGCCCCTGCAATTGTGATAGCAGGAACTGTGTGTCTGAGCTCCTGGTCTGTCCCACTTTATAGTGTAGAAAACCAAAATCCCTTAATCCAATATACAAACAAGGAAGTCTCCAATACAAAGTCACTTATCCAAGGCATAATTGGATTTCTCATGAGAGTGCACCACCCAGATCATACAATCAGTCAAGGGTGTGGGGAAAAGCTTAGTCCCAAAACCAAACCTCAGGCTACAACAGCCTGGCCTGCTTATAGCCTGTCCCCCACACCCACTATAAGTCACAAGCGAGCAAACATATACATCATGTTTACAAACTTATTTGACCAACACTAGGCAAGCCCAGGGTTTTGAACCGGCAACCTCAGCGTTTCCAGGTTGACACTTTATCCACTGCGCCACCACAGGTCAGACTATGTTCACTTTTAAAACAAATGAATCATAAAAGTTGAAAAACTTGCTTCATAAAATATGTTAATTAGATGACATTCTAAAGGGATCATTTAAACATGAGTTTTGGCATTTGAAGTCACACTATTTCATAATCTTTTTCACTATATTAAATTATTTTTAACATTTAAATTGTCTTGATCTAGTACAAATTTAGTAGATCAATCCCTTGTAATACATTGAGATAAAATATGAAAACACTTAAAAATTCCCATTGTGCGTTGAGCTCCCAAGGGCATATTTTTCGTTGTTTAATCCTAATCTTTGCCAATGACTGTCCAGAATCACTTTGACATAATCTCTTTAATGGTAAATTTACAATATTGTAAATACCAAATATGGGAGTGTTGAGGACACAGAATATATATGATTAAGAAAACTTCCTATCTCAGAAAGAAACTCACCAAATGAACAGAATAGATTCCAAGATTCACCAAACAAATAGCAGCCAACAAATAAGTCTATTTAAGACCTTTAGGGGGCAGAGGTTTGGGTGGTGGAGGGATTGAGCAAAAAAGAAATAAAGGAGAAAAACTAATGGACAAGTTTAACAGTGTGGTATTTGCGAGGGTAGTGGGGTGCGGGCAGGTAAAGGAGGTTATGGGGGATAAATGGTGATGAACGGATACTTGATGGGGTAGGTGGACACACAATACAGTGTACGCTATCTTAGATATGATATCTTTGAAATGTCAGAGTACCCTTTTCCCAGACTTCTCAGGGTACAATCTCCCACCAGAACATGAGAACACAGAGCCCCTCATGGTTACCTTATTCCCCACATACCATCTCTGTGTGCTGTAAATGTTAATCAACTCTCCTGTACCCACCCACGTTAAAAAGTAGGTGGCTATACGTTTCACTTTTTATCCAATTCCAGAAATTCCCTGCTTTGCTTTTTCCTGCCTCTCGAATCTATCACCAATGGATTTCATGTAACCTCAATGCCTTCCTCTTTGATTCTGATGTATAAATGGATGATAAAACTACCATTTTCCAGAGCATTTTCTCAATTCTTTGAGATTTTTCTTCCCAACAACTGTCATCAGTTTGGCTCAAATAAACTCATAAAAACTCAAAAAACAAAAATAGAGTGTACGGATGATATGTTGTAGAACTGTACACCAGATACCTGTATAATTCTGTTAAACAGTGTCATCCTAAAGTCAATAAAACAAAAAAAAGAGTGAAATATAAAAATTCAAATAATGCAATGCCAAAATATTAATGAAAAGCACATATTCATTGTAAGGCCAGTAGTCGCAGCCAACATCACAGTGGCCTGGCCCATGCAGATTCGCATTTGATTCAGACAGATGGTAATGAAACAAAGGAGCCAAGAACTGGTGGGCCAACTAATCCTAGCTCGCACACGTCGGGCAAGAAATACACACAGTGGGAAAACACTTTGCTTTCCATTCAGGGCTCCCAAAGCCACTGACTCATCCGAGATTCCTAGAATCAACGGTTTGTACCTCACCAGCCTTATTCACATTCTGTTCCCTATCTCCTTCTCTCTGTACAAACTCTGCACAAACTGGCTTCTCCTTTAGCACTCCACCATCTTGACTGCCACTCCTCTGCAATGCTAACAGCAGGAACTGAGAGAGCCAGAGCCCCTGGTCTGCCCCATTTTATAGTCTAGAAATCAAAACCTTTAAGCCAATATACAAATAAGGAAGTCTCTGATACAAATTCACTTATCTGAGGCATAAATGGGATTCCTCATAAGAGTGCACCATCCTACATCATGCAACAGTCAAGGGTATGGGGAAAAGCTTAGTTTCGAAAAGATCTTAGTATTGAAAGGGTGGGAAAGGCTTAGTCTTAATACTAAGCCTTAGGTTATAACAAACCTCCTTGCTTACAGCCTGTCTCGCACACCCAATACAAACTATAAGCGAGCAAATATATAATATATATCATATTTACAAACTTATTTGACTGACATTTGTATTAGTCCCTTACATATAAGCTAGGTGTATATTTTAAATTTCAAATCTAGGAAATGGAAGGACAGTACAATTTAAGTACCAAAATAAGGCTTTAGCCAACACACTATTAGATAGCAAGAGGCTATGGACAAATTAACAATATTTCATTTTCTTTAAAAAGTAATCGCATTGTTTATTTGCTATATAAAATCATCTTTGTGACCTTTCATTTCTGACCTTCACTCTGGTTGAAAATAAAATGTCAAAAGTATATATTAACCTCATTAGATACTGGTTTTTAAAGGTCCAGCACTTCTCACAGCAAGCCTTTTGTTTCTTCCAGCTGAAAAGCTGGGACAAAGAATCAATAATTCCAAATGCAACTTACTTTAACAAAAATCAACCATGTACTTAACCCACACACACACACACAAAACAAACAAAACAAAACAACAACAACAAAAAAAACGGCTAAAGATCAAATAAAATATATTAGTTGTGGAAACAGTGCAAATTGTTTGAATCCAAGCCTAGCAGGAGACCTTATGATTATACATAGATTTGCAAAACAAAATGCTCCATTTGACAATCTGACACATGAACATCTGAACTTCCTTTATTCATTGAACACTGGAACCCTTAATTTTCAAGGTATTAAGTATAGTAAAGTGCTGGAGATCCATCTCCGCCCTGCTCTTAGGGGTTCACACTTGCAAAGCATAAAAAAATATGACAGACATCAGAATAAGGACATAGAGGGCTGGGGGAGTCCAGAGAGAGGAAAGGACCCGTTGTCAATCACTCACTGTTGAAGGACACCAGGGTTAACTTTTGTAGTTTTGTGTTATTATGAATAAAACTGCTATGAACATTTTTTATAGATTTTTTTTATACACATAAATTTTCCTTTCTTTGAGATAAAAACCACAGTACTCAAATGCTGGGTCACATGTCGCAAACCTGGGTGGCAAATAATTTAGCAGGTCTCAGTACCAAATGGTGGAGGACTGGAAAATAAACACAGAAATAAAAAGGATGGAATGCAGAGGACCCATTGCACAGCTAATAGCTTGAAAGAGCAAGTCTTCACCCAGAACTGCTTTATCTATAGGGCAGAGCAAAGTCATTAGCAAAACAAAGAAAGCTTAGATACAAAGTTACATTTTTGAGGCAAACCAAGAATTCTCTCAAGTGCAGAAAACCCTGCATAACATCTTAACTTTACAAAACAAAGGGTAAAAGAAAACTGCCTCCAGTCTTTTCAAGGGACATGGGGGATGGGACAAGTGGAAACAGCTAACACAGAGGTGTGGAGAAGGCCATGTAAATTGCCTTTACCAATTTAAAGGAACAGTCAGAGGTTGTGGGGAAGAGCTTAGTCTTTAGCAACCTAATCAAGCAAAATAGGGGGATGGGCAGCAAGGATCCTGTCAGCTTAGTCCCCCACACCTCTGTCTCCCAAAATCTAAACCGCAAGGACCCTGTCAGTTTGTAGTCTCCAAAAGACATATGGTAAGCACATGGCTAGTTTTGTAAGAAAATGTAATATGCTTTTCTAGAATAGTTGAACCATTTTCCATTCTCACCAGTAATACATAAATAATCTAGTTTCACTTCATTCTTGCCATAATTTGGTGGATTTTTAAAAAATTTCTGTAAAGCCAGTAGCCGCGGTCACCATCACAGCCAACTGGCCAATGCAGATTCGCATTAGATTCGGACAGACTATAATGAAACAATGGAGCCAAGAACTGGTGGGCCATTACCTTTAATCCTAGCTTGTACCCTGGGAGCAAGAAATACACCCAGTGGGAAAACACTTCCCTTTCCATTCAGGGCTCCCAAAGCCACTGACTTATCCGTGTTTTCTAGAATCAAAGTTTCTACCTCACCAGCCTTATTCACATTCTGTTCCCCATCTCCTTCTCTCTGCACAAACTGGCTTCTCCTTCAGCACTCCGCCATCTTGGCTGCTTCTCCTCTCCTCCACATGGCCTTTCTCTGCTCTCCTCCAGCATGGGCTACTCTGTCCCACTTTATAGTATAGAAATCAAAACCTTTAATCGAGTGTTGGTCAAATAAGTTTGTAAATATGATATATATGTTTGCTCGCATGTGATTTATATTGTGTGTGAGGGACAGGCTATAAGCAGGCCAGGTCTTTGTAGCCTAAGATTTAGTTTTAAGACTAAGCTTTTCCCCACACCCTTGACTGATTGCATGATCTGGGTGGTGCACTCTCATGAGGAATTCCATTATGCCTCAGATAAGTGACTTTGTATCAGAGACTTCCTTATTTGTATATTGGATTTAGGGTTTTTGGCTTTCTACACTATAAAGTGGGACAGACCAGGAGCTTGCACATACAGTTCCTGCTATCACGATTGCAGGGGCTTCCCTGATCCATTGCCCTTCATGGGAAAAGCTGGTTTTCTGCTTTTCCCCTGTCTTCTTTTGTGGTTTGCCTGTCGTGGTGAGACATCAATAAACAGGATGGCCCACCATCCTCTGACTCTGCCATTTCTTTACAGTCTGCCCGAATCCAATGGGAACCTGCATGTGAATAGCCACCATGGCAGCTCCTGGCCTTACATACAGTATACAAACAAAGAAGTCTCTGATACAAAGTCACTTATCTGAGGCATAATGAGATTCCACAAAAGGGTGGGAAAGGCTTAGTCTTAAAACTAAGCCTTAGGCAATAAAATAAGTTATGCTCACTTTGTTAAAGATGGCACTGCCCACATGGAAGCACATTGCCCAGGTGATAATATTACTTGCCCTTCTTGCTTGGGATGGGAGTGATTATATTAATGTTTGTTGGGGGAGGGCTTTTGAGCCAAAAGGTTTTAAAAGAAAGAGAGATCACGTTGTTCTGGGAGAAGAGTGATGACGTTCTAGGAGCAGCCCGTGCTGTAGGAAAGCAGAGAAAGGCCATGTGGAGGAGGCCAGGAGAAGCAACTAAGATGGCGGAGTGCTGACGGAGAAGCCAGTTTGTGCAGAGAGAAGGAGATGGGAAACAGAGGTGAATAAGTCTGATGAGCTAGAAACCTTTGATTTTAAGAAACTCAGATAAGTCAGTAGCTTTATGAGTTGGTTTTGGAGCCCAGTGTGTGTTTTTACTTGCCTACTGGGTGCAAGCTAGAATTAAAGCTAATGGCCCACCAGTCTTGGCTCCGTTGTTTCATTACCATTTGTCCAAATGAAATGTGAACCTGCATGGGCCAGGCGGCTGTGATGTGGCTGTGGCTACTGGCTTTACGATGACCCTGCCTGCTTACAGCCTGTCTCCCACACCCAATGCAAAGTATAAGCGAGCAAACCTATACATCATATTTACAAACTTATTTGACCAACATTCCACCCCTTTTGCTCACTTACAATCTAAAGCAGTTATTCCTGGACAAGGAAATTAGGCACATTACACAAATTACAACATGACAAATCATACAATTTCAACAATTACAAAGGTACATTTTACCAGTCTCTGAGCACTTTGCCAAAAGCGCAAAATGTCCTCGGCCTTCTTTCTAGCCATTTGAAAAGCTTCCAGGGGCAGGGGAGTGCTTCCAGCAAAGCAGCCCCCCACCCCCATCAGGGTATTTCACATTGTCCAAAATCCATAAGAACATCCAACAAAGGAGCCAGTGCCCACTCTGGTCATAGTCCAGGAATCAGTCCACGCACATGGGGCATCAGCCACTCCCTCCCCCCCCATCCCTGCCATCCTGGCAGGTATTACACTATCCCAAAGAGGAGCACATGGCAATGGCAGTCAGCATTTCCATCTCTGCTCTCAGAGCATGATGGCCTCCACCCTTATGTCCCAAAATCGCAGACCTACCAGGGGTGTAAGTAGGTACTCCTTGCTGCTGGGCTCTCACCTTCTGGAGACTGCAGATCACAACTCCGGATCGATTCTCATTCTCCAAAGAGAAACTGAAAACATCAGCTCCTGCTGCCGGGCTCAAGCCCCGGGCCATCGCCACCTTCTGCTCCACAGGCCTTGCAGCCCCAGCTCCGGCCTCAGCTCCAGCCTCCTGCCGCTGCTGGCTCTCCACAACATCCAGGGTAATCTGCAACTCATGAACCTGTGATTACTTCTTCAGCAGCTGTTCATTTTCAAGCAATTCTCACGACCTGGTCGGCCTCCTCCAGTGTTCGCTCCATCTTCAGGGTCAGCATCTCTTTCTCCCACGTTTGCTCCATCTCCTTCCACTGCTGTTTGCAGGTCCCAGGCAGCCTCTTCCACAGAGCTCTCAGTTTCCTCACACATGGCTGTTAAAGTCAGCCAGCCTACGGCCCCAAAAGGACAGCTATGGGGAACCATAACAGCAGCCAGTCCTCTACTCCACCGCTCAAAGGTGGTGGTGGCTACATACCAATCTCCAAATCCTGCCACAGACTACGCCAAATGTAAAACCAGTAGCCGCAGCCACCATCACAGCCGCCTGGCCCATGCAGGTTTGCATTAGATTCAGACAGTTGGTAGTGAAACAACGGAGCCAATAACTGGTGGGCTATTACAATAGCTTTAATCCTAGCTTGCACCCAGCGGGCAAGAAATACACACAGTGGGAAAACACTTCCCTTTCCATTCAGGGCTCCCAAAGCCACTGACTTATCCATGTTTCTTAGAATCAAAGTTTCTACCTCACCAGCCTTATTCACCTCTGTTCCCCATCTCCTTCTCTCTGCACAAACTGGCTTCTCCTTCAGCACTCCGCCATCTTGGCTGCTTCTCCTCTCCTCCACGTGGCCTTTCTCTGCGCTCCTCCTGCATGGGCTCCTCTGCCCCATTTTATAGTGTAGAAATCAAAACCTTTAATCCAATATACAAACAATGAAGTCTCTGATACAAAGTCACTTATCTGAGGCATAATGGGATTCCTCAAAAGGATGGGAATAATGACCCTGCCTGCTTACAGCCTGTCCCCCACACCCAATGCAAATTATAAGCGAGCAAACCTATATATCATATTTACAAACTTATTTGACCAACAATATCCATTACCCTAATAGTTAATTTTTTCTTTGTTTGTTTTTGTTAGGGAGATCTGGTGAGATAGCGAGGCAGACTCCTGCCATATGCCCTGACTGGATTTCACCTTTTCACCCTACAACCCCATTTGAGGCTTATGCTCCTGTACTGAGCTATTTATAGTGCCTGATGCTGACACGCTTGAACTAACTGAGCTATCCTCAGTGCATGGGGCCACATTTGAAATAATTGAGCTACTGGCTGTGGAAGAAGAAGAGGGAGAGAAGAGGGAGAAAGAGAGGAAGAGTGGGAGAGGAAGGAGTAGCAGAGGGAGAGAAGCAAATGGTTGCATCTCTCACGTGCTCTGACAGGGGCTGAAACCTGGGACATCTGCACACCTGACTGATGCTCTATCCACCGAGTCACCAGCCAGGGCCAATAAATCATCATTTACTGTGTTTATTTGTGGTCTGTATATCATCTTCAGTATAATGTCTATTCATGTCATTTGCCAGTTTTATAAATGGATTGTTTGTTTGTGTATCTGTTTGTTTACCAAGTTTGGACTGTTCTTTATCCAAGATAGAAATAATTTATCATATATGGCAATTTAAAATTTCCTCAAAAACTTGACTTCATCTTTCCATCCTCTTAAAGAAGACTTCTGCAGAGAAAAAGATTTTAATATTGATGAGGTCTAGTTTATCAATTTTAATTTTATAAATCATGCTTTTGATGGCAATAAAAAATAAAAGCTTCTAATTTATGTCCTGAAGATTTTATCCTATTATTTTTTTCTAAAAGTGTCAACTTTTATATTTTACATGTAAGTGCCTAATCAATTTTTTTATTTTTATATATAGTGTGTTAATTATGGGTTTATATTTCTTTTATTGCCTAGTTGATACCCAATTGCTCCAGCAACAATTGTTGAAAAGCATTTATTTCGTGTTAGTGAATTATTTCATTAGCTTAAATGTAAAAAAAAAAATGTTGAATAATAATACTGATAGTCTTTTTCTTCCATTACAGCAACCATTTTTGCTACTTCATTATTTATTAAGTTTTACTCACAATTTTTGGAAAGATAACTTTATCATGTTTATGTAATTTGAGTCTTGTCACTTAGAATTCTTATTTGAAAGTATTAAGATAATATAGAATTTTATAACTGATATTTTAAGAACAGTCTTAATGTGATTAGTCAGAGAACTTTTCATACAATTAAAATTGTTTCTCAGTGTACCTCAGACTTATTAGCTGCCTATTTTACCCCAAATTGCCCATGAAAGGACACTGCTATAGTCCTTGAGCAGTGTCACAGCATTCACCAAAAAGTGGGGGTTTTAGTTTATTTTCTTCAAGAAAATCACTTAGACCTCATCAATCTAAAATGCTAAATTTATCCTCCAATCATTTTTGCATACTATTTAGTATTAGTATTTTTGTATCAACCCCTATCACATTTTATTAAAAACATTTACAACTCAACCATAAATAGTCTGAAATTTCATTCCTGTTAGAGTCTATTTGATACATTTTAATAATTTTTCCTATGTTTTAACTCCAAGGCTATATTTATCAAATGAAGAATCCTAGATTATCCCTCATTCATCCCAATAACTCACATTGAACACTGAGAAGGTAGCTCAGAAGAATTGGTGTTAGGTTGTAAAAAGTTTAAGAGATTATCCTTTATTTAAAGGTCCTTTCTGATAAATCTTCAGAGAAAGAAATTTTAAAATGAATATCTGTTCCTTAATATCAACAAAATATATCTTAACTATTTACCTAAGACCTTATTCTTTACTAGTAAGCTACTGAGTAACATCTCTAGTCATTTTGTAACTAAGTACCTGTCTGAAGTGTATAAGTGTGAAAGCCTGAAAACTTAATATATATTAATAGTTGCTACTAAAAGGGAAAATATTTGTTAACCAAACAGGACCTAATGAAATTAATTATGGTTTTAATTATGAATAGTAGCACAATAATCCAATGAGACGCACAGTACAGCAATAATCACAAGTATTTCAAGAAATTGAAGCAGAGTAATTATTTGTGCAACAGTTCCAAGGTACAGAATCGTACCTAAAACATCTAGGTTTTGAGATACAAATATAGTAAAGAAAAAAGAAAATAAATAATTCATTCCATGTTCTTTCTCTGTTCCAGGCTATCATTTAATATCACAGACTGATACTGGTATTTCTGTTCTTTCTTCCAAAACCCCATCTTCCTTTGAAGTGACTTTTTGAAATAAATTAGTTGCATAATATTAAAAGAAAAAGGATGTTTTTGAATGTTTGTATAGACAGTATCTGCGGCCGGCATCAGAGCTACCTGGCCAACACAGATTCGCATTTGATCCAGACAGATTGTAGATAAACAATTGAGCTGAAAACTGGCGGTCCGTCTTCCTTTTTTTTGCTTGTCCCCAGCGGGCGAGAAATACACACAGCGGGAAATACTTTCCTTTCCATTCAGGGCTCCCAAAGCCACTGACTCTTCTGAGTTTTCTTAGAATCAAAGGTGAACACATCACCAGTCTTATTCACCTCTGTTCCCTATCTCCTTTTCCTCCACAAACTGGCTTCTCCTTCCCCTAATCTGCCATTATGGCTGCCTCCTCCACGTGGCTTCCTGCTCTGCCTCCATGGGCTCTTCCTAGAATATCATTCCCCCCAGAACAATGTGATCTCTCCCCAAATGACCTTCTAGGTCCTCCTTTTAAAACCTATTGGTGTGAAAGCCATCCCCAACACACATTAGTATAATCACGCCCATCCCAAGCAAGAAGAGCATTAATATTGTCACCTGGACAATGGGCATTCACGTGGGTAGTGCCATCTTTAACAAAGTGAGAAAAAATAACTTTATCTGCCCAACAGTGTTGAATCAAAGAAAAACTAATTTAAGACTTTAAATTCTTGGTTTCTCTTACTAAAACTAATTGTGTTTCTTTTTATCTAGTTTATCCTTGACATCAGAGCTTCAAAAGTATTTATTTAAATTCTACAGTGTGTCCATAAAGTCATGGTGCACTTTTGACTGGTCACAGGAAAGCAACAAAAGATGATAGAAATGTGAAATCTGCACCAAATAAAAGGAAAACCCTCCCAGTTTCTGTAGGATGATGTAGCAGCATGTGCACATGCGCAGATGATGATGTAACACCGTGTATACAGCGGAGCAGCCCACGGCCATGCCAGTTGAGATATGGACAGTACAAAGGAAAGTTCAGTGTATTCTGTGGCTCACTAAATTCGAATCCATGACCAAAGTGCAACGTGAATATTGGTGTGTTTATAATGAAGCGCCACCACATAGGAATAACATTACCCAGTGGAATAAGCAGTTGAAAGAAACCGGCAGTTTGGTGGAGAAACCCCGTTCTGGTAGGCCATCAGTCCGTGACAAGTCTGTAGAGGTTATACGGGATAGCTACCTAAGGAGCCCTAAAAAATCTGTGCGTCAGCCCACATCGAAGTGCACTGAATAGGTATGAAACCGAGAAAGTTTTCCTTTTATTTGGTGCAGATTTCACATTTCTATCGTCTTTTGTTGCTTTCCTGTGACCGGTCAAAAGTGCACTATGTCTTTACAGACACACTGTATTTAAAATAATTCTCTTTTGAACGCTAATAAAAAGTAAAAACTATTCAGGTACTGGTTCAAAATTTCCCACAAGAAGAACAAAGCCATTTATTTGTCTTTTCTGCTCATATAATTTCCCCCTTCAGTCTGGACACCCAATATACCATCATCTCTGTTTCCCCCAGTTGTGTTTAAAACTCCATTCTTAAAAGTTACTTTCACTTTCCATGTTTAGTGTCAGTACAGACTAAGTCTTCTAGCGAATTTTTACATTAACCATTATTAAATGTTTAAAGTTCACTGAAAGGGTAACACTCCTTCCACTGTCTTTATGTAGCTAGCTGAAAATACAGAATGCAAATAACAGCTGCCACGGCTAAATTCCAGATTTTTAAAAAAATATTTGTTGTCTGTATATCCCCTAACAAGTCAACAGACAAACCTTGAAGTTTTACTTTATTACTTATCAGCTAAACCATTAATACCCCTATTTTCTCTATCATTTCTATCCATTCTTTTCATTCACTAGGGTGTTGAAACACTACACAGCAGCCTAAATATTGTCAAAAGTTATATCATTTGAAAGATCCCAAGTTCTTCTTAGTGTTTCCTAATTTATCACCTAGACAATAAACAAAGGTTTACTATTTACTAGCTAAGAAATTGCATAGTTTGTAATGTAAATTTGAAAAAGAAAAGTACATATTATTGAAATGAAAAAACAAAAAAGTCACAAGATATTTCCTGGTACAAGCTATATCTATTTTATTTTAAATAAATGAAGACATATATACCCTATTTCCCCATGTATACAATGCTCCCATGTATAAGACACACCTTAATTTTGGGGCCCAAAATTTTAAAATAAATTTATTACACAAAGATATTGAACTAAAGTTTTATTCATCATAAAATTCATACAACTTCTCATAACTGTCAAAATTCCCATCCATTAGCTTGTCCTCATCTGTACCTGATGACAAATCGCTGTCTTCATATATTGCCTCGTCCTCAGTTCCATCTAAGGCATTTGAAATGTCACACTTCTTAAATGACTTGACAACGATCTCAATCTTGATATTATCCCAAGATCTTCTCACCCAGGTATAAACTTCTCCTATAGTTGGTTCCTTCACTCTTCCTGCTGGTGTTAAATTGTCCCCAGAAGACTACATCCATTGGTTCCATTCGTCTCTCATAGCAGCTTTGAAGGGTTTTTTTTTTGTTTGTTTGTTTTTTAAATAAATTTTTATTAATGGTAATGGGATGACATTAATAAATCAGGGTACATATATTCAAAGAAAACATGTCTAGGTTATTTTGTCATTAAATTATGTTGTGTACCCCTCGCCCAAAGTCAGATTGTCCTCCGCCACCCTCTATCTAGTTCTCTGTGCCCCTCCCCCTCCCCCTAACTCTCTCCCTCCCTCCCTCCCATGTCCTCCCTCCCCCCACCCCTGGTAACCACCACACTCTTGTCCATGTCTCTTAGTCTCATTTTTATGTTCCACCAATGTATGGAATCATGTAGTTCTTGTTTTTTTCTGATTTACTTATTTCACTCCTTATAATGTTATCAAGATCTCACCATTTTGCTGTAAATGATCTGATGTCATCATTTCTTATGGCTGAGTAGTATTCCATAGTGTATATGTGCCACATCTTCTTTATCCAGTCTTCTATTGAAGGGCTTTTTGGTTGTTTCCATGTCTTGGCCACTGTGAACAGTGCTGCAATGAACATGGGGCTACATGTGTCTTCACGTATCAATGTTTCTGAGGTTTTGGAGTATATACCCAGTAGAGGGATTGCTGGGTCATAAGGTAGTTCTATTTCCAGTTTTTTGAGGAACCACCATACTTTCCTCCATAATGGTTGTACTACTTTACAGTCCCACCAACAGTGAATGAGGGTTCCTTTTTCTCCACAGCCTCTCCAACATTTGCTATTACCCGTCTTGTTGATAATAGCTAATCTAACAGGGGTGAGGTGGTATCTCATTGTAGTTTTGATTTGCATTTCTCTAATAACTAATGAAGCTGAGCATCTTTTCATATATCTGTTGGCCATTTGTATCTCTTCCTGGGAGAAGTGTCTGTTCATGTCCTCTTCCCATTTTTTTATGGGATTGTTTCTTTGTTTGTTGTTGAGTTTTATGAGTTCTTTGTAAATTTTGGATATTAGGCCCTTATCTGAGCTGTCGTTTGAAAATATCATTTCCCATTTAGTTGGCTATCTGTTTATTTTGATATCAGTTTCTCTTGCTGAGCAAAAACTTTTTATTCTGATGTAGTCCCATTCATTTATCTTTGCCTTCACTTCTCTTGCCATTGGAGTCAAGTTCATAAAATGTTCTTTAAAACCCAGGTCCATGATTTTAGTACCTATGTCTTCTTCTATGTACTTTATTGTTTCAGGTCTTATATTTAGGCCTTTGATCCATTTTGAATGAATTTTAGTACACGGGGACAGGCTGTAGTCGAGTTTCATTCTTTTGCATGTGGCTTTCCAGTTTTCCCAACACCATTTGTTGAAGAGGCTTTCTTTTCTCCATTTTGTGTTGTTGGCCCCTTTATCAAAGATTATTTGACCATATATATGTGGTTTTATTTCTGGGCTTTCTATTCTGTTCCATTGGTCTAAGTGTCTATTTTTCTGCCAATACCATGCTGTTTTGATTATCGTGGCCCTATAATATAGTTTAAAGTCAGGTATTGTAATGCCCCCAGCTTCATTCTTTTTCCTTAGGATTGTTTTGGCTATTCAGGGTTTTTTATATTTACATATAAATCTGATGATTTTTTGTTCCATTTCTTTAAAAAATCTCATAGGGATTTTGATGGGAATTGCATTAAATTTGTATATTGCTTTGGGTAATATGGCCATTTTGATTATATTTATTCTTCCTATCCAAAAACAAGGAATATTTTTCCATCTCATTGTATCTTTTTCGATTTCCCTTAACAATGCTTTGTAATTTTCATTATATAGGTCCTTTACATTCTTTGTTATGTTTATTCCTAGGTATTTTATTTTTTTTGTTGCAATCGTGAAGGGGATTATTTTTTGAGTTCGTTTTCTAATATTTCATTGTTGGCATATAGAAAGGCTATGGACTTTTGTATGTTAATTTTGTATCCTGCGACCTTACTATATTGGTTTATTGTTTCTAATAATCTTTTTGTGGAGTCCTTCGGGTTTTCGATGTATAGGATCATATCATCAGCAAAAAGTGATACCTTTACTTCTTCTTTTCCGATATGGATGCCTTTTATTTCTTTGTCTTGTCTGATTGCTCTGGCCAGAACTTCTAGCACCACGTTGAATAAGAGTGGAGAGAGTGGACAACCCTGTCTTGTTCCTGATTTAAGGTAGAAAGTCCTCAGTTTTATGCCGTTTAATAGGATGTTGGCTGATGGTTTATCATATATGGCCTTTATCATGTTGAGATATTTTCCTTCTATACCCATTTTGTTGAGAGTCTTAAACATAAAATTGTGTTGTATTTTATCAAAAGCCTTTTCTGCATCTATTGATAAGATCATGTGGTTTTTGTTCTTTGTTTTGTTGATATGGTGTATTACGTTAACCGTTTTGCGTATGTTGAACCATCCTTGAGATTCTGGGATGAATCCCACTTGATCATGATGTATTATTTTTTTAATATGTTGTTGTATTCGGTTTGCCAGTATTTTGTTTAGTATTTTAGCATCTGTATTCATTAGAGATATTGGTCTGTAGTTTTCTTTCTTTGTGCCATCCTTGCCAGGTTTTGGTATGAGGGTTATGTTGGCCTCATAAAATGTGTTTGGAAGTATTGCTTCTTCTTCAATTTTCTGGAAGACTTTGAGTAGAATAGGAACCAAGTCTTCTTTGAATGTTTGATAGAATTCACTAGTATAACCGTCTGGGCCTGGACTTTTATTTTTGGGGAGGTTTTTAATAGTTTTTTCTATTTTCTCCCTGCTGATTGGTCTGTTTAGGCTTTCTGCTTCTTCATGAGTCAGTCTAGGAAGGTTGTATTGTTCTAGGAATTTATCCATTTCTTCTAGATTGTTGTATTTGGTGGCATATAATTTTTCATAGTATTCTACAATAATTCTTTGTATATCTATGATGTCTTTGGTGATCTCTCCTCTTTCATTTTGGATTTTATTTATTTGAGTCCTGTGCCTTTTTTCCTTGGTGAGTCTTGCCAAGAGTTTGTCAATTTTGTTGATCTTTTCAAAGAACCAGCTCCTTGTTTTATTGATTTTTTCTATAGTTTTTCTGTTCTCTATTTCATTTATTTCTGCTCTGATTTTTATTATCTCCTTTCTTCGGCTGGTTTTGGGTTGTCTTTGTTCTTCTTTTTCTAGTTCCTTAAGGTGTGAAGTTAAGTGGTTTACTTCGGCTCTCTCTTGTTTGTTCATATAGGCCTGAAGTGATATGAACTTTCCTCTTATTACTGCTTTTGCTGCATCCCAGAGATTCTGATATGTCGTATTGTCATTTTCATTTGTCTGTATATATCTTTTGATCTCTGCGCTTATTTCTTCTTTGACCCATTTATTTTTTAGAAGTATGTTGTTTAGTTTCCACATTTTTGTGGGTTTTTCCCCCTCTTTTTTGCAGTTGAATTCTAGTTTCAAGGCTTTATGATCAGAAAATATGCTTGGTACAATTTCAATTTTTCTAAATTTGCTGATATTGTCTTTGTGGCCCAACATATGGTCAATTCTTGAGAACGTTCCATGTACACTAGAGAAAAATGTATACTCTGTCGCTTTGGGATGAAGTGTCCTGTAGATGTCTATCATATCCAGGTGTTCTAGTATTTGTTTAAGGCCACTATATCTTTATTGATTCTCTGTTTGGATGACCGATCTAGAGCCGTCAGCGGTGTATTGAGGTCTCCAAGTATGATTGTATTTTTGTTAGTTTTTGTTTTAAGGTCAATAAGTAGCTGTCTTATATATTTTGGTGCTCCTTGGTTTGGTGCATATATATTAAGGATTGTTATGTCTTCTTGATTCAACTTCCCCTTAATCATTATGAAATGACCATTTTTGTCTCTGAGTACTTTTTCTGTCTTGTAGTCAGCATTATTAGATATAAGTATTGCTACGCCTGCTTTTTTGGGGGGGGTTTGCTTGGAGTATTGTTTTCCAGCCTTTCACTTTGAATTTGTTTTTATCCTTGTTGCTTAGATGTGTTTCTTGTAGGCAGCATATAGTTGGATTTTCTTTTTTAATCCATTCTGCTACTCTGTGTCTTTTTATTGGTAAGTTTAATCCATTTACATTTAGTGTAATTATTGATACTTGTGGGTTCCCTACTGCCATTTTATAAATTGCTTTGTTAGTTTTGTATCTAGTTTGATTCTTCTTTTTTGTTTTTCTATCATTTGTTTTTGTTTGTTTGTGTTCCATACTTCTTTCCTCTGTTGCTACCTTTTTTAAGTCAAGTGTTTTTGTGGTGGTTTTTTCAAGGGTGGTTACCATTAAGTAATGAAAAGGGTACCTACCATATTCATTGTAGTACCCTATCTTATAAGTATTTCTGCACTTCATCATCCTTTGCTACTGTTAATCTCCATCCTCTCCCCCCTTTTTTTCCTTTGTTGTCACAGTTTAAGTTTGGTTTTATTGTGTTCTTGGTGGAGCTGTTACTTGTAGTGTTGTTTTCTTTTGTTCTTTGAATCTGGTTGGAAAACCCCCTTTAGTATTTCCTGGAGTGGGGGCTTTCTGTTGATAAATTCTCTCATCTTTTCCGTATTTGTGAATGTTTTTATATCTCCTTCATACTTGAAGGATAGCTTTGATGGGTATAGTATTCTTGGCTGAAAGTTCCTCTCTTTCAGGGCTTTAAATATTGGGGTCCACTCTCTTCTAGCTTGTAGAGTTTCTGCTGAGAAATCTGATGATAATCTAATAGGCCTTCCTTTATATGTTGTACTCTTCTTTTCCCTGGCTGCCTTGAGAATTTTTTCTTTGTCATTGGTTTGTGTCATCTTTATTATGATGTGCCTTGGAGTGGGTTTGTTGGGGTTAAGAAAACTCGGTGTTCTGTTTGCTTCTTGAATTTGAGGCTTTAGTTCTTTCCACAGGCTTGGGAAGTTCTCGTCTATTATTTGTTTGAGTATATTCTCCATTCCATTTTCTTTCTCTTCTCCCTCTGATATACCTATTATTCTTATGTTATTCTTTCTGATGGAGTCAGACAATTCCTGTAGGGCTTTCTCGTTTTTTATTATTTTTGAGTCTCTTTCTTCTTCTCTCTGTTGTGCCTCAAGTTGTTTGTCTTCTATTTCACTAATCCTATCCTCAATCTGGGCTGTTCTGTTAGCTAAGTTTGTTACCTCGTTTTTCAGCTCATGAATTGAGTTTTTCATTTCTGTTTGATTTGTTTTAATAGTTTCAATTTCCTTGGTAATATATTCTTTGTGTTCATTGAGTTGTTCTCTGATCTCCCTATATTGCCTTTCTGTGTTTTCTTGTATATCTCTGAGTATTTTTAAGATTTCTATTTTAAATTCTCTGTCATTTAGCTCCAAGGCTTCCAATATGTTAAGACTTTTCTCCATAGATTTTTCCACATCTATTTGTGTTACCTCTCTTTCTTTTGTATCCATAATATTCGATTTCCTCTTTCTTATTGGCATCTTAGGGTGGTCTTGTTGATAGCACTAATTAGAATAAAGAGTAAAAAGTAATAAAAAAAAAAAAAAAGGTAAAACACTCCACAAAAAAAAACAGTAATAATTTATTATTTCCCCCTTTTTTTCTTTCTTCTCTTTCCCTCCTCTCCCCTCCTCAGGGAAATATCGTGCCTATAATGGAGGGCCTGATTTGGGGTGAAGAGTTTAAGGGGCAAAAAAAAGGAGTAGGGACCTACTAAATGCAAAAAAAAAAAAAAAAAGAAGAAAATTTTAGACAAGCATAAGATGATTTGCTTGTAAGTGATGGTCAACTAAGAGATATAATGAGAGGGATAAGAAGGAACCAGAAAAAAGGACCAGAAAAAGTAATAAAAAGAAAAAAAATAAAAATAATAAGTAAAAATCTGTTGTATTAAGTGGAGCGAAGACTAAATACAATGGAGACCTTGGGTTGGGAGGACCCAAAATGCCACAAAAAATAAACAAACAAGAAAAAAACAAAAACAAAAGCAAAAAAGAAAAATAAAGCCAAAAAAAGCCTTGAGTCCCAAATTAACTAATTTGTTCGTGATTGAGGATTAAATGGGAGGAAAGTAAAACGAGAAAAGAAAAAACGAATAGAAAGGAAAAAATAAGAAAAAGAGAAAAACGAAGGAAGAAATAAAAAAGGAAGAGAAAAAAACAAAATAAAGCAATTCAAAAAAAAAAAAAAAAACAAAAGAGGAGAGAGTGAGAGTTAAGTGTTTTGGAGTATAACCTTAAAGGAGGGTGAGGATGAAGAAGAGAAATAAAATGTAACACTTATGGGTAGTGTAGTTCAAGAAAAGGGAAGCATAAGATGGGCAGAGAATAGAAGGACCGAGGTGGAGGAAATAAAGGCAATAAGATAGAAGAAACAAACAACAACAACAAAAAAATTAGTGGAACAAGTTGTAAAGTCTGGATTTTTCTTGATTTTGAGAGGTTAACTTCTTCCTTTTTCTTTTCTCTCCCTCTTCCTGGTCGGTGACTCTGTACCCCAGGCTCTGCCCCTGTGTCACACTTAGGTAGGGATTTGCAGTTGATGGGATTCTATGGCAATGTCATATAATTGGCTTTAGTCTTGCTGGTAGTCAAGGCTTGTTGGCATTTGCAGGGTCCAACGATGAGAGAGTTTGCTTTCCTGGATTCTCTCTCCTAGTCCCCCCTTCCTGAATTAGCAGCCTGGTGATCCAGCTATAAGGCTGCAACTGCTTCTGCCTGGGGAGTAAGAGGTTCAAAGAGCTGGGAAATCCCCACTCTATCCCCACTCAGTGCAAGGCTTTGGGAAAGGCTCTGGCAGTCAGGGCCTCCAGTGTAATCAGGCGGGGGTGGGAGTCAATTGTTGTCAAGGTGACTGTTCAGCGCCTAGCATTCAGTTGGACCTCTCAACCCAGGCTTTCCACACTTTGTAGCCTGTTTTGGCTGGGAAGAAGAGGCACTAGTCTCTGCTTGCGACCAGTGTAGTATAGATCTTATTATCTGCCAAGTCCCTCTTGTTAGCGTTTATCCCTGAATATGGAGGCTCTATCAATCAGAAGTTGCCCCCGCCCCTTTAGCGAGAGGCACTAAAAAATATCACGCCTCTTGTCTTGGGTCGCTGAACTGAGAGAGATCTTATCAATTAGAACTGAGGGTGCGCAGATTTCATGGGTTAAGCTAATTTCAGTGATTGGGCCGCAGCTGTGCTCCCGAAGGTATTTTAGGCTGCCTGCACGCGCCCCTCCCCCAACGCTTGATTGTTAGCTTGAATGGCTGGGTGAGGCGCCCCGCCCACGGAGAGAATCTCCCAAGTAGAAGACCACCCTGGTTCCTCTCCCGCTCGCCCTGCCGCTGGCAGCTGGATCACACCAGGCGCAGGATAATGGGGCACCCTGGGTGTGCGGGCCAGTAGGGTGCTCTGGGCGTGTGGAATGCCCAGGGCACGCACGCGAATGGGGTGCTCCGGGCACCGGTGGCTGGCGACTCTCACTCGCAGTGCGCGGGCCGCTGGGAACGTTAGCGGTGCTCGCTCTGCAACCGTACTGGGCGCGCGCCCGTGGCTGCTTGCAGCTCCCGAGTGTGGGCTGATTCACCACAGGCGCACTCCCTCGCGGCTTGAATGAACGTCGCTGCGGTAGCTTCCTCCACACCCTCGTCTCTCAGATTCAAGTGATAACAGTCCTTTCACTTTCAGTTTGTGTGGAACTCCGGAATGCTCCGAGGATAAATTTTTCTGTTTCTAGTTGATAAATTTGTTGTGATTTAGGGGAGATCTGTCGGATGCGCTGCTCACGGCGCCATTTCCGTGACGTCACTCCTGAAGGGTTTTTAATGCTGACATCAAGTGGTTGGAGCTGCGATGTCAAGCCTCCATGTATGACAGCATTGTTTTTTTCTCTGTAGCAATCTTCATTGTGTTTCTTGTTAAGTGTGCCCTAAACTGATGAAGCACCAATAGGGCAGGTTTGTATTAAGAGAGCCCACCTGCTCTCCCTCTCCAAACTTTCTCAAACCAGATCTTCATCTCATTCTGATCCATCCAACCCTTGTCATGAATGTGGAAAATTACTCTTGAAGAAATGTCTTCTTTTGGCATTGTTATGAGTTTGAAAATCAGCATAGGAGGCAGCTTGGTTCTGTCAGCACAACAAGCTAGAACTGTATAATGGCTCTTTTCATGTCCACTTGTCTTCACAGTTACAGTTTTCATCCCCTTCTTATCAACAGTTCCGTTACTTGGGGCATCAAATTGAAGGGGAACTTTTTTCCATATCTGCAATCTGTCCCAACTCAAACTGATGTGCTTTTTGACATTGAATAACAAAATGATGAAATTCAAAGACCTTTTGCTCATAGCTTTCAGGCATCTCATGCTTAGTCCATTCTGTTTAATGAACCTGAAGCACCAATCATGTCCTCCTTTGAAATCAGTATCTTCTTTTTCATCAGCAATTCTTCTTGCCTCATGCTGAACCATCTTTGCGGACACAGGAATTCCAATTGCCCTTTGCTCTTCAATCTACATCTTCAATTCCCTCTCTAAATCAGGCCATTTTGCTGACTTGCTTCTCATGGCCTTCTTCTGTCATGGCATTTTCAGTATGGTTTCTTCTTCTCATAGCCAGTCTTGGATTGATTTCTCAATTGGAGGAGGACCTAACTTATGTTCAGCAGCATGATTTCCATTCACTTTTGCAAACTGAATCACTTTTAACTTGAATTCAGCACTGTACAAAAATCTTTTCTGAGCTATTTCTGGATAGAACGTGGCAAAATGTAACCTACCATAATGTACCTGTAACAAGTGCAAAACAATGAGCGCAAAGACAACAAGCTCAAAAAAGTGGGAAATGCAAGTAAAAAAATCAATGAGTGCAAAAAGAAGCCCAAGAAAGTGGGAAATGCAAGTAAAAATATCACAACCACTGTATAAGACACACCCAATTTTTAGACCCCAAACTTTTCGAAAAAGGGTGTTGTACACATGAGAAAATATGATAGAAATCATTAGGCAAAATACTCAGCTCATTAAAATTACTAAATTTTAAATTTTTATTATTACTAAAATTATAAATGTATTAAACTATAAAGATCAATATGAAGCGCCTTTGAATATTACAATTCCAGAACCAAGAAAAAACTGTTTTGTTCTTTTGCAATATTCATCTCTTTCACAGTTGTTCAGCCAAAGCATTTCCATTATGTCCTCAGTTTTACTCTACGAGAAGCAGAGTACTGAGCTGCTCCCTATAGTGAATGAAAAAACTCACTCATAAATCTGTTTTTGAAGAAAGGGCATTTGAACATATTGAATTTGTAATGTTAAAAATATGAATCTCACAAATAATAAATTATAAATCAGTCTTGTCAATGAACAAAACTTCAGGCAGCTTGACACTTAGTATTGCTGTGAACAGTTAATCCATTCAATCAAAAGCACAAAAAGAATTAGTGTATCACATAACATCTATTCTATACACCCAGAAAATTATGTTTGTTCCTCTTGGCATGCTGGGTGTTTCCTTTATGTATTGCTTTCTTTGTCCTTTTCTTTTTCGATCTAATTATTATCTTATTGTGGCAAATGCTAAGTTTCTTGAACAAAGAGGCCAGTCAATTTCTCATCAACTCTATTAACTAGAACCAATTTTGATTCAGATAAACTCTGTATCTTAGCCCTGGCCGGTTGGCTCAGCGGTAGAGCGTCGGCCTAGCGTGCGGAGGACCCGGGTTCGATTCCCGGCCAGGGCACACAGAAGAAGCGCCCATTTGCTTCTCCACCCCTCCGCCGCGCTTTCCTCTCTGTCTCTCTCTTCCCCTCCTGCAGCCAAGGCTCCATTGGAGCAAAGATGGCCCGGGCGCTGGGGATGGCTCTGTGGCCTCTACCTCAGGCGCTAGAGTGGCTCTGGTCGCAACATGGCGACGCCCAGGATGGGCAGAGCATCGCCCCCTGGTGGGCAGAGCGTCGCCCCTGGTGGGCGTGCTGGGTGGATCCCGGTCGGGCGCATGCGAGAGTCTGTCTGACTGTCTCTCCCCGTTTCCAGCTTCAGAAAAATGAAAAAAAAAAAAAAAAAAAAAAAAAAAAACTCTGTATCTTATAAAGCCTATAATATATACACTTCTAATTGCATTGATTTCCTAAATCAGATTATTTTACAACTGACATTCTTTATTTCTTGTGTATATTTCGAGTATGTGACTTTCAAAATGAAAGACATTTTAATTATAAACACATTATAAAATTTTAACTATGTGTAGCTTGACCAGGTGGTGGCGCAGTGGACAGAGCATGGGCCTGGGATGCTTAAGGCCCAGATTCGAAACCCCGAGGTTGACAGCTTACATGTGGGGTCACTGGCTTGAGCATGGGATTACAGACATGACTCCGTGGTCACTGGCTTGAGTCCAAGGTAGCTGGCTTGAGCAAGGGGTCACCTGCTCTGTAGGAGCCCTCTGGTCAAGGCACATATGAAAAAGTAGTCAGTGAAGAACTAAGGTACAGCAATGAAGAATTGATGCTTCTCATCTCTCTCCCTTCTGGTCTTTCTGTCCCTGTCTCTGAGAATACTATGAATAACAGTATGTCAATATATTAGATAATCTAAATAAAATGGGCATATTTCTAGAAACACACAAATTACCAAACTGACTCTACAAGAAAAAGAAAATATGAACAGGCTTAGAAAAGTAAAAAAAAAAATCATTAAAAAAACTTATAAAACAACAAAAATTCAGGAGCAGATTCAAAAATCCCCAATAAAACACTAGCAGAGAATCGCAGAATGGTTTTTCTTTTTTTTTTTTCAAATTAGCACACCGAATTTGTCAGTATATCAGATGGATTATCTTTCATTAGCTAAAGCACTTTACCCTAGAATGTTAAGCGTAGCTCAACAAAAGAAAAGCAACCAAATGTACCAACACATTAATAAAAAAAGGAGAAACACATGAGCATCACAACTGATGATAAAATATATGTCAGAAAACCCATCACTCTTTCTTTTTTATAAAAACATTCAAAAAACTAGAATTAACAAGAGACTTCCTCAATATGATTTAGAGCAGTGGTCCCCAATCTTTTTGGGGCCACAGACCAGTTTAATGTCAGAAAATATTTTCACGGACCAGCCTTTAGGGTGGGAGGGATAAATGTTTCACGTGACTGAGACAAGCATCAAGAGTGAGTCTTAGACAGATGTAACAGAGGGAATCTGGTTATTTTTTAAAAATAAACCATCGTTCAAACTTAAATATAAATAAAACAGAAATAATGTAAGTTATTTATTCTTTCTCTGTGGACCGGTACCAAATGGCCCACGGACCGTACCAGTCCGTGGCCCAGGGGTTGGGGACCACTGATTTAGAGCATTTATTAAAAAAAAATACAGTTGCCTGACCTGTGGTGGCACAGTGGATAAAGCGTCGACCTGGAAATGCTGAGGTCGCCGGTTCGAAACCCTGGGCTTGCCTGGTCAAGGCACATATGGGAGTTGATGCTTCCTGCTCCTCCCTCATTCTCTCTCTATCTGTCTCCTCTCTCTCTCTCTCCCTCTCTCTCTCCTTTCTAAAAAATGAATAAAATAAAAAAAATAATAATAAAAAGTTTAAAAAAGAAAAAATACAGTTAAGATGATAGTAAATTATGAAAGGCTGAAAGCTGTCCTCCTATGATCACAAACAAGACAATGATGCCTACTTTCACCATTTCTATTCAACATTTTACTGGAAATTCTTGACAAAATAATTAGAGAAGAAAGAGAAATAAAAGGCAGACCCAAATGTCACATTAGTTTAATCCCATCCATATGAAATTCAGAATTGGTAAATCTGTAGAGACTGAGAGGAAATTGGTGATTGTCAGGAAGTAGGGGAAGGGGAAGACTGGGAGTAATTGCTTAATGGGGTTCCTCTTGGGGTGATGAAAATGCTTTGGAATGGACAGAGGTGGTAGTTGTATACAAAATAAATCTATTAAATGCCACTAAATTGTTCACTTTAAAATGAATAATTTCATGATATGTGACTTTCATTTCAATAAAATTAAATACAATTATTATCAGTACCATGCTTTGAGTCAGAGAAGAAAGATAATGAATGGGATGGAGAGAGGTGAGGTAATTTGATTGCCTAGAACTTCTGAATGCTGAATTGTAATCCATAAAAAGTAAATTCATTAGCCTTATTCCCCTGATATTTTTTAATCATCGGTGATGGCTCAGGAAAAGCAAGGTCAACTGTGAGTCTAGGAGCAGAGATAGTCTATCTCCCAAAGAAAAGCTAAATGGCGAGGCACAGATTTACGGCTCAGTTTTCTGGGTGGTTAGGGTTGTCTCTCAAGTCTAGTTTCACTGATTCTGGTTTTTCTAGAATTTATTCAATTGAACTTTATACTCACTTTAGTAATTTTATACCAAGATAAATACTGTGGAAAAACAGAACAAACCACTGAATTTTTTCCAACAAAATTTTTATTTTCCAGAACAAAGGCAGAAAGCCACATGTTATTTAGTTTAAAGTGTTGTTTAATAAAGGGTAATTTTTTTGTTTTACAGATTTTGTTTCTTCTTATACCTTATAAACAAACTTTGGAATGGAGTAACTTAATGTATAGTTCAAAACCAAAGAACTGAATATTGGCAAATAGTTACTTATTAAAATATCTCCTTCCATGAACACAATGGCAAATATGTTTAAAAAACGAACAAACAAAACAAAACAACTTCTTTTCTTCAGGAAAATGTAACTTCTCCTTTTAAGGAAACTTTGCTTCTCTAAGGCTCTCTTGTTCCCCCACTGTTAGAGGTCAAGGTATCATATTTCTAAAGTAAATATTTATAATAGTGGGGCAAATTTAAGATATGACAAAATAAAGTTGTATAGTGACATAAATTATTTTTAATTTTTAAATTGGTTTTGAGAGCAAGAGAGAGAAAGAAAGAGAGAGAGAAACACCAACTTGTTCTACTCATTTATACATTCATTGGTTGATTCTCGAATGTGCCCTGACTGGGGATTGAACCTACAACCTCGGCATGTCGGAATAATGCTCTTCACCAACTGAGCAACCTGGCCAGGGCACATAAATAAATTTTATACAATGTGGTTAGGGTAAAAAACATGTACTTATACTTTATCATGGGCATTTGTTGTATCCAAATAAATAAATAAATGAGATAGCTGGAATAAAAATTCATATAGAATTTGCAGACATAGTTTTCAATTGCCCACTTCTGTCATTTCCTCTCTGTTAATCTCTTGTCCTCCTCAGTTTAATTCCTTCTCTGCTGTGCATTCCCTTTTAAAAATATACAGAATTAATTCACTTATTTAAAAAATCAAGAGGCAGAATAAAGCAGCGAGAGCTCTTTTTGTTTTCCTGAAGTGATTCTTTTTTTTTTCTGAAGTGATTCTTGCATATATATATATATATATATACATATATATATGTATATATATATATATATGCACAATCATGTATCTTAATCAGTATCTCAAAAGTTAAAACACGTGCTAAAGCCAAAAAGACTTAGAATAGTGACCCAGCTTAAACATGCTCCAGTTGTCTGACAGGCAATTTACTATAACTGCAAAATTCAAGTGAATAACATAGATTATGAATAAATTAATAATAGCTACTGCATGTTCCTGGTGTAGGAATAAAATAGCAATTTAAAGCCCTTAGTACAATGCTGACATGTGATAAGCAGTGAATAAATAAGTGTTACCCATTAAAACAAATTCTCTTTCAAATCTTCTAAAACTAAACTTTATAATGTAAACTGAATTTATTATTTATCTCACTGAAAAATATGAAAAGATGAGAATAAGTAAGGAACTCAAACAAAGACAAAAAAAACCCAACTCTACTTTAATAATGCCAAAGACAATGATTTTTCAGTCCACCTCTGACATAAAGCTATTAGAAAGGTAACAATACATGATCCAGGGCAGGGGTCTCAAACTCGCGGCCGTGCCGCCCGCCCACCAATTTTGTGCGGCCCGAAGACTAATCAAACTTCGTGGATTAATCTGCGGGCCGCACAAAATTGGTGGGCGGGCCGCGAGTTTGAGACCCCTGATCCAGGGTAAACTGCTAGAATCTGTCGTTGTTTCTCTTTGGCAGCCTGGTTATGTCTGGTAATACCATATTCAAACATAGTTGTCTGTGCTCTTCTTGGAAGAACAAGCAGAGGCTGTTTAGCTTATCCTCATCAATACAATTTACCTCCTTTCTTAATTCAAGAAAAGAAAATAAACAGTTTACATCTTGGTTGATGTTGATGTTTACAAGTGAGTAATGCAAACCTCACAATTTGTAAAACACATTTCGCCGTCATAAAAGGATAATGGGATAGTTTAATTGTTGCTTTGACATTTTAAAACACAGGTCAGATGCTTAAATAACACCTTTTAAATTACAACTGCCAAGAGATTGCTTGTAACATAATATAACATGACATTTTAACTAACTATAACCAGAAGCTATTATTTTGGTAGACCGTAACAGTAACCAGAATACTTTCATTTTGAGCTTTTGAATAACAATTACAAATTAGCTATCATCAGCCCAATAAAGTACTTAATTTTACCAAATGCTTTCTGGAAAATTATCTCTTTTTCATAAATGCGGACAGATGATCATTTTTAAGCCTTGTGCAAAGATCTGATGTCTAAGACACATGAAGAGAATTCTTGACTTCAAAGTCAAATTTGCAGGCACACACATTTAGGAGAGGGCAAACTCTGGTCAGTCTGATACTCTGCCATACCTTCTCCACAACTAGGCACCTAAGTCGTTCAAATTCTCAGGACCTTAACTCTATTATTTAGAAAACTACTATTTATTTATTTGGGAGTGTTATAAAGAATAGATGAGATAATTCTGCACATTCTTTGGAAAATATAAATAAATGGTTATTTCTTCAAAAAAAGGAATACATCCTTAAATGTTAACTTCTGGTTTTGTTTCGTTTATTTTTCTGGACAAGGTTATCTACATTTCAGTAGCTCCCTCCACTTTCTTAGTTCTAAATCTTAGCTCAAAGAAACTGTTTGTTGTTGTTGTTGTTGTTTTTAATTTAATTTTTTTTTTTTATAGAGACAGAGAGTGAGTCAGAGAGAGGGATAGACAGGGACAGACAGACAGGAACAGAGAGAGAGATGAGAAGCATCAATCATTAGTTTTTCACTGTGCGTTGCAACACCTTAGCTGTTCATTGATTGCTTTCTCACATGTGCCTTGACCGCAGGCCTTCAGCAGACTGAGTAACCCTTGCTGGAGCCTGCGACCTTGGGTTCAAGCTGGTGGGCTTTTTGCTCAAACCAGATGAGCCCACGCTCAAGCTGGTGACCTCGGGGTCTCGACCCTGGGTCCTCTGCATCCCAGTCTGATGCTCTATCCACTGTGCCACCACCTGGTCAGGCGAAACTGTTTCAGTATAACTTCATTAATCAAATCCTTACCTGACATATTGATTTATTTAATCAACATCACAGTAGCAATCTCAACCTGTGTAAATTCTTCCCCAAAATGGCATTTGAACCTACTGTAAAATTAGCATTATTATAGATACTGCTAAGAGTGAAAATAAAGGCATTTGTATAGTAGAACTGAAATATCCTTATTAAATTCTTGTCTAGCTGAGATTGAGCAGAGTTCTGGTTGGCTTATTCTGAGTAATTATTGAAATGTAACTGATAGACTAGTAAAGACTAACACATGATGCTCACCTACAGAGTATAGTAAAGAAAGAGAAATAGGACCTTGGCCGCTTGGCTCAGTGGTAGAGCATCAGCCCAACATGTAGATGTCCTGGGTTTGATTCCCAGTCAGGGCACACAGGAGAAGTGACCATCTGCTTCTCCATCCCTACCCCTCTCCCTTCTCTCTCTCTGTCTCTTTCTCTTCCTTTTCCACAGCTACAGCTTGGTTGAAGCAAGTTTATCCCTGGCGCTAAGGATGGCACCAAGGCCTCGCCTCAGGCACTAAAATTATCTCAGTTAGGCACAGGATGCGCAGAGCATCACACCACAGGGGGCTTGCTGGGTGGATCCCAGTCTGGCCTCATGTGGGAGTATGTCTCTCTGCCTCCCCGCTTCTCATTAAGGAAAAATTTTAAAAAGAAAAAAAAGAAATGAGAAATTGAACACACCTTCTCACCGCCTTACAACTTCGTCTTTAATTACCCACAACAGTAAATTAACCTGACAACCCTGCTTCAGCACTGATTATACTTATCAATCAAAGGCAACAGGCCAGTATTGCTGAAATATTGGCACAGCATACACAGTCCACAGGTGGCTATTTTAGTATGGCAATGGGATTAAAGAGCTTGATCAATATCCTCTACCAAATACTTTGTAAGTTATAAAAGTAGCATCTCTCATCTCAAACAGGTCTAAATAGGTAACTATATCATGCATGATTTGTTTCCTGACCATGTTCATTCTCATTCTACATATTAAATGTAAATATGAGACTTCAATGTAAATGCATAGCTACGCAAGTCTGATTTTCACAGCATCAATCTTGAATGTACACTCATATATTAGTAGAGAATAAGTATTTTAGTATGTATTATGAAAATAAATGCAGGTA